>NC_063050.1:15657482-15987482 GCF_018812025.1 Megalobrama amblycephala
AAATACTGTAATATTCCATAAAAAAACAAGTATTTTCCGTTTTGATTTCTTTGTGACTTTAAACAGGATGTAAAAGTGAACTCAAATCAACTTGGACATTTTATAATTCCAACAAATAATGAAAATAATTCTAACAAAACTCCCTCAAAAGTAAAGTCTGTGTTAGTCAGTTAAAGATTCTGTCAGATCTGAATGACTAATTTGTGTTTCATTTCTAAGTCATCCATTTTCTCACTTCATAAAAATAATGTGGGACTTCTCTCTGTTACATGTGGAACTAACTTCCTTTTCAGAAACATTAAAAAATCCTAAATGAAAGGTTGCAAGCATTACATCAGAGTAAAATAACTTCAAGCCAGCATGACAGTATTTAGAAAGGCTTGATTTGGATGTCCTGCTGACATCAACCTAAATTAATTTAGCCAGTTTGAACATTACTACTGTATACTGTGGTCAATCTGTACCATTATACACTGATCAGACATAACATTATGAGCTCTGAGAGGTGAAGTGAATAACACTGATTATCTCTTCATCACAGCACCTGTAAGTCAGTGGGATATATTAGGCAGCAAGTGAACATTTTGTCCTCACAGTCGATGTGTTAGAAGCAGGAAAAATGAGCAAGTGTAAGGATTTGAGCGAGTTTGACAAGGGCCAAATTGTGATGGCTAGATGACTGGGTCAGAGCATCTCCAAAACTGCAGCTCTTGTCGGGTGTTCCCGGTCTGCAGTGGTCAGTATCTATCCGAGTGGTCCAAGGAAGGAACAGTGTTGAACCGGCGACAGGGTCATGGACGGCCAAGGCTCATTGATGCACGTGGGGAGCGAAGGCTGGCCTGTGTGGTCCGATCCAACAGACGAGCTACTGTAGCTCAAACTGCTCAAGAAGTTAATGCTGGTTCTGATAGAAAGGTGTCAGAATACACAGCGCATCAGTTTGTTGCGTATGGAGCTGCATAGCCGCAGACCAGTCAGGGTGCCCATGCTGACCCCTGTCCACCGCCGAAAGTTCAACAGTGGGCATCAGAACTGAAACACGGAGCAATGGAAGAAGGTGGCCTGGTCTGATGAATTCTGCTGGGAAACCTTGGGTCCTGCCATCCATGTGGATGTTACTTTGACACGTACCACCTACCTAAGCATTGTTGCAGACCATGTACACCCTTTCACGGAAATGGTATTCCGTTAAATGGATAAACACTGCCACAAAGCAAAAATGGTTCAGGAATGGTTTGAGGAGCACAACAATGAGATTGAGGTGTTGACTTGGCCTCCAAATTCCCCAGATCTCAATCCAGTCGAGCATCTGTGGGATGTGCTGAACAAACAAGTCCGATCCATGGAGGCTCCACCTCGCAACTTACAGGACTTAAAGGATCTGCTGCTAACATCTTGGTGCAGATACCACAGCACACCTTCAGGGGTCTAGAGGAGTCCATGCCTCGACGGGTCAGGGCTGTTTTGGCAGCAGAAAAGTGGGACCAACACAATATTAGGAAGGTGCTCATAATGTTATGCCTGATCGGGGTATATTATGTACGCATAGTGTCAAGGTAAAGCATGGTGTGAAAAACTTTGATTGAACATGTACATTAGGTTAGGGGGTGTTTGAGGGATTTCTTTCTGACTAATGACTTTCCCCTCTAATGTCTTTTCACCACACACTTCATAAACACAGAAACAATACTAAGAATGAAACTGTGAAATCTGTACTTCTTCTAATTTTGTTTGTATGACTCTTCTATATGAATATGATTCATATATGACCTCAATCAGACTGTAGAACAGTTATCTGAGACAATGAAATCAGAGTGTTCCTGTTATGGCCTAATATTGCACACAGTTAATATTAAACAACATAACAACTTATACAGGATGTTTCACTTCTGATGAACCCATGTTAGACGCAGAAGTGATGTCACACGCCTCATGACAGCAGACACTACTATAGGGAAATGTCCTACTGTAAAACACTGGGAAAATCACTGTCATCTGTCCATGCTAACCATAAACCTTTTTCAGGCAAGGGACCCCTTAACCTAACCTTAAATTTAAGATAGATAGAGTTTAAGATTAGTTTAAGATCAAACAGGGTTAGACCCTTCGCTATGACCTACAATGCATAAAACAAAAAACATGTAAGAAGATGTAAATACATGATATACAGAGGTTAACAATGATAAAATACTGTAACTGTATCATTAATAATAAGTCAGTTGTCTGTTGAAAGTAATGATAAAAAGGACATACAACTGAAGATATTTTAAAGTTCAGTGCTGATGTGGGAGACAACAGTGGCGTCCACTAGAGGGCAGTGTGTCTTTAGGTAATAGTCAAAGTAATATTCTGAACAGCAGCCACAACAGAGGCATCTGCAAAGAACAGACATTCGTTCTAAGGAATCGGTTCATCCTAACGACCGTCCCTCTTACATGCAGCGTTGGAAGGTCTGATTCATTCTAGTGAATCGATTCATTCTAAATGGTTCACTCTCTCTGCAAAGTTTGAAGGTCCGATCAATAGGCTATAAGTTAAAAGAATAAAACATAGTTCACATTTTCAAGTCTTTGTATATAATTTTTTTTTCATTTGGTTATATAAATTACTACAGGACAATTTACTATACATTAACTATTCCAGAGTATTTACCTGTTCAAGTTTGATACTGTCACCCTTGTTATTGTTCATTCATTCAAAACCAGTTTTTGTGCCAGCAAAAACTTTAAATTATAAATGATTGGATAGTTATACATTTTATTCAATAGTTATACATTTTATAAAGGATATTGCCCCTTAAGTATTTTGAGTGTAGTTTGTTGCTACCCAGCCAACATGTGAGTCCCACATGATTTATGTTTAGGTTACATGGGTACCAAGTGGGCATGGTCCCAAAATGGGCATCTTATCTGGGGCCCACTTGGTTCAGCTAAGTAGGCCCCACATGGGTGAAAACAGGTGGGGTCCCTATGTGGGTCAAAATGGCTTGCATGGGCCCAAAATGGCAACATAAATGGGGCCATATGGGTTTAACAAAAATTTATGGGGCCCTCTCAGCCAAACCAAAACATGGAAAAACACAAGCCAAACATGGGTGGGTTGGGAAAGAAGATTATGTGGGGCACTTTCATGGGCTCAATGTGGGCTCCAGTTAGGTTTCCCATTACTGGTTGTCTGTACAGACCCAGGATTAAGAGCTTTTCAGGATAAAGTGCATTCAAGGATATGCCAAGTCCTCTGTAGGAGATCTTGTGAATGTGTTCCAGCACACTCTCTCTGATGCAATGCGGTGGATTGCATCAGGATGGGCATCAGGATGCCAAATCAAACATGTATGTGCAGCAGACCCTGCAAATGAGCCACAGATTTATAAAAACATTATAACCCAGTTTGAGTGGTTTGAAAGTGAGTTTTGCATAGTAGCTCATTGTTTGACCCACTGGAATCTTTATAGAAAATAATAAACAGGGCCTAGTTTTCACCTACTGTGGTCCCACAAAAAACTATGATAGGGCCATTTGTGGGCCCATTATCAACCCATGCAAATCGAGGACAAAACTAGCTGGGCCCCAACTATCAGCCCAAATGCAAGCTGGGTAGTAGCCTATCTAACTAGCTTTTTGACTGGTTATCTAGTAGCTTGCCAAACTACAGTTTCAAAATAGCTTCTCCAACACTATTTATATTAGATTTTAAGTGACACATGTTATTAAAAGACATATTTTGCTGAAAGAGGAAATATTTCCACTATATTGTGTTCCAGTACAATTGGTCATGAGGACAACAGCCATTGCTGCTGGACAGGAGATTTTGGCAGGAGATCAGGATAACAGAATCACTTTGAATTGCCAGTAATACCAGCATGTTGGATGGGAGTTACCGAGGAAGAGACAGAATCACATCAAAACTGCACCCCAAGCATACCAGTAAATAATGAAATGGATTTCAGCCAGACAGCTCAGCGGCCTGCATTGGGTAACAACGCTGGATAACCTGATAACAGAGAATCGGCAGGGGCACGTTGAGACGAGTTATTGACATCAAGCACAAAAAACGTTGAAAAGTTCAAGATCAAGAAATTGGCAGGACGTTTGGTTTTCTAGCTGACAACTAATCTTTTAAATAAACAAGTAATCAGGTTTGAACATCCATAACCATTACATAACCATCCAGTTGAAGTGAGAGAGTAAGCAGGGTGGCGGTAGGTCTATAATAAGGAACAGGTTGGAAATCGAGGCCATGCTTGTGGGTTAGAACGACCTGTGCAAAGCCGAGATCCTCATGGCATAACAAAAGGATAAACCTATAAAGCAGGGGTTGTGTTTGAAGAGCGGAAAAGACTCTACTTTAAAAGGATCAGCCTACAAGGACAGATATCAGGCAAGAGTCTGATACTGATATCTCTGAGATTAGGAAACATTCTGGTATCCACCCTAAACAGTCCCGTCATGTCTAAAAACACCACGTCTTCTCCAGAATAGGGTGAGGCACATCCTGGATGAGCTAGTCTTTGATGTTTCAAAGACTAGCAAGATAAAGCACTAACTAGATTTCCTGAAGATCATGTAAGAGGTGCTTGTGCATCCAACACTTGTTACACAGTGGTGTTCAGAATGATGTTTAGCACTTTTAATGCTCTGGAGCAAAGCGTGCGGCTCCAGGTTATTGTTTAGACAACACATCCAGGCAAACATAGAAAGTTCCCCTAACGTTAGTTTTTGGTTCCCGTTTGGTTATTTTTTGGGAACCAAAAATACTTTAGGGGAATATTTTTAAATAACCTAAAAATAACTTATAGAGAACATTCCCTAATGGTAATTTTAGGTTATTTTAAAATAATGTTTAAAACATTTAAAAAAACTAATGTTCTGGGAATGATAAGAAAACTTTCCTGGCCAACCAAAATCAAAACATAACAATGTTCTGGGAACCAAAAAATAACGTTCTGGGAACATTGTAACAACATTATGGGAATGTTAGATTAACGTTAGAATAACGTTCAACAAACCAAAAACTAACATTCTGGTAACGTTAAGAAAACTTTCCTGGCTAACCGTTAAACAAACCTTAATGTTCTGGGAACCAAAAACTATTGTTCTGGGAATGTTATAGTAACATATGGGAATGTTAGATTAACGTTAGAATAACATTATAATAATGTTCTACAAACCAAAATCGAATGTTCTGGGAACGTTAATAAAACTTTAACGAAAACCAAAAACAAACCCTAACAATGTTCTGGGACCAAAAAACTAACGTTCTGTGAATGTTATTATAACATTAGGGGAATGTTAGATTAACATTCTACAAACCAAAAACTAATGTTATAATAATGTTAAGGGAACATTAGATTAACATTATAATAATGTTCTACAAACCAAAAACGAATGTTATAATAATGTTAAAGGAACGTTAGATTAACGTTAGAATAACGTTCTACAAACCAAAAACTAATGTTATAATAATGTTAAGGGAACGTTAGATTAACATTATAATAATGTTCTACAAACCAAAAACTAATGTTCTGGGAACGTTAAGAAAACTTTAACGAAAACCAAAAACAAACCCTAACAATGTTCTGGGACCAAAAAACGAACGTTCTGTGAATGTTATTATAACATTAGGGGAATGTTAGATTAACGTTACAATAACATTCTACAAACAAAAAAACTAAGGTTATAATAACGTTAAGGGAACGTTAGATTAACTTAAGAATAATGCTCTACAAACCAAAAACTAACGTTCTGAGAACATAGCTAAAGAAAACTTTCTTGGCTAACCAAAAACAAACCATGAAAAAACATTCCCAGAACATTCTGGGAATAAAAACTTACATTCCAAAATTTGTTATCTAGGATTGCCTTCTTATTTTAATAATCATCCTAAACTAGGTACATTCGAAAGCTTAAACACACTTTAATTCATCCTGTGAAAACTGTTCTGAAATTGAACATTGCATTAACATGGAAACTGTGCTTTAAAAGCAGGCTTGGCAGCTTCTCCCCCTATAGGTGGTGTCATGATTCAAATTTTATTTGTGACAGGAGAACTAATATTGTGGATTGTGGGTGTCACCCAGTGGCTATTTTTCGTAGAGAGCCCAAACAAAATCCCACAGGAACCTCAATTACTGTGACATCAGCTTCACATTTGGAACACAACTTGGTTAGACATATGGCTTTTATCTTCTAGCAATTTTCAATTATTATCTTAAATATATATTTTGTGTTAAATAAAATGCTTAATACAGTAGGCCTACCTTTGCTTTACAGCAAGCCTAAATTTATGCAACTTTATAGCCTATTTTTTTTAAGTGCTTTCACTTCAGCAATAATGTTGAGTGTCTTCTTTAAATAGAGACCTTAGGTCTGTAAAGAATTCATGAATTATTTTCATAGTGCATTTTGACTTCTATGTTCAAAAGGGTGGGGGGCTTTAAAAAGTTAACACGTTTTAAATTCTGGCAACTAAAAGTGCTTTATTGTCAAAAGCAGCATGAAGACAGACAGCATTCATACCCGGGTCTCTTTTATTATTCTCACCTTTCATCCGTCGATATGATGGAAACATCTTCAAGCGGCGGTTGCTCTGTTGACACAGCTTTGTGATTGTGTTTAATGGTTCCCACAGCAGATGTCAGCCGGCTGACACAAATGAAGATCCATACAGCGTGTGCTAAACAGTCCAGTCTGTCATCTTTATGTTAACTGTTGCTTGGAAACGCCGTTTTCTGCACAGCATTAGGAGTAGACAAATGGCAGTTATGCAACCGTTTAGTCATTAAAGGTGAGACGTGTCATTCTGTGCCTCTATCGACACCAGACAAAACGGCAAGATTAACTAGACTTACACACTTCACCTTTAAATAACGAAGCAGGCTGTTATACCAGGCTTATCGTGTGTTATCATAAAGCAAATAAAATGTCAGGAAATAATTGCTTGTTAGACACACACACACACAAAGCCTTGGGTGTTGTTTCCTCTCACCCTTCTCGGATGCTTCGTAACTCAAAAAAAGATAAATAAATAAAAATTATAATATAAAATATACATTAATAGTTATAAAATATATTAATTGCAAGAATCTATTCTGCACAGTAAGATGTCATATTCAGCTTCTTTTACTATATACATCTAAATGATTTAAAAACTTTAGATATTTGAATGTTGCATGGTTAATGTTTTAATCAAAGACAAAAGTGAGTAGTGGCTGAAATACTCCCATTAAATTTTCTTGTCCCTCACAATCATGGATATGCAATGATGTATTATAACTGTGGCTGAATATATGTCATTTCTGGGCTTTTAGCAGCACTAAACATAATTGCAAATATAATGTTTGCCAACGGTCAGCCAAACAAACAACCGCAAGTTAGTACAGTATGTGGGACTCAGATTGCAATTCCATTTGTTTCCACTTCATCTTTACATTTTCTGAGCATTTTTCCTCAGAAATGAGAGAAAGTGCTTTTATGGTGAAACAAGAAGTAAGAATACAATTCCTAAAAGTCTGCAAAATGTGGAAATTGTGATATATGCAGACTTGCATGAAGAAGTACAGAGCTTCAGCCAGTATTAAATATGAAGTGTATTTTAAGTTATTTATAGGATAGTGGCATTCAGCAAAATTTAATGTCACAATTATAATTTTATTGCACTGAAAAACAAAAAAATAAGCACATAATTTTACTGCAAACCCACATTCATGTCAAACCACATTCAGGTCAACTGTGTTCATAAATTATGGAAGATTATCAACCAAATTCTATACCTGGATAGCACTGAATCCTTTTATAAGAAAAATGATAAATTACGAGCTTGATAAATCAGTCTTTACACCAGAGCATTCAGGTCCAATGCATGACAAAAACAATCTGATTTAATTTATTTAACAATAAATAGCAGTCAAACAAACACTCAATACTGTCTACAACACCACATAGACAGATTAGTTCCTATAAAGGGGTCATATAAGGAATATCATTTTTCTTGATCATCTTGATGAAAACTTTTAGAACTCAATCCTTTTTGAGCAAGATTTCAGCACCAGCTGTTTTGGTACTGCAGCCTTGCTGCTCATTTCATATGTGAAGAGGCCATTTACATAGTCTTAAAGGTATGGAAGCTTGTTTCCACCACTAAATAAAAAAATAAAAACATAAAAAAGGACACATTTCAGATTTTTTTTTTTTTCTTTAGCAATTGCATGTTTAAAAGTCAGAATTGGGTGATATAAAGTGAGAATCGGGTGATATAAAATGAGAATTGGGTGATATAAAGTCAGAATTGCAAGATATAAAGTTGCAATTCTGACTTTTTGCCCTCAGAATTGCGATATAAACTCAGTTGTGAGTTATAAAGTCTGAATCATGATATAAACTCGCAATTTCATTGTATAAAATCAGAATTGTGAGATATAAACTTGCAACTCTGAGAAAAAAAGTCCCTCACAATTGGATTATTATATGCAATTGCAAGTTTATATCTCACAATAACTTTTTTGGTCTGGTTCTCAAGGGAGCACCTGGAGATGCTGTTTGGTACTCAAACTTCACGCAACACTCTTATCCTACAAGTCGTCTCCATCTCTTTCCTCCTGACTGCTCTCCTCACATCTTCTTTGCTTTCGAACGTGGTAGATGATGATGTTTTGTTTATATTTTATTAAAACTAATGACACAGACAACAGCAGGAATATTAGGCTGCTGTCACTTTAAGACCGAATGCGCGGACCGAATATACTGACACATCCGGTTTCTTTCTCAACCGTTCACTTATGACATAACCGATAGAATACTTGCCGAGACGGGTATTTTGACAAAACTTTGTGTGTATGTGTGCGTTCAAGCCCAAGTAAATGTAAAAGAAGAATTAATTTGGTGTTCGAGCGCTGTCTGGAAGCTTCTCTCTCTCTCTCTCTCTGCGTGCACGCGAATCTCGATTTTCAACTCTTCTTCCGCGTTTAAAATAATTTGAACGTGTAAACTGGCAAGACAAAACACGTCCAAATGCTAAACTTTCACATTATGAAGGTTAAACAGCAGTTAATCCATGAATCAGATGCATGCCGAACCGCGGGGCCTGGTCCTTACCGATCACGGATCCGTTGCACCCCTAATAATTAATGAACTCACTTATCATCGTGATTGCTATCTTACCAGAGATGGAGAAAAATCCTACTCCAGTAAGTAATCATGTCCCTGTACTCAAAAGCGCTTCCCTCCACGTTTTCTGGTACACATCATTTATTTTTACCATGCATGCGCACCTGCGCACCAGTTATGCACATGACATGCACGAAAAAAAATTAAATTGTGTGCACGATTTACTAATTTATAAATCATGTGCATGATTTATAAATCGAGGGAACGAAATAGTAAATCGTGCGCATGTTTTAGTAAATCGAAGGGAACGAATTATTAAACTGTGTGCACAATTTAGCCTACTATTTTTTTCTTGCATGTCATGTCCAGGGCTCCATAATCATGCAATTTTGACTTTATAACTTCCAATTGTATGTTTATATTTTGCAATTGCAAGAAAGTGTCACAACTGAGATAAAAAGTCGCAATTACCTTTTTTATTTTTTTTATTTCATGGTTAAAACAATCTTCCATATAAAGGCACAGGACACAAATATTGTAAATTAATTCCCTAAGGGGAAAAAATAAACAACAAAATGCATGATATGACTGCTTTAATGGACACACAAAATGATTCCTAGACAGACGACTTCAACCACAGATATCATAGAAAGAAAACACACGGTCATATTGTTTGTGCCACAAGAAATGTGTTACAATGATTAAATAAGCACCAAATCATTAGTGCGTAATCGTCTAATCTTATAAAATTCCTCTAAACAACAGTTTTATTCATGCCAGTCTAAAGATACAATAAAATAAATCTGCAGATCTCAGGGAAATCTCATGTGCTTTTTGGCCGACAGATGCACATAACACTGCACAAGCCTTTATGTTAAATATTACTGAATATGAATATCAGGATCACAGACCCCAGCTCTACGACTGCTCCCAGTTCAGTCCGTCTGCGCACGTTTACCTCCTTCGTGATCATTCATTACAATAGTGCAGGACACATGTGAACACACACCATATCCACCTGTCCTAACATCAGAAACATATGCAGACATACAGTATATGCTGAAGCTTTGGTTTAGTGTGCTGAACATTCATCAGTCCATCCGACTGCAGTAGTGCATTCTGGGTATGAGCGTGTTTAACTGGGGAAGTATCTCATTGAGAAAAATATTTAAACGTCAGTACAAATGCCTTTATACCTAATAAAATTAATAAGAATTCATATTAATATCATTATTGTTTTAATAATTAAAATAATAAACAACAGACCTCTTTGAAGTTGGCAGATACACAGACACACTGTAAACAGCCAGTCTGTATCCAACATTAACAGGCTACTTGATCACAATATTAATATACTGTATATAAGTTAAAACTATTTAGTAAAATAATAATTATAATAATAATAAAACATAAATATTTAAAAGGGGGTGATTCAGCAATGTGTATCTCCATGTGTCCTTTTGTTTTTTCTTTTGTCTTTTTTAGAAAAATAAACCCTTTGATATCAAAATATCCATTCAATAGTCTTTCACTTTCCTACTGTGCGTGATAAAAAGAAACGGTCGTTTAAAACAGGCTCGTCAGTAGTGTACTATCCTTCTGCGAAAGTATTGTGAGCAGCTTCAATTTGAGCAAAGCGCTTTTACTGCTGCCGAATGAAAGTTACGCCTGCAATTTCTGCAGTAACCAAACAAAATAGCAAAAATAATGAAAAAGAACAAGTTTTTGGAGAAACAGGCAGTTCACGTCCCTGGTTGAGCCGTTCGGTCCAATTCAGCCGTTCAGGTTTAGCAGAAATTACACACTTCACATTTAACCGGGACTAACTTTTTTAAAAATAAAAGCTTCTGAAGACGTTAACTCAGCAGCACACTGCACTGGTTAGGGAGTGACAACTGCATTTAATTTATTGTGGGAGTGAATCGCTCCTCATGATGGTTGACTCAGATTGCGTTCACAATGAAATACTAGTTTACTGCATTCCGGCAGTGGCCTTTGCTACTGTACGTTTCACCCATTTCCCTTGAAAGGGGCCTCCACTTGCACTTGAAAAAGGGCCCTGCTCCCCATCATTACGCAGCGCACACACACCAGGGTCGGAAATTAACAGCGTTTGGGGCAAAAAATGCCACCAAAAGTAATAAAATTTCCCCATAATCCAAGATATGGTGCAAAAAAGTCTTCATTTAAGTTCTTGTTTTTAACATTTATAATATCACACAAGCAAAAGTGCTGTTTTCCTGAATATCAGCACGCTTGCAAATGCGATGTTAATTTTATACAACAATTCAATAAATAGGTTAAAGGTGCAATATGTAATATTTTCTGTCCGCTAGAGGTCGCTAGAGGCCTATTCAAAACAAAGGCGCTGCTTGATGATGCCAAGTTTGAACACGAAATCTTTTAGCATGGTTATTTAAAATGTTATGTAGTGATGCGGCAAAATGTTTGGCATTTGATCGGATGAATATGAATATTCGTTTTCGCCCAAAACAATTTTGGAGGGCCCAAATGGTGACATTTAATTTTTGCCTCTCTGACGGTGTGTTTTGACAAATAAACAGCTATGTGGACGCTAGTTCCTGGCTGACCATATCGATTTCTTCTATGCTGTTTTCATTTGATGCATGAACAAAACTTCACTGAATTTTATTTGTACCTCGCCTCTCTTCCAGTTATCGCAATAAGCTTTGTGCTTTGTAACTTTTAATAGGAAAGAAATTCAGCTTTCAATTTCTGTCAATCAGTACAACTTACTGAAGTGTATCATGTGATCACTAAATCAGTGTTTCAAACGCAGAAAGATGTCAATAAAACAGCTTGTAAACAATATGTCTCCAAATGTTACATTTACCTCAGGAAAGCCATTTAATGTCCATAATTCAGTAGTTAGCTAGGAAAAATACCTATTTTTGCTAAATATATGCACTATATTGCATTCATTATATTACATGCATTCATTATATTTCCTGTTGTCTTTATTTAATGTATGCTTGAATAAATCTGTCATGACAACAAGTTATTACAGTCACCGTTTCTCTAAATGTTTATATTTCAACAATGAATTGGAGTAGATAAATAAACTTTATTTAAAGTTTGATCAAAATGAAAACTTTAAATTTCTGTGTTAATTTTGGTAAAAAAAAATCTGCGCATCACTAATAGTTGGTGTGAATGGGCCTTTAGTTATTTCTGATGTTGTAATTAATTAGTTTCCAAGCTAATTGCAACATGACATGAAAATATAATCGTTACTACCTGAATTTTGGTTGTAAGAATGCAATTGTCACTCCTGTAATTAACAAATTACAGGAGTGAGTACAAAGCAGGTTTAAGCACTCCAAACCGGAGTGACACTTAATTTAGCAGTGTGCACGGAGCCTGAAACCCTAGTGGAATACATTACAACACTTTGTCAAGACAAAATTAGTGGAAAGCATGTACTTTAACTGCTTTTGTGGCATTATGATTCACAAGTACTGCCTTGACACACTGTCTCTGGATACGGCTGCTAAAACACTCACCATATCATGAGCTGGGTTCTACTTCATAGAGAAGATCTTGTCGCTGTAGTGTGATTTGACACATCACATTTCAGAAGATGCAAAAATAGTGTCCTGTATACGATAAGCACTGGTGATACTTCACAAAGTATCACGCTACTTCACGATACTTCACTTCACGCTGGTTAGAGCACACGCAAACCGCTTTAGACACTCAAAGCAAATGTACGTTACGTCTACGTTACATCTATTCATTTTAGAATATTCCGGTGTGTACTGGCAGTGATCCCATAGGGAAGTTGAAACAGTCAAAATTTTCCCGAATAAAAGCGAAAACATCCCTCGTAGGACCAGGTGGCTTTTCCAGTCTGGTAACACAAGCTCGGGACAGAAGACGGCATGAAATTGAGGTTGATAAAGCCAGAGGAAGAGGACAAGCAAGCTGCGGTGACGGAGACCATGAGGTCAAAAAAGGAGGTTGCACACCTGTGCTGCTATTACTCATGCTCTTTTATTGTCCTGCTGCAGTCCTGCTCCATTTATGGCACCGAGAGTCATTCAGTAATCTTCAGGACTTCACATCGTCCTGTTCTGGATCAGACTGAAGTTCTACGTCTGACAGGACGAGCTCCACTGGCATGATGAGTGAGGTGTCTGAATCATTGCTCATGGAGGGCTGGTGCTCACCTGAAACGACAAAGAACATTACCAATAACGTTTTGCCACCAAACCTGGTGTGAGGTGTCATTTTTGAACCTGAATGAAAATTTCAGAGTTTCGGTGGAGGACAAATGGCTTGGAAGATCCCACGCAAGTTATATGGATTACTTTCATGGTGTTTTTTGTCCTTTCTGGAGCTTGACAGACTTATTCACAGTGCTTGTGAGCAGCAACAAATCTCATAAGCTGACAAAAGGACTGATACGGGCTACAGAAGCAGCACAGGATCAGACCAGAGCTGCGATGGAGAACCAGGACAGGCTGTGCTTTTATTTGCTGCCGGTACCAAAAAAAATGACCTAAATATATGAGAGCTGAAAGTAGGTCACACACAAGACCACTAGAACAGACTAAAATAATCAAATCCAGATAGATGATATGTGTAGGTCTATGCGAGAGATGGGAATTTCATCTTGGAATTGAAATAATAAGCATTGATAAGCATTCTTTACACAGAACCTTGCATTATGGGGAAACATTTTTTTTTTTTAGGATATTTTCCCATTTTGATAGACCCTCTTTGTGATTCATTTTATACAGGAACTAAAAATATAGAAATGAAGGTCTATTTTTCACTTTTTACTTATTATTTTCTACAAATTGTCCAGTTGCAAAAGCATCATTTTGTACAAATTGTACTCACAAATAGAAATTACATAACTAGAAAAACATATATTCAATATTCAATATAAAATGTCCATGATTCCATGAACTTGAACTGAAAATTACTGTTTTAAAATGTCCTAATATTTTAAGGTTTTCTTTGACAGTGAGAATTGTGAATTATTAATATTTAGGCTATACCTAAATATTACCTTACCTTATATTAAATATACCTTTCAAAAGTTTGGGGTCAGTAAGATTTTAAGACTTTTATTCAGCAATGGTGCATTAAATTGATCAAAAGTAACAGTAAAAATATTTATAATGTCACAAAAGATTTATATTTCAAATAATTGCTGTTCTTTAGAACTTTATATTCATCCAAAAATCCTGGAAAAAAGTATCACAAAAATATGAAGTATCACAACAGTTTTAACTTTAATCAGAAATGTTTCTTAAGCAGCAAATCATCATATTAGAATGATTTCTGAGGGATCATGTGACACTGAAGATGCAGAGAATGCAGCTTTGATCTCAGAAATAAATTACATTTCACAATATATTACAATAGAAAATAGTCAATTTAAATTGTATTAATATTTCACAATATTACTAAATTTTGATCAAATAAATGCAGACATTAAAAAACTTTTGAATGGTAGTGTATGTCACAATCAAAGTTATTCAGAGGCTATACATTTTAATTAATTTATAACTATTCCTAAATATAATATTCATAATTAATTTCTCAAGAAAATGTCAAGATTACAGTTCATGTAATGCGAGACACATGGCCATACTCACTGCTGGCGATGTGGTTGCTCTCTCCGGCCGGTGGGAAGGAGTCCATCTCGTGGTAAATGTGTGACTGGCCTATTGTTCTGACAGCTGGGTCCAGGACTACCGAGCTCTCACCCACTGACACCTCACTCGCCCCCGTCACAGGATTGGTGGGAGGGCCGCTGACGGACATCTCATAATCAGGAGGGATGTCATCAGAACAGTCTGTATTGGGCTGTTTGAATGGAAAATTACAGCTTATTTAGAGCAAAACACAAGGCCGTGTGTAATGTTAATGGCTCTTACTCTTACCGGGATGCCCAGGGCTTTAAGGATGTTCATTTTGCACATGGGACAGGTTCTGTGGTCCTGTAGCCAAGGGTCCACACAGTTCTTATGGAAGACATGACTGACAATAACAGCACAGTTACATTAAGCAGAGAAACATCTTACACAAAAAGACCAAAAATAGTGTTTATCTACACTTTTCAAACACATTTTAAAGAGGACCTATTATGCTTTTTTTTTTTCATGTTTATCTTTTAGTGTGTTGCTTTTGAGGATGAAAAAGATCTGTAAAGCTACAAAGTACAAAGTCACTTCAAAGGAAGTTATTCTCTATATCAGTGCACACTGTTCCTGAACTCCCTGAAATGCCTTGATTGTAGTCTTTAGTTTTCTTCTGGGAACGAACATGTCAAAACATTCCTCATTTTAATAAATCCCACCTGAGGCGTACACAGCAAAATGCCCAGAGTTCAATCAACTCTGCACAGATTACATATGACCCCTCTCTACTTAGTGTTAAAGTAACACTGAAGCAGAGTTAAAGTTAAAGAGATAATTAAGTGATTAATTAAGTTATGATTGAGCATTAGTGATGAACACCTGCTGTTAACAAGCAGAATTAAGTGACTTCAGCCACAGCCTTAGATGAAATCAAATAAAATCTCTCAAGATAAAATCTCTCAAGATCTGATTAAACAACTCCTCAAGCAGCATGTTATCTCATTAACTTTAACTCTACTTCAGTGTTATTTTAACTCTATGGGTCTGGTACAGTTGACAAATCACAACAGACTGCTCCAGACGACCAATCAGGGCACATTGTGCTTTTTGGAAGGAGGGGCTTCATAGAGACAGGAACTAAGAGTGTTACTGACAGACTGGGAGGAGAGGTGCTGCAACAATGTCAAATATATGAAAAACAATGTGTTTTTTTTTCAAACACTGAACATGAAAACATTCTAATAGACCCCAAAAACAAAATCAAGACTTTGTAAAAGGGGCACAATAGGTCCTCCTTAATGCATTAATACATTTTTAAACATGACTTTGCATTGGCTATTTTAGCAAAAATTACATTCTTACACTGCTGTGTAAAATCTAACATGAGGTAACAAACAAATTAATCAAAAACACAATTATTACCACAGAATGTAAAACCGAATAGTGAAATTAAATTAAATGAAGTGAGTTTGTTTCACTCAGATAATAATGAAAGTTCATTGTACTTAATAGAGAAAAGTTGCATGAACTCAAAATTTGATTGTAGTAAGCTGAACTTAATATGATTAAGTTGCAACAGATTTCTAATATCCAGCATGCTCTCTATAAGGAATATAGACTCTATAAGGAAAATAAATGTTGAAATTAAGTGTTATTTTGTGTGCTTTTGCACAAGATTAACAAAGGGAGACATTAGTGTTTAATGTTATGTTGGGTTTTTACAGGGGTTCTGTTATGTTAGTTCTACTAACTTAACTAAAATGGAGTTAGTTTACTTTAATGTTTTGAGGAAATAATTTTCCTCAAATGTTTTGAGTATTCTGAACTTATAAAGTTTTACTTTAGAGTTGGCAGCTCTAAAAGTGATCGATTTCTGTCCATTGTAGACACATTGTAAGCAATGCTTTGGCATGGTAATGTTTATAGTGATGCTGCACTATTGGGAAAAATGACAAAGATTACAGATTAAAAGATGATGGCTTTATAGGTATGGTTCATTTAGTTCAATAGTTTTTGTTTGAACTTCAATATGGCACACTAACGCTAACTATACTAATAATAATGCATTATTTATAGTTTAAGCATTTTATTTCTCTGAGAATCAGAATTCATCAGTTCAATCTACTTTGACATCTTGTAATGTTTGCCTGAAATCTTACCGACACGGCAGAATCCTGACGACGTCATTAGGTTTGTAGTCTTCGATGCACACTGCGCAGTTGTCAAAGTCCGACTCAGTTTCCTAGAAACAGGGGGCCAATAAATAATGTTGTGAATAACCACATATGGGTGAATATATGTGTACAGTTCCCTGAAATCTCCATTAGAGGAAAAGTAGCAGACGGGAACATACAGTCATAAAGCATGTCTAATGAGAATGAATCACAGATGGGTGTTAAAGGACAGGAATCAGATCAAAGATATCCCATAAAAAGACATGATGAAATGTCACACGTTGTAAGCGTTATTGGGGGAGGCATTTTTTTTAATCATTTTCTCTTCAAATGTGATACTTGCAATAAGAATTTAGAATGAGAACAATACGTTTTACACCAGTGTTCAAAATGTGTTGAAGTATTTAGATACTTTTATTCAGCTTTTTTATTCAAAATTCAGCTTTGATCACAGGAATAAATTACATTTTTGCAATATATTACAATAGAAAACAGTTACTTTACATTGTATTAATACTTCACTATATAACTGTTTTCACTGTATCAAATAAATGCAGCCTTGGTGAGCGGAAGAGACTTATTTCAAAAACACTAAAAAATAAAAAAGGTTGGGTAGTTTTTAATAAAGTTTTTTGATAAAGATGTTTGTAAGAAAAGACCAATTTGGAGGACAATGTGTTTTTGCCCCATTTTGCATTATTTTTCATTATAAGTATCACATTATTGGATTGAATGAAGTGTTTTTAAAATCTTCTCTGTACTCAAAGACTAAGAAGTCTGACAAAAAACATAAAACAAACCAAACCTTGTCACCCTTCCTGATGGTCCGTACTTGTAACTTGCTTATGGCCTTTTTTGCAGCGTCACCCAATCGCCTCTGCAAAAGACATGAAATATGTGTTAGAGATTGTACTAAAATGTTAGATCAGATGGATCTGTGCATCAGAGATATTAGATTCAACCTCAGACGTGGAATCACTGCCAGAAGATATATATCTTCTATCAGCCTGAGAGTTTAACTGAGAAAGCCAGAGAAGAGCAGAAACAGGAGACAAAGTGATGATAATAAAAGAGCAGAGTTTATTGAATAATCTAGAGGTTACAATACTCAATGCTGTGGCTTCATCTGGCCAATGCAATTCCAACAAGTGTTATTATATCAAGGGAAAAACAATGGAATATTACTGCTTCACAACATTGTCCAGTAACATTAAAAACATTCTCTCTTTTCATGCATGTCTTTTAGTTTGTCAAGAGTTTTTTTTTGAAGGGTGTGCATGTACGTATGCGAGAAGAAGCCTATGATTGAATCTGGAAATAAAGCAAAATAACTAGAATTAGTCCTCAGATGTCATGTCCATAATTTATCTGGCATTAATTCAATCTCAAACAGATTAATTAAAAGAAGTTATTAACTACTTTAATTAACGCAGCTCAGACTGTTGAATGGCAGAGTTGTCCATCACCAAATCAGTTAATATGCCGTTAATTCTGCCCATGTTACTTGTCCAGTTATAGGAAACAAATCAGATAGTGGTAACGGATGTACAAGCAGGGCTTGACATTAACTTTTTTGCTCACCAGCCACTGTAGCTAGTGCTTTTCCAAAGTTACTAACCACTCAGCATTTTTCACTAGCAACAATTTTGACAACAATACCATGGGGAAAACTTCCATATAGATATTTTTAATATTATCTTAATAATTTGGCAGCAGGCATATTAGGCTGCTGTCACTTTAAGACCTGATGCATGGATCCATTATACTGTTACACATGCGTTTTCTTTTGCAACTGCTTACATTCACTTAAAATATAACTGACTGTGTTTACATGAATATGTATGTAGACTGAAAGCAAAAAACAAATACTGAGTGCACATAGTTGGTCCAACTTGGTCGTTCTTCAGGGTGGTGTACCCATAAATCCTCCTAAAAAGATTTAAAGGCCATTGCTTATATACAGTGGGTGCGGAAAGTATTCAGACCCCCTTCAATTTTTCACTCTTTGTTATATTGCAGCCATTTGCTAAAATCATTTAAGTTCATTTTTTTCCCTCATTAATGTACACACAGCACCTCATATTGACAGAAAAACACAGAATTGTTGATATTTTTGCAGATTTATTAAAAAAGAAAAACTGAAATATCACATGGTCCTAAGTATTCAGACCCTTTGCTGTGACACTCATATATTTAACTCATGTGCTGTCCATTTCTTCTGATCATCCTTGAGATGGTTCTACACCTTCATTTGAGTCCAGCTGTGTTTGATTATACTGATTGGACTTGATTAGGAAAGCCACACACCTGTCTATATAAGACCTTACAGCTCACAGTGCATGTCAGAGCAAATGAGAATCATGAGGTCAAAGGAACTGCCTGAAGAGCTCAGAGACAGAATTGTGGCAAGGCACAGATCTGGCTAAGGTTACAAAAAAATTTCTGCTGCACTTAAGGTTCCTAAGAGCACAGTGGCCTCCATAATCCTTAAATGGAAGACGTTTGGGACGACCAGAACCCTTCTTAGAGCTGGCCGTCCGGCCAAACTGAGCTATTGGGGGAGAAGAGCCTTGGTGAGAGAGGTAAAGAAGAACCCAAAGATCATTGTGGCTGAGCTCCAGAGATGCAGTCGGGAGATGGGAGAAAGTTGTAGAAAGTCAACCATCACTGCAGCCCTCCACCAGTCGGGGCTTTATGGCAGAGTGGCCCGACGGAAGCCTCTCCTCAGTGCAAGACACATGAAAGCCCACATGGAGTTTGCTAAAAAACACCTGAAGGACTCCAAGATGGTGAGAAATAAGATTCTCTGGTCTGATGAGACCAAGATAGAACTTTTTGGCCTTAATTCTGAGCAGTATGTGTGGAGAAAACCAGGCACTGCTCATCACCTGTCCAATACAGTCCCAACAGTGAAGCATGGTGGTGGCAGCATCATGCTGTGGGGGTGTTTTTCAGCTGCAGGGACAGGACAACTGATTACAATCGAGGGAAAGATGAATGCGGCCAAGTACAGGGATATCCTGGACGAAAACCTTCTCCAGAGTGCTCAGGTCCTCAGACTGGGCCGAAGGTTTACCTTCCAACAAGACAATGACCCTAAGCACACAGCTAAAATAACGAAGGAGTGGCTTCACAACAACTCCGTGACTGTTCTTGAATGGCCCAGCCAGAGCCCTGACTTAAACCCAATTGAGCATCTCTGGAGAGACCTAAAAATGGCTGTCCACCAACGTTTACCATCCAACCTGACAGAACTGGAGAGGATCTGCAAGGAGGAATGGCAGAGGATCCCCAAATCCAGGTATGAAAAACTTGTTGCATCTTTCCCAAAAAGACTCATGGCTGTATTAGATCAAAAGGCTGCTTCTACTAAATACTGAGCAAAGGGTCTGAATACTTATGACCATGTGATAGTTCAGTTTTTCTTTTTTATTAAATCTGCAAAAATGTCAACAATTCTGTGTTTTTCTGTCAATATGGGGTGCTGTGTGTACATTAATGAGGAAAAAAATGAACTTAAATGATTTTAGCAAATGGCTGCAATATAACAAAGAGTGAAAAATTTAAGGGGGTCTGAATACTTTCCGTACCCACTGTAACTCTGTCATGTGACAAAAATTTAATTGTCTCTAATTGTGACCTTGAAAGCCTAGAATGTCTCTGTTCTTGAAATGTCTCAGTAGACAGTTCCTCCAGAAGAACCATCTCGAAATTGAAGATTGTGAAATTTCCGAGTAACAGTTCCTGTTATTCTGTATAACTCAGAAAACTTCTTGAAGGCCGCCGGAATCGATCTGTGAAAACATAAAAACAAGAGAACGGAATGCTCTTTTTGAAAAACAAGTTTGTTTAAACTTAATTAAAATTATGTTACAACCTCTAAAGATAAACAAAAACAACCATAGAGACAATTTGGCTGGCAACTAAACTGTAGTTTGGTGTAAGCGAAAAAACTAAGCCTTCCACCCGCCATATCTTCATCATGAGGTTGCCCCCAAGTCACTAAAAGACAAGGATCTTCCCCATGACTCCATCCTTCAGCATTTCACTAGTCACATTTAAAATGACTAATAAGTGTCCAAGTGTCTTCCCTAACAATTTTACAGCTGAAGGGGTGACTAATAAAACTACATAGGAACCATTTCATTTTGGTTTGCTGCAATTTCTTAACGTAAATCATTTGGCGATTCACAAAACCGTCCTGAGGGTGCAGGGTTTTGTCCACAAAAAATAAACTGTGAAGAAAGTCAAATTAGAATTTAGTGTCAAATTGTTCTTTTACCCTTAAAAACCTTCACTATCTCTGCATCATCTTGACTGTCTGGAATTAGTTCACAAGTATTCTTCATAAGTATATGTTTTGCCAACTGTAGTATCATGGACCACCTGAAAGTGTCACATGTCCTGCTGCTCTATAGAAAATCATGCAATGCAATGCATTTACAAAGTGTATATAGTGAATGGCTCATTTCAAGCATTACGAAGACACACTTTGCAAAGCCAAATAGACTCAGACTGTCTATTTTAACTGTTCATAAGGAAACCAAGGGCCTTGAGTCATGGTGGGTTACTTTGAATAAAACCCCATAGTTATAGTTTATTCTGATCACCCCGATCTTGGGTTAACACAGATGTCACAAACTAATCCAAAAGATCTGATTGATAAACCTATAGCAAGGGTACCTTTTTCAATTACTCAACAACTACTGGAACGCAAATGGTTTTGTGAATTTCCTGTTGGGTCTAAACATTATTTTTCCAGATTTTAATATCTGAATTAATGCATGTAATGTTACTCCAGGTTTTTCTTGGAGTTTATCAATCTGCAGTCAAGATTCACACTAACTTTGAGGAGGCCTGCACTCTTTGCTCGTGCTGCTGTACATCTTTTGCAGTTATCATTGTAACTCATCCGTGAGTTAGTGTCTGTATAACATCTAAACCCTCATTAAAACACACTCATCATTTTAGTTATTTACACTACGGTAAGTGATGTGCTCATCACATAGAAAATATACTTGAGACTTTGTTCAATATTTTTTCCATAAGAACATCCAATCATCCCAGTAATCATCCTCCACTCGCTTTGACCATCACAAACCAAACATTTTTAACTTGGATAAGTCCTACTTTCAGCCCTTTAACCAACAAACTTTCCCTTTCTTTTAATCAAATACCTTTTTAAAAACCCCTTCAGCTTTTTTAATGTCACTAGTTTACCTGAGATCACCTTTCTGCACTGTGATTATATTTAGCATTAATCAAGTAATACTGCTTCTGCTCATTTGATCTTAAAACAAGTTAGTTCACCCAAAAATGAAAATTCAGTCATTAATTACTCACCCTCATGTTCCACACCCGCGAGACCTTCGTTCGTCTTCAGAACACAAATGACGATGTTTTTGATGAAATCTGAGAGATTTATGTCCCTCCATTGACTTTGATTTTTTGATGGAGATAACAGTTGCTTGTTATTCCATCCTGTCGACAACGTTAAGATGTTAGATCATGGCAAAACGTTAGATCCGGTGGATCTCCATGTCAGAAATATTAGATTCGACCTCAGACACCAAATCACTGACAGAAGATATATATCTTCTATCAGCCTGAGAGTTTAACTGAGAAAGCCAGAGAAGAGCAGAAGCAGGAGACGAAGTGACGATAATAAAAGAGCAGAGTTTATTGAATAATTTTAGTTGCGTAAGTTTCAATGCCCAGAGTTCATCTGGATGTTT
This sequence comes from Megalobrama amblycephala, assembly GCF_018812025.1. Classification (NCBI taxonomy): domain Eukaryota; kingdom Metazoa; phylum Chordata; class Actinopteri; order Cypriniformes; family Xenocyprididae; genus Megalobrama; species Megalobrama amblycephala. Next base: position 15,680,111 of record NC_063050.1, read on the forward strand.
CAATGCTCAATGCTCTGGCTTTGTCTGACCAACAAGTGTTATTATACCAAGGGAAAAACTGCTTCACAACATCGTCCAGTGACGTTAAAAAACTCGAAATGGAGACATTCATCTCCTACTCGTGAAGACAAACATCCCTTCAAACCACAATCATAATCACAATTATGATAATAATATATAGTAATATAAAATATAAAAAAGTATATAGTAATATAAAATATAAAATTCATAAACAAATGAATGACAACTATATAAATGACTAATGATTATAAGATTAAATCATATTAAAAAAATAGTGTAAAAAGAAAACAGATGTATGGTTGGCTCTCTTAAAATAACAAAAACACGGGTTGTTATTTATGGAGGACCACAAGTGTCACGGAAATAATAATAAAGCGCATCATTAATTATTAACTAATTGTACAATAAAAATGTGCATTAGTAAATGTTTGCAAAAAATAATTAATCTAAAAATAAATAGATTAAATTGCAAAGTAATTCATTATTTTATTTTTCATTATTTTATTTTTTAATGGCCAATGGCCAATAAAAGCAGTAATTAATCTATTTATTTTTAGATTAATTAATTATTTTTTAGGTAAACACATTTACTAATGCACATTTTTATTGTACAATTAGTTATTAATTAATCCTATGCTTTTTTACTATTTCCGTGACACTTATGGTCCTCCATAGTTATTGAGAATCCTTAGATCCTTCACATACTACATTGAAATATCTCATATTAAATCAGATTTGATTCTGAATGCATGTGGTGTAACATAAATGCAGGTTCAATCCCAGTATTTGGTGTAGTTAGCGTGGCTCTACAGCACCTGGTTGCGGTCTCGTGCGTTGGCGTAGCGGAACCTCTGGATGTAGTAGAAGACCAGCCAGGCGAGAGAGATGATCATCAGGACGATGAAGGAGATGGAGACGAACACCACTGAGGTGCGGCTGACGTACTTCTGCAGGTTCCGCGTGCCGATGGTGATGTGCATGGCCACGGTTATGTTCTTCTCCAACAGGGCCACGATCTCACGACCTTTGGGCTCGGGAATCATGATAGCCACCACGTCGCCGGTACCTACAGGAATGATGTTGGGTTCAAAGCTCAAATGATTCACTCAAAATAACAGTAGAGGCACAGAGATGACATACTTCAATGTATAAACACACCAACAGTCATGGTTGTTGGCTATTGCACTGTCAAACACAATCCTTGATCATTAATGTCAAATCTACACTCTTAGAAGAAAGGGTTCTATGTAGAATCTCGTCAGGCGCTTCATATGTAGAACCTTTTATGAGTTCAACATTCAAACCATTAAACATCATGCAATCATTTAAGGAAAAGGTGTGACTGCAGTCTAATGCTGCGTTCTCGCCATGTTGTAATTACTGTAACGATTCTGAACTGCCTCAGGGGTACGCCACTCTAAAAAGATAAGGAACCACCGATTTAAGTCATTTCTCATTTCTAATGTAGAACATTTTTTTGGCATGAAGGGTTCTTTAAAATGGAGTCAAGAACCATGGGTTATATATCTATATAGAACCCACTGAACCTTTTTTTCCCGAAGCGTGTAGTTAAGCTCTACTCTAGATTCTGATTGAACCTCTTGATCTCTAAAAATCTCTGGAAAAGCCTCCGCTTGCATTTCCTGATCAGATCTGCAAACTTAATGTAATTGAATTAGGGGTGTGCACGAATAGTTGAATATTCGATCTGTAATTATTATTATTCGAAAAATAAAAATACTATTCAATTAGTTACTATTATTATTGGTTAAAATTACTATTCAATTCAATTTTACTACATTGCTTTGCAGGCCGTAAATGCAGTGAATCCATATTAAATCCCAAGCATTAAAACTAAAACTCACAGTTATAATTAAAAGCACTGGGTGGCGCTGTGGAGCATGTTAACAAGTTGATTGTATTTTATCACATATATATCCTTCTATCCATCCATCCATCCATCCGTCTGTCTGTCTATCCATCAATCTGTCTATCCATCCATCCATCCATCCATCCATCTCGTTGTCTATCCATCCATCTGTCTGTCCATCAATCTGTCCATCCATCCATCCATTCATCTCTTTGTCTATCATCAATCTGTCTATCCATCCGTCTGTCTATCCATCCATCAGTCTGTCAATCCATCCATCCATCCGTCCGTCTTATCTATCCATCTATCCATCCGTCTTATCCATCCATCCGACTAGTATCCATCCATCCGTCTGTTATCCATCCATCCATCCATCTGTCCGTCTATCCATCCATCCGTCTTATCCGTCCGTCTTATCCATCCATCCGTCTATCATCCATCCATCCATCCATCCGTCTGTTATCCATCCATCCTCCATCTGTCCGTCTATCCATCCGTCCGTCCGTCTATCCATCCATCCGTCCGTCCGTCTATCCATCCATCCATCCATCCGTCTTATCCATCCATCTGTTATCCATCCATCCATCTGTCTATCATCCATCTGTCTGTCCATCAATCTGTCAATCCATCCATCCATCAATCTGTCTATCCATCCATCAATCTGTCAATCCATCCATCCATCTTTTTGTCTATCAATTTGTCTATCCATCCGTCTGTCTATCCATCCATCAATCTATCTATCCATCCATCCGTCTATCCATCAATCTGTCAATCCATCAATCCATCTTTTTGTCTATCTTCAATTTGTCTATCCATCCATCAATCTGTGCGTCCATCCATCTCTTTGTCAATAAATCTGTCTATCCATCCATCTGTCCGTTCATCCATCCATCCATCTGTCCGTCTTATCCATCCATCCTATCCATCCATCCATCCGTCTGTTATCCATCCATCCGTTTGTCTATCCATCCATCCATCTTTTTGTCTATCATCAATTTGTCTATCCATCCATCAATCTGTCTATCCATCAATCTGTCCATCCATCCATCCATCTCTCTGTCCGTCCATCCGTCTTATCCATCTGTCTAGTATCCATCCATCTATCCGTCCATCATTCTTTCAAAAGCAATTGCAACGAATAGAGTGAATTTGTAAACCTACATTACAATTTCATAATATATGGTTTTTTTTTTTTACTGAATTGGGCAATTCCATCCATTGAAATATTTAAGTGGTTAGATATTTATGCATTTAAACTATATTTTTGTGTCTCTTGCTTGTTTCAAGGAGGTTTTTCAATGTATGTCTTCTGTACCATTCTTTTAAAGTCGGTAGGACATATGTGTCATCATCTAATATTTACCATATGAAACTGAAGACTTTACACATCTCAGCTAAGCTCAGCAAACCAGTCTCTCTGGATTCAACTTTCTGTTTGCATCTGAGAAAGCCAGTCATTTCATCCTCAAGATCAGGACCAGCTGGACTGAACTGTAACACAGGCCAAATGGTGCTTAGGCTGTTCAAGTATGGTAAACATTAACATCTCAAGTGTAAACTGAAGGATCCAGAAGGGTTGATTGCTGATGTACTTGTAATGCTCATGAGTAAAAGAGCTGCCCACATCAGCATCATTTCACATGATTTCCACATTATAAATGTTGCTCATTTTCATTACTCCAAAAATAAAATGATAAAGTATGCATTTGATCAATGATGAGAACCAGCCCTCTCTATTTACAGACAGAGAGTTGGGTGAGCGGTCGATGTCATAGGTCAAATTTGCTCTTTTCTACTTTGGAAGGACTTACCCGTTTCAAATATTATTTCTAAGGATGACACTATTATGCTCACATTGAAAATGTATTAATTAAAGGATTACATTTTACACAATCTTATAAAAAAGGATGCACTGGCTAAATAGAGGTGAAAAAGAGTTCAGTAGAGAGGTTTTTGGGATGTTGTGTGCAAATTATTTTATAAACAATTATACCACTAACTCTCAAAAACCACACAGCACTCATGAAACAAAAGGCCAAGAGACAGGAAAACAGTAGGGAAGTGAGAAAGTCAGAATGACATGACTATCAGATCTGCAAAATGCAAGGAGGGATTCTTGTGGTTTAAATGGTTTGAGCAATCTTACAACTCCCACTATCCTGCTAATGTCACAACACAAATAAAAATACACAGGAACAAGATCTTTGACAAAACACAAGTGTCCACTCTTCATCTCACAGAACGAACATTTTAAGTTCACCATAATCAGGCATTTAGAGTTAATCCAATATAGTGTTGAACTATAATATCAGCAGCTAAACTATAAGAGTGATTTGCTACTTTGAGAAGGACATCCACCCCCGGCTCTTAATGCATCGTGTTTCCTTCTGGAGCATCAGTGAATGTTTGAACCTTTTTTAATAGTTGTGTTTGAGTCCCTCAATTGTCCTCAGTGTGAAAAGATGGATCTCAAAATCATACAGTCACTGCTGGAAGGGCTTCAAATACGCAAAAGATGCTGAAAAATCAAAGAATCTGCAGGACCCGGAGGATTTTTCTGAAGAAAAGAGCTCAGTTTAACTGTTCAGAACAAACAAGGGACTTCTTTTAAGTAAAACATCTTTTATGTAAAATATCTTACTCAATACAGTACTAAATAAAAAAATAACATGGATCCCTCTTATTTTGTTAAAATTATTCACATTTTCGCAGATTCTGCAAGGGGTTCACCAACTTTAAAGCAGCACTGTATATCAAAAATTCATTTTTGTGAGTGGATATGCATTGCTAAGAACTTCGTTTGGACAACTTTAAAGGCGATTTTATCAATATTCTCAATAACCTCAGATTCCAGATTTTCAAATAGTTGTATCGCGGCCAAATATTGTCATATCCTAACAAACCATACATCATTGGAAAGCATATTTATTCAGCTTTCAGATGACGTATCTCGAACGCGCCGTTTATTTCCCGTTTCGATGAAGCCCCTCCTTCTGTAACACGAACCGCGCTGTGATTGGTTAGCTGACCCAGCGTGCTGTGCATGCACAGACTTTGCAAGCATGGATTTCACAGGAGGTTTCAGAGTGGTATGCTTTTTTTTCTCTCTCTTTTTTTAATTTAAATGTAATTTTAGTTATGATGTTATACACCATTTAATCATGATATTTGTCAGAAAACAGTGATCGATCACAAAACCATGGTTAAGGGCGGTGAACAATCTTACATACAGTTGTGGTCAGAATTATTGGCACCCCTGGTAAATATGACCAAAGATGACTATAAAAATAAATCTGCATTGTTTATCCTTTTGATCTTTAATTCATAAAATTAGCAAAATTCTAACCTTTCATTGAAGAAAAAGAATTGAAAGTGGGGGAAAATAAATTTATTAAAAATAATTCATTTATTATGAAATAAATGTTTTTCTCCAAAACACGTTGGCTACAATTATTGGCACCCCTAGAATTTTTTATGAGTAAAATATCTCTGAAGTATATTCCCACTGATATTTAAATTATTTTAGCACACCAGGGTGATCATGAACATGAAATTGTCCAGCCATGACTTCCTGTTCCACAGGAGTATAAACATGAGGAAACACAAAGGCCAAATTCCCTTAATCATTCATCGCAGTGAGTAAAACCAAAGAATATAGTTCTGATGTGCAGCAAAAGATTGTTGAGCTTCACAAAATAGAAAGTGGCTGTAAGAAAATAGCTAAAGCATTGATAATCCCCATTTCCACCATCAGGGCAATAATTAAGAAGTTCAAATTAACTAAAGACGTTACAAATCTGTCTGGAAGAGGACGTGTGTCTAAATCATCCTAATGTGAAGTGTGGAGGAAAGTTTGAGTGGCCAAAGACTCTCCAAGGATCACAGCTGGAGAACTGCAGAGATTAGAAAGCCTAAAAAAATTATCAAACAGCACTCACATCCAAGTTGTTTGGGAGGGTTTCAAGAAAAATCCTCTGCTCTCATCCAGAAACAATCTCCAGCATATTCAGTTGTCAGACACGACTGGAACTTCAAACGGGACCAGCTTCTATGGTCAGATGAAACTAAAAGAAGAGCTTTTTGGCAGCAAACCCACCAGATGGGTTTGGTGCACACATGGATAAAAAGTACCCCATGCCCACGGTTAAATATACTGCTGGATCTTTAATGTTGTGGGCCTATTTTTCTGCTGGAGGTCCTGGACATCTTGTTCAGATACATGGTATCATGGATTCTAGCAAATACCAACAGATAAAAAATCTAAACCTGACCGCTTCTGCTAGAAATCCAATAATGGGCAGTGGTTGGATCTTCCATCAGGACAATGATCCAAAACAAACATCAAAACCAACATAAAAATGTGTCGCTGAGCACAAAATGAAGCTTCTGCCATGGCCATCCCAGTCCCCTGACCTGAACCCTAAAGAAAATGTTTTTATTTACATCGTATCAACAACATAAAACTTATAATTGGAACTATTAATAGAAATTTTTGTAACATTTCAGATGGTTTTATGCTCAAACAGCAACATTACACACTAACTAAAGCTGAAAAAGTGAAGCAGCATAATTAGGACCCCTTTAATATTTTTTCTTGCAAGTTTAGGTTGCCATTTTGCGGCCTGGACATGTTCCATTGCTGAGAAAGCATAACACAAACATGAAGAAATCTGCTGCGACTGCAAAACACGTTGAGTAATCATGCTGTAAACATCTGCTGCTTCAGATGATCTGAGTTAAGACAATAAAAATATGCCTGTATATCAATATGTTCCCTTTCTTGTAATAAATCACTGAGTATGAATGTCGTTAATGTGTGATGTCTTTGTTTTCTTAGCATTATGGTTATGAAAAATTAGATTTTTTTTTTTGCATTACAACAATAACAAGTGAAGACTTAAAGGTGATAGAGAGGATTTTTTCGTCGACTGAGAATCCAAAGACTGTTACTGAGTTTTTGAAATGAGCACATGCGTAAGAACAACCCCCCTCCTTCACAACACATTTCAAAGGAACGCCTCCCAAAACTCGTAAACACTCGTACTGGAACACGAGTGTTTACCACCGGCATTCGCTGTGTCGTGTTTTTTGGATTCATTATGTCGGACTCACCGCAGGTAACTCATAATCTGCAGTTGTTACTCCTGTCTCCTGACAAAAACATTGCATGTGGCGCCTGTGGAGTGTGGAAAGTTACTGGAGAGCGCAGCCGCGCACGTCTCTCACAAGGAACGTCACGGCAGTGATTGACAAGCCAGAGGGCCAATCGTTTACGCGATGATCGCATAAACGATTGGCTGATGTTTTTAAGGCCCTACCTCGTGCACAGATGATGTATATTAATATTATTACTTTCAGTGCACCTAATAAATTGTCTTTTATCAGTTAGTAAAGACAGTTTCAAGTAATATTGCAAAAATGTATAAAACAAAACATCCTCTTTAGCACCTTTAAGATGCAAAAGCCTCTAAGTGCCATCTGAAATTTTCTTATAAAATGAGCATTTTTATCAAGCTTGTATGTTTATGTTATGTTTAATTGCCATTAAAGTGAAATTACTGAACCTAAACATACGAGCTTGATAAAAATGCTTTTGCATCTGAAGTCTTCAAAGTGCTTATTGTCACAAAAAAGTGTTAAAAATGCAAAAAAACTAATAAATAATAGTGAAATCTTAATGCAAAATCTTTTTTCTTTTACCCTCGAGGTGAAGTATGGACATGGTTCATAGGTTATATGATGCAAAGATAAACATTTTAGAGGAAAAATTTTGCATAGTAAATGTACCATGCAAATTCATAATCTCAAGAGTTATTTCCTCATCAGGATACAGTGCATGAAATATGTTAACTATTAATAGTGTGAACATCATACATTATGGATCATTGGTCATAATCACATGTTGGTGCAGTGGTGCGATAGCCTGGTTATACATTAGAGGAATAATTGAACCTCAAAGGACAATTTTATCCTTCATTCACTCAGATGAGAGTGTCTTTATTATGTGGGACATAAAGTTGATTTTCATATACTGTACAATGAAAGTGCCTCATAAACTTGTGATACAGAGCACATCTTGTACTTTTAGCATATGTTAATGGTTGAGAGAGGAAAGAAAAGAGAGTTGTGTCCTCTTACCGTGATGTGGCATGGTAATGGTGTCATTGGAGTTGCTGGAGCCCACATTGAAGATGACCACAGCTGATGCATTGAGAGCCGCAGCATGTCTGATCTTCTCCCTGTAGGTACAGTTTCCTCTGGCTATCAGTGCTATCCATGGGATGTTGGGATGGGGAAGGGAGAATTTAGTGCTACTGTCACATGCCTGTCTGTCCTGCAGAAGTGATGGCATGAACACAAAACCCCTGGCGTCTCTTTTAGGAGAGTGCTCCCCATATCTCCCACATTCACTCTTGTCTGTCTTTATTTCGGATGTCACTGGATCCAGGTAAGTGATGTTGACGAAGGCAGTGTACCATTCCTCTTTCTCTGCCACTGTGAAGTCCAGACACAACAAATGCACGAAGCAAAACGACAGCAGCCATGTAGACAGGGCTAGACTCCGGCAGGCTTGGTTTAGGGACATTGCCATGTTTTCAGAAATGATCCCAAAGAAAAACTAACCGTTTTCAAGCTGGGGAACGTCTTTATCCTGCTTCTCTTTCAGTGCGGCATCACTTGGCAACCCCACAGCACAAATAGAGGGCCTTCAGATAGAAACATGTCTCTGACTAACTCCGTCGTCCTTTAAAAGTGGCTTATAGATGCAGTCCACCATCATGTCGGTTCACCCAGCAGCATTTGCGTCTGTTGTGACGGACCACCAGGGTTGCCAGATATTATTACTAAAACTACACTGTAAAGAAATCGTGCAGTCCCCAGGTGAAAAAAAGTAAATTTCAATAATGTACTTAAAGTGCTCCATTTTTGTGCACTAATTTTGTACTTAATATACTAAAAATTCTCCTTTAGTACTTCTTAAGATAATCTTAAGAACATCTAAGTGTACTCAACTGTGCTATTTTGAGACACCATGAAATATGAGTACACTTAGATGTTCTTAAGATTATTACTGATTAAAGAAGATTTTTTTAGTATATTAAGTACAAAATTAGTGCGCGAAAATAGAGCACTTTAAGTACATTATTGAAAAGTTTTTGTTTTTGTTTTTTCACCTGGGGTTGTTGGAGAATAACACAAGATAGAATTATATATTAAGCAATAAGGGACTCAAAACGTGTTATATTGTAATTTAATAATAATAACAAAAACAATATAAAAACTGTCCGGAATCAGCACTACAGAACAATCGCGTGACAAGAAAGAAAGACGCTGATCAAATACTGTAACTTTGCGTTTTATAAATTAAATATGTAGATTAAGAAAAACCAGGTGCAATAAATATGAAAAATATTATAATATATAAATATTGTAATCGAATCTGTGACTCGGATCTCCTATCAAACGGCTAAACTGATGAAATCACTGATTCGATTCCTAACGCTCCGAAGCAGTGTTTTGAAATCAGCCAACACTATATTGTTGGAAAGTCATTATTTTGGGTTTTTTTTGCAGCACAAAAAGTATTCTCATCGCTTTATAATATTAAGATAGAACTACTGAACTCACATGAACTGTTTTAGATATGTTTTTAGTACGTTTATGGATCTTGAGAGAGGAAATGTCATTGCTGTGAATGCAGGCCTCACTGAGCCATCGGATTTAATCAAAATATCTTGTGTTCCGAAGACGAACGAAGGCCTTACAGGTGTGGAACGACATGAGGGTGAGTAATAAATTACATTATTTTCATTTTTGGGTGAACTAAACCCTTTAAGTAAAAGTGTATGAAGCGATTTGGTAGAGTATCTGGCAACCGCTCCATTAGGGACAGCGCAGGACATGTGCGTTGCCCTCCTCTGTGATGGAGTGGGACTGCATCAACTGTAATTCTTCTAAATAAATACACGATATGGGTTTTAATATATATACATATTTTAATAGGATATATCTGTATTAGATTACAATCTAAACAATTCCCGCCACGCAAAAGGCACTAAAGTAAATGTTTGTGGAACTGATAACAGCGCCTAAGTACGTTTCCTACCGGTACGATTGACTGTTACACACACGCACCGGGATCAGCTGTGATCAACTGCCTGTTTTCTACGTGGTTAAACCATTATCCCGGTAAGTTTCATACGACAGACACCGTCGATTGTATGGTGTTGAGCTGTAAATAAAAACATTAGTTTTTGTAAAAGTGACTGTTAAGCTGAGATGTGTATTAAAGATCATTTATTGAGGTGTCAGGTCACTCGTGTAAGTTCAGTGGAAATCAACAGGAAATCGCAACGTGTTTCATCTTGAATCGAGTAACGTTAAAGGTGTCATATTTGCATTCTGTCTTTGATATTGGAGGTGAACGATGCCTAAGAAGAAGACTGGAGCTCGTAAGAAGGCCGAGAGCCGAAAGGAGCGAGAGAAACAGAGTCGAGCCAATAGAGAGGCTGTTGATGTGGCCAAACACCCATGTAATGGAACCATGGTAAGAGTCTTTCATTCTGCTTCGACAGATTATTTTAATAAAAAAATATTTCAAAAAGGCTTTCAAATAATTTCAGATCTCATTCTCTTCTTTTAAACTTAAAAAAGTGAATTTACAAAACTGGAACCTTTTAGGTCTTCGAAATGTTACTTTATTTGTATTTTCCAATAGAAAATGAAGCATATTTAGGATTTTTATTATTTACATTATTCAGCACACCCTCCTATTCAAATTCTCATTATTATTTTTTTTTTTTAATATATCTTAGGAATAATACTGTAATAATGTTTACAAATTGACAGTTCTTGTGTTTTTATGGAATATCGCATTATTTATTATAAATTATTTATCCATGACTTTAAAGGGTTAGTTCACCCAAAAATGAAAATACTGTCATTTATTATTCACCCTCATGCCGTTCCACACCTGTAAGACCTTAGTTAATCTTTCGTAACGCAAATTAAGATATTTTTGTTGAAATCCGTTGGCTCAGGGAGGCCTGCATAGGGAGCAATGACATTTCCTCTCTCAAGATCCATTAATGTACTAAAAACATATTTAAATCAGTTCATGTGAGTACAGTGGTTCAATGTTAATATTATAAAGCGACGAGAATATTTTTGGTGCGTCAAAAAAACAAAATAATGACTTATTTAGTGATGGCCGATTTCAAAACACTGCTTCAGGAAGCTTCGGAGCATTGTGAATATGTGTGTCGAATCAGCGGTTCCGAGCGCTAAAAAAGTCACGTGATTTCAGCAGTTTGACACGTGACCCGAATCATGATTCGACACAAAAGATTCATAACGCTCTGGAACGGCATGAGGGTGAGTAATAAATGACAGAATTTTCATTTTTGGGTGAACGAACCCTTTAATCAAGTTACTTCACCTCCTTATTGCAACGCCTCTTCCCTGATGACCTGATTTCTGCCATGAGGGCGGGACAACCTGTCACTCACATAAGATCAACCAATAGCAAACCACAACTAATCAATTCCTTATGGAAATAAAAAGCCACGCCCTACATTTGTTCTTGTTTGAGAAGCCATTTCGCTCTGATGTACGTCCTAATAGGACTATCGCACTATCTAAAGGCCCTTTCACACTGAGCGCGGCGTGATAAATCGCTGTACATCTGATTCACACCAGCCCGATAGATGGACGAGAATGCATTTTTCCTCATGTATGTATCTCGCTGGTTTTTCCATTTGAATTTAACCTCAGCTGCTGCACAACATACAACAGTAAAGTAAGATAAATAAAGTTTGGTACTACACCAGAAATATATACAAGGCCTTACGAGAATTCTTTTGACCAAATACATCATAAAATAATATAATCGCATCTGGGTAACAGGTGCATTAGAGCCCACCTTAAACCATCATCAGTGCTTGTAATAACTTCCAATTGCAATCTAAAGTGTATTTTGGTTATATAATGGACAGACATGCATTATTTGTAGTGTTTTATAATGGACTGAGTTTGCTACACCTGCTTGGCATTTCTCACGTAAACATCCTTTATTGTTATAAAAATACCCCGAGCCGCATGATAAACACATACAGAACACATACCATCGTAATCATATGTCTATGTGGCTTCATGCTTCGTCTGTAGAAACGTTGCTCTCAGTTATTTATATACAGAATTCCAAACGAGGAAGTCTACAGGACGTCGTCATCGGGAAGGGCAGGAGTTATTATCATGTAATATGACTGACCGATCTAGAGCGAATGAGCGCTCTCATGAAGAAAACAGACACACAGCGCTCTGTACGCTGTTTCAAGCTTTTCAGATCACACACAATTCAGTGGAAAATGAATAGAAATTATATTCTGCATAAAGAAATATGAAGTAAACGTGAGAATAAATCTCCTGAGACACCAGTGATAATAAAAAAATCCATTCTCTTCTCCCTTCCGAAATACTTTTCTTTGGTGTTTTTTCCAAATCTAATTGAACGGCATGTTTAATTGCAGGTTTAAGTACACAATTTTTTGTTGCGCCACGATCGATCGTGCCCGTGTGAATAGCTCCACAGGGATCTGTTGATTCGTGTCATGAGTGTTGTTGCATCGTACATTTATGCCGCTTAATCGCTAATTATGCTCAGTGTCTGTGAAAGGCCTTTAAAGGGATAGTTCACCCAAAAATGAAAATTACCCCATGATTTACTCACCCTCAAGCCATCCTAGGTGTATATGACTTTCTTCTTTCAGTCGAACACAATCAGAGTTATATTAAATTATGTCCTGGCTCTTCCAAACTTTATAATGGCAGTAGTTAGAGGATGAGATCCACCCATCATAAAAGATAACCACACAGCTCCAGGTGGTTAATAAAGGACTTCTGAAGCAAAGAGAAGTGTGTGTGTGTGTGTGTGTGTGTGTGTGTGTATGAAAAATATCCATATTTAAAACTTTAAAAACTTAAATAACTGGCTTCCAGCAGATGGCCGTACGCATAATGGGTTAATTTACATTTTTGGGTGAACTATCCCTTTTAAGATTATTGCAACTTACGTTTCATGCCGACTTAAAATACAGTACGAACCTATACTACTGTGGTGGATAAATATTTTTTCAGCACATTACAGTAAAGTGAATGAGATTTCTTTTCATTGCAATAATGAGAATTGGGAGGAAAAGTGCTTAATTGTAATTTAATGTAAATTTTGCAATCTTATAGGTACTAAAATAGACTTAAGTTTTTTTTTTTTTTAAGCAACTTAATATTTCTTACTTCTTTCTTATGTGAGATATGACCCAGACATGTTAAAGGATTAGTTCACTTTTAAATAAACTTTTCCTGATAATTTACTCACCCCCATGTCATCCAAGATGTCCATGTCTTTCTTTCTTCAGTCGAAAAGAAATTAAAGTTTTTGATGAAAACATTCCAGGATTATTCTCCTTATAGTAGACTTCAATGGGCACCAAACAGTTGAAGGTCAAAATTAGTTTCACTGCAGCTTCAAATTGTTCTACACGATCCCAGATGAGAAATAAGGGTCTTATCTAGTGAAACCATCGCTCATTTTCTGAAAAAACTTGAAAATTATATAAGTTTTAACTATAAGCTCATCTTGAACTAGCTCTCTTCTTCTTCTCCTCTATTTGAATTCCAGCAGTGTAGACACTGCTAAGTGTATTACTGCCCTCCACAGGTCAAAGTGTGCCCACCTGTGGAGGGCAGTAATACACTTAGCAGTGTCTACACTGCTGGAATTCTAATAGAGAAGAAGAAGAAGAGAGCTAGTTCAAGATGAACATTTATGGCTAAAACTTATATCATTTTAAATTTTTTTTTTTTTTTAGAAAATGAGTGATTGTTTCTCTAGATAAGACCCTTATTTCTCATCTGGGATCGTGTTGAACAATTTGAAGCTGCAGTGAAACTAATTTTGACCTTCAACTGTTTGGTGCCCATTGAAGTCTACTATAAGGAGAATAATCCTGGAATGTTTTCATCAAAAACTTTAATTTTTTTTTTTTTGACTAAAGAATGAAAGACATGGACATCTTGGATGACATGGGGGTGAGTAAATTTTCAGGAAAAGTTTATTTAAAAGTGGACTAATCCTTTAATGACAGGTTTCAGGAGATCTATTCTATCAGTAAATTACATTAGAGTCCTTTTCAAAATTTCTAGCAAAACTTGGATGTAACCTACAGGAAACATTTTTTGACTGGTGTTAATGTGTTAACTGTTTTCAACATGTTTCAATTTTGCTCCAAGTTGCTTTCCTGTTGGTACATAATGCACTGATTTAACCTTTTTTTTTTTTTTTTTACTTTTTAGGAATGTGATAAGTGCCAAAGGTAATTTGATCCATTTATGATTGCTGCTTAGAGTCAGAATCATTACTTTACCGTACGTAATATGTCATAATACATAATAATTACCTTTTCTAAAATTTTTTACTAATTCATAATATTACTTTCTGTTGCCAGGAGACAAAAGAACAGAGCATTCTGCTATTTCTGTTCTTCGGTGCAGAAACTTCCCATGTGTGCACAGTGTGGTGAGTTTGACTTCCTCCTTTTGAATTCTAAAACACCCTCTATCCTCATGATAATTGACCACCATTATTTTCCCCTAGATAATGCTTTTTTTTTCTGGCAAACGTTACTCAGTTGCTGTCTGTCCAGTGTTCGGAAATTTGGCCTGTCCAAGCATGGTAATGTGTAATGTGTAAAACATCAGGAAAAGATACTATTTGTTTGTTTTAAGCACAAATGATAAAAAACAGAATCAAATCTGCAGCCTGGAAACAAAGTATGACTGCTTTTCACACGCGAAGGTCACAGAAGCAGCAGTACAAAAAAAGTATCAGCATTGTGAGTTTCAGGGGAAAAACAAAATGAGAAATGTAATGGTATCATAAAAGTTTCCCAAAAGGAAGAATACAGGATATCCTACGCAAATATTTTAAGCTGTGATTATCAGTTTATCATCACATTTAGTGCGTTACACAAAAAGAAGCAGCATGTTCCTAGAAAATTAAGAAATTTTTTTTTTTTTATGTTGTATGTTTTTTTTTATTCAAAGGCAAAACGAAATGTATGAAGTCTTCAGACTGTGTCATCAAACATCCTGGCATTCACAGCACTGGAATGGGCATGGTGGTAAGTATGAACATTACTTTAAACGTTGACTGGAAACATCCTCACAGATCTCACATTTTATACCTATTATGTTAGAAATGACTGTGTTTGGACAGCGATCCAAGCAACTGTCATTGAGATGCATGGGAATGCTAACCAGTAGGTTTCTCCAGGTGTTATGGCACATTTCTATGTGATTTAAATGGATTTCTATGACATTTTTGTGGAATATTTATTCATTTATAATGAAGGACATGATTTGTGTTTGTCATCACATATTATGAGTAGTTGCTAAATTATTCAGGATGCGTCTCAGTTAGCTCCCTAGTTCAGTAGTCAGGGCACTGATCAGAGTATTTTAAAGATTTAAGCACATAGTCTGAAGCGCACAGCGCAGGTGCCCTTAGGACGTGTCCGAATCCACTTTTGCTGGTTTCACGATGGGAAAAATGCGCCAGGCGCATGGTCCAAAATGTTTGTACCTAGTCTCTTAATGAGTCATGGGTGTGTTTTGGGCATAATGTGCCCAAAACACTGACTGTCATCTCCCATTCCCTTTAAAAGCCAGGAGTGATTGCACCATGGCGGATTGCTATATACATGGCGGAATATAGACACCCTCAATGTGACGAGTCAGTTTAAATACATGTGCGTATTGCCACAATTGGTCAAATAATTAGCCAATTTCATTCATCATTACTGCAAATAGGTAATTCTGATATATGCAATGACAATGTAGGCATTTTTATCTTTATGAACACAATAATAATCTTTTACATTGTAATCTTTTTTATTTTTAATATTTGGCATGTTTGTGTGCTGCTGTGCGTCCCTGTGTGGGTAACAAGCACCCGCCTATATTACTTACGCACCCTATAATAACTGACCATTGACTTTAAGACCAGGTTTTTGTTGGTCAATGGCGCAGTTGTTTTCAGTTGTCTCAAAATAGCAACACGCCAACAATGCACCTGGACACACCTCGTTTTCAGACCAGCACACCCATGGGCGAACAGATGGGTATATTAAGTATATTTAAAGGCACAATATGCAAGAATTTTGCAGTAAAATATCCAGAAACCACTAGGCCAGTGTTAAATATTTTGTTCACTTGAGTACTTACAATATCCCAAATGTTTGCAACTATTTGTAAATCATGAGAAGATTGCAGTTTTAACCAAGGCTCCGGGACGTGTGAGGAGTCGCCTGTCAATTGTGTCATACCCACGTTACCCTCGATTTCCGTTTTTATTTTGTAGAAACCATGGAAACACCAAAGACGCTTTAATATATCACGTTTAATGGGCAAGGGAACAACTGTTTTGATACATTTATAGACAGAAAAACTAATGGTTGTTATAGCTCAACATAGTTATTATTTAAATCTCATTTTTTGCGAGTACCATGCTTTACCATGCCTCAGAGAAAAACACTATTTTGTCAAGTAGCTAACATAGCATAATCAGATGCAGCTTTATTTTTAGTAACAGTAATACAGCATTTTCTCCATCATACAATACGTTTTAAAAATTAATTGCATGCCATTTATCAACACAAGCCATCCAGCATTTAATATGATATTCTAATATCGATCTATCTTACTGCAGTGTGTAATAAGTGTCTCACAGCAGCCGCCGAGCGAACGCACAGAGTAACGTTATAACATTTTCAACACACTCAAATGTATCTAATATGATAAACAGAGCTGCATTACCTCATACTCATGACCGGAAAAGCGGAAACGGCGCCGGTGACTGTGGCATAATAAAAGTCCCGCTGCTCGTGAGGCGTGTGTTGCGCAGTCGCTCCAGCGGCCTCGTTCAGCTCCCACAACACTCGCTCCTGCTCTGCTTCATACTACAGTAATGTTAATAATCGCATCTATGAACATGATTTCTACCCAAGTCCTATCCCTATTCTTTTCCACCGGTTGTGAGGTAAAGACCTTAAACTTGGCGTCATCAAGCTACGCCTTTGTTTTGAATTGGCCTCTAACGACCTCTAGTGGGCAGAAAATTTTACATATTGTACCTTTAACCACTTGCAAGCCAAACGCACGATCACTGTCCAGTAGGGCTGCACAACGATTAATCGCGATTAATCGTTTGCAAAATTAAAGTCTGTGTTTACGTAATAAATGTGTGTTCTGTGTATAATAATTATGTATATATAAATACACACACATACATGTATATTATTACGTAAACACAGACTTTTATTTTGCAAACGATTAATCGCGATTAATCATTGTGCAGCCCTACTGTCCAGCGGTCTTCCTCGTTTCTTTTACAATCCAAACTTTTTACCAGTTATTAGAAGTCAGTGCACAAATGACTCAGAAAAGCGAAGTTCAGAGAAAGGACTGCTTAATTTGTTTGATTATTTTGTTATGTAATGCAGTGAACATCAATCATTACCCCAAATACTATTTGGGTTCATTGAATGAGCAAAAGACTCTCTGTCTGCGTTCTATTTCCTGTTATTTCAGAAAAAAGTTGTTTGCCATTGTATTGAGCTGAGGCTTGCATCTTTATCAAAGAAGAAACGGAAAACATTGGCAGTAAAACTGAGATCATTCATTCTTCTCAGGATTGCTTTGAGTGACTACAGAAGAACATATGGCTTTGTAGCTAATGCAGTGGTGTTTGTGACAATTAGGGGGCCATATGTGATTTCTGTGAGGCCTGGGTGTGCCACGGAAGGAAGTGCTTGAGCACCCATGCCTGCTCCTGTCCTCTTTGTGATGCAGACTGCATTGAATGCGACCGCAGCGTTTGGGAACACGGTAAAGAGCAAGAGTTCATGTCTAGTACTGTACAAACCATTACTGTAATGTAAAGCACTTTAATATTGTTGGAGAAACCAATAAAATCCCGTTTGCTTGTATAACGTATAGGTGGCCGCATTTTCCGCTGCTCTTTTTGCCACAACTTCCTGTGTGAGGATGATCAGTTTGAGCACCAGGCGAGCTGCCAGGTCTTGGAATCGGAGACTTATAAATGTACGTCTCATTTTGAAAGGATTGATGAATATTTTAATTCTTGAAACTGACTTTTTGTAACTTTTAATAACCTTTGCCCCAATTTCAGGTCTATCTTGTAATCGTCTTGGTCAGCACTCTTGTCTCCGATGCAAGGTTAGGATTTTTATCTGTCCGTTTTGCTTCTATACAAATTTTGTTTGGACAAACTGCAATTGAAATCCTGTCATTCTAGGCTTGTTTCTGTGACGATCACGCTCGAAGCAAAGTGTTCAAGCAGGAGAAAGGCAAGGCTCCGCCGTGCCCAAAGTGTGGACATGAAACCCAGGAGACCAAAGATCTCAGCATGTCCAGTGAGTGCCGTCTGTTTTGTTTAAACTGTATTTTGTGAGATTCAAATTGAGACATTTTATTTTGTGTAGTGTAGGGTTGCACAATTATTCAAAATAAAATGATAAAAAAATAAAATGTAAAATTAAATATGAAAAAATATTTAATTCATATACACTGTAAACCAAGTAAGTTGGGCTAACTCAAAATATTTTCAAATTGAGTTACTTTAAGTAAGCAGAACTATCAGGTTTTGAGTTTGTAGTACTCATGCATGTTAATTGCTCAACTTAAAGTACTGAGTTAGCTAAATTGTACATTTTGATAGCAATTAACATAAAATATTTAATTAGTGTCATAAACTTTTTCATTTTGAATTCTTGCAAATCAAATTAGTTATTTACTTCACTGTAAGTAAACGCTAATAAGTTGTCAGAACTCAAAGTTGAATGAGAATTTTAAGTTAAGAAACTCAACGTTTAAGTACGATTTTTATTTGCACTCATACATTTTATTGTTCTTAACTTGAAATATTTGAGTACACTAATTTATACATTTAACTCAAAACCATCATGTTATCTCAATGTAAATATTCTGCTAGCTGTAACAAACTAATTTGCTAACATGTTAACAATAGCATAGTATAGCATAACTTACTGAATGACTACAGCAACTTAAAACATGTAACTTACCTGTTCCCAGACAGCAGCATGCGTACAGTACCACTTGTCACCATGATGGTAACTCTCCAAAACCCCACATTAACAGAATCTCTTCAAAATTAGTATAACAAAACATTTATCACTATTAAATCTCCCTTAACATTTAATCTTGCACAAAAAAACAAAAAAAAACATTATGTAACACTTAATTTTAGCATGTACTCTCCCTTTGGAGTGCCATGTGCAAAGCAAGTTGGGAAATAGAAATCCCAGCCCAGTTTCAGTTAAACTGTTGTCTAAATTAAAAGAAATGAGTTCATACAACTCAAAATAATGAAACCGTTCAGTTTACTTAAACTATATCAGTTCTGTGAACTTTAAGAAGAAAGTTCTAAATACTCATAACAGTTAATTTGACTGAAATAATTTGTTTAATTTATCTACTCAAACCAATTAAGTATTTGAGCATTAGGGTTTACTGTGTAATTATAGTATATTGCATATAAAATTTCATATTAATATTAATTTTTATTTTTAATAACACAAATAATAATAGCTCTGTTTTATATTACTGTAGTATAATTTATGTTGAATGGCTTCCAAAAAATAACTGAATAAAAAAAGTAAAAAAAAGAGTTCACTTTCATGTCCATGTACAATGTGAATGCAAAGTGAACTTAGCTCTTTTTCACTTTTGAGATCTGAAAGGGGTCTGAGTTTGTTTGCTTATTTTAATTTGAAAATATTTACCCAACCTCATGTTTTCAAGCTATTGTAATTTTTTCAGTGTAACATGATACAGAATGATTATGCAACTCTTTTTTGTTTCAAAATAGTGCTCTTTTTCTTTTCTTTTTTTCTTTCTGATCATCTAAGCAGCTAAATATGTTTTCATTTTGCTTGTCAAAATGCAGTACGTATCAAAATAATCACAATTTTACTTTTTTTGACAAAGTTGTACAGCTCTAATTCAGCTCCTAGTAGTAGTTTCGAGTGGCAGTTATGTCTCTGGTACTAACCGGATGATTTTGCTTGATGCTCTTGCAGCCCGAAACCATAAATTTGGCCGGCAGAGTGGTGCAGATGAAGATGGATATGGTGCATCTGGATACAGCTCCTACTGGAAAAATGTAGAATCTGGAGGGGGATACCAAGATGAGGAGGATATTGAGGAGGATGATGACTTTGATGACGATGATGATGATGAAGAGGAGGAGGAAGATGATGATGATGATGATGATGAGGAGGAGGAGGAAGACGCTCCTGAGGTTGAGTCGTCGCTCTCTAATCTGAGCTTGGGAGCAAGTGGAAACACCTAATAAAAAGATGTAGATGAGAGTCAGAAATTCAGATATAGAAAACGTGAGCTGTGCGGTCACAAGCGTCAGATATTTGGCCAGGTATTAAGGTTTTCTGCTTAATGAAATGGAGATTGCATTGATATGAATGTGCAATATATCTGACATTGTCTGACATTTTTGAATTGCAAATATATCTGAAGAAATATTTTTAAAAGTCAGTCGTTTTGTGTATTTTTTTCAATGGAATTTGTGCTTTATGTGATGATAATAATGCAGACCAGACTCACAGCTTCACAGCTCTCATGACACCTATTCATGTTCAGAATTTCACACCAAGTGGTTTATTTTGTAATAGACCTACTAATCGCTTTGTATTTAATGCATTCACACCAGTAGGTGTCAGTATTAAGTCAGTTTACTAGCTGCCGCTTCACATCAAAGCTGTTTGTTTCTTTGCTGTTTTTTTCTAATACACACAATAATATAACAGACATTCAGTCTCTGGATTTTGCTGGTTTGTGCTGTCAGGGGCTGTTTGTCTGAACATTTTTCCCTACACTCTCACCTCAGTAGTGTGCCTGCGTATTATGTTGTTTTGCTAATTTTATGTTTAGGTTTTATAAAGCGCCTTCTGCATTGACTAATGCACGAAATAAAGCACTTAATTTTATTATTAGCACTAGTAGTTAGGGAGAGTGGGGTAAGATGAGCCATTTTTTACTTATGTGGTCCTCAAGAGAAAATGAGTCAGAAGTACAATTAAAGTAACTTCAGGATGTTTCCTATCATTTTAAATGACCAGAATACATCTATGACTAAGGGTTCTAAAAATATGGCTTCTTATTAAAAAAAGTGTTCCTGTGGCTCAGTTTACCTCAAGTTAGGGGTAAGTTGCACCATCTAACTGAATCTGAATCAAACCCATGTGAAATAGATAATTTACCTTTAATAATCATATTTAACTTAACATAAAACCAGCCAAATGGAGTTGAAATTATAATGAATGAATAAATCACTGAAAGTATTTCTGCATTGTCAGACATGTTAGGGTTTGTATCTGAGAAGGATACGGTGTATTTGTACACTTCCTATCAAATAAACGAACGTAATATTTCGTAATATTGCGTAATATTACATTGAAATTCTATCAGTTAATAAGAGATTTAAAGGTGCTAAAGGGGATGTTTTGTTTTATACATTTTTGCAATATTACTTGAAACTGTCTTTACTAACTGATAAAAGACTATTTATTAGGTGCACTGAAAGTAATAATATTAATATACATCATCTGTGCACGAGGTAGGGCCTTAAAAACATCAGCCAATCGCGTAAACGATTGGCCCTCTGGCTTGTCAATCACTGCCGTGACGTTCCTTGTGAGAGACGTGCGCGGCTGCGCTCTCCAGTAACTTTCCACACTCTACAGGCGCCGCATGCAATGTTTTTGTCAGGAGACAGGAGTAACAACTGCAGATTATGAGTTACCTGCGGTGAGTCCGACATAATGAATCCAAAAAACACGACACAGCGAATGCCGGTGGTAAACACTCGTGTTCAAATACTCGTGCACGCGTTTTGGGAGGCGTTCCTTTGAAGTGAGCTGTGAAGGAGGGGGGCTGTTCTTGCGCATGCGCTCATTTCAAAAACTCACTAACCGTCTTTGGATTCTCAGTCGACGAAAAAATCCTCTCTATCACCTTTAATCTAACCTAAGTGCCTTATGGCTAGCTAGTTTACCAATTCAGGCAAATATTTAGCTAAATGATTGGCATTGCTTCATCACCAGTATGTTATTATACATTGACAAAGACTATTGTGCCAAAACATTGTTAATAATAGAATGTGCTCAAGAGAGTGTGCAGTTATAGTATCTTTGCCCTAATTCACCAAAATGGGTCATAAATATTTTCAGACCTGGACAAATTTGCTTTGGCGTAACTGCCATTACATCTATCATGCAAAATTTTTACTTTAACAAACCAAACAGTTTTAAAGTAAATATTTGCCTTCCTCTCATGCGCTCCTTATCCCAGTCTTGCAGAAATGATGGGTGGTTCCAAAATATATGATCACATGACAATAAAAGTGTATGGTTGCCAAATGGGGTAGGTCACCAACTGGCTCATCTTACCCCACTCTCCTTACACTGGTAAATTGCGTGACACAGCTGGTCACGTGAAGTCAACATGGCAGTACCCATGAGGGGCCGACCCGCTTTCCCAAGTTAAAGATTGATGACTGGAGTCTTCGTCTGATGTGAGTGGAAAATTATTTTAACCCGAATTCTCCAAACTGCTCTATTTCTTTACACAAATGACATATTTAACAATTCATCTGTGACTTAATTATAAGTCCTTATCTTTAGGTGTTGTGTTATGCCAGTGGACTTTTAACCTCTGTTCCTGCTTCCAACAGCGATTCGATTACATTAGCTCGTTTCTTTATGTATGCGAGATTAATTTATGTTTAACAGCCCAAACAAACATGTTGCTGAGATACACAGAAGGAAGAGGACTCGCGTTGCACTTGCGAGAGAACAGACGCATGTCAAAGTGAAAGAGCTGCATGGGCGGTGTGTGTGTGTGTGTGTGTGTGTGTGTGTGTGTCTCTCTCTCAGTGAGAGTGTTTTCACCAGCAGATTTAATCAGTGCGTGCACAGAGCAAGAGAGGAAGAGGTCTGTGTGCACTCATGGATTAATCGACTGGAGTAATCAATAGGATTTAATACACCTCCATGAAATACTGCAAGGACTTCTACATAACGAGAACATGTGAACTTCACGCAGCTCTTGTGGTTGGCCTACCAACAATCTCGCTTCGATGATTTTAATGACCCTCTTCCTCGCCTTCATCGTAGGATTTTGGAATAGGCCACCAAAACTAAAAACAAGGGTAGGAAACAAATACGCACACGGCAGTTTTGGGCTCAGAGGTTGTCAACTCACTTAATGCAAATAAGGTGAAAGTGGTGATCATGTCAGAGAAATGGCAGATGATATATATTTGAACCATTTTCTAAATATATGTCGAACAGCATGTAAAATGTCAACGTAAATGTGCAGGGAATACATTTTCTATTCTTGCTGAAATATATTTATATTATTATTTTTTAATGTGTACGAAGGCGGCACAAAACTACTATCAAATATATAATATACCATTTTACTTTATTTAGGCTAATTTATACGCCATAGTGTTTTTGCAATAGCTATAAGAAGCTTTTGCTTTACAAATATCGGCAACAGACTGTAGTGAGCACATTGTGCACTAACGCGTTAAGCAATATTACATATACAGCGATGAAAACGTGCAATATGTTAGTCATGTGAAAATTGCAATCAAACTTACAGACGCACAGGCACAGGCACGCATTGTACATAATCTTTTGTTGAATCACCTGCTATCAATTTAAAAAAGATATAATTTCAAATCGGCTTGATGGTTATGAAATATTGCTCAGTATTAATTTCTGTCCATATGGCAAGCCATTTTAATATCTAGCCATTCTTTTAAACTAAACTGTATTGTTACCAATGGTATGCTTATTTTTAATTACTAGAAAGTAATACAATAGTATTCTTTTTAATTCCACTACTAACTGTTTATTAGACACTAATTATTTGTTGTTGTTTTTTAATCCACAAATTGCACATTTTTTGCCAATGAGTCATTATCTTTATGGGGAATTGTGAGTGTTGACTAGTTTTGTCAAGTCCTGTACTATTTATTTGGTAGTAGTAGGCTACTTAAATGTTAGATACTAGTAACAATTCTAGTTGCATGTTTTAATGAGTAGTCAGATTAGCTACTCTATAGTTCAACTGAACACTTTACTAATGTATTTTACTTTTTGCTAAGCTTTAAAATTTTACTTACTCTATGTTTGTCTTAATTAGTACTAGGAAAACTGGAACAGTTAACAAACTAAATTTGAATGAAGATAACTCATAAATACAGTGGCGTAACTTTGTTTTAAAAAGTGGGTGGGACAGGAGGAATGTGTGTTTTGCTGTATTGTAATTGTATTATTACAATAAATGCACAAAATTATTGACATAGACCTCTTTTTTAATATGATAGGTTCATCCTTATATCTACTATATTGTTAGTCTCGAGAGTTTTACATTAGTTAATAAATACGTGTATCCGCGCCAAACATTCAATTGTCCTGATGGACTAGCGGTAGTATTTTTGTTCGGCAAGCCAGAGATTCTGGGTTCTAATCTGCCCTTTTATAATTATTATTATTTATTTTTTTTCTTCATTGAAACCAAATATGTTCATCAGTGATTGTATATCAAGAGCAGGGACATGTTTATATGCATTTTGTTTTGTGATTTCACACTGTGCATGAGCATCAAGAGAACACTGTTGCGCCACTAATAGCGGCAATGAGCAACGTGATTTCAAGAGCAACGTGATTTCAAAAACAACACATCCCAGCGCCAGATCGCCTATTTTTTAACACAAACGAATGAATTGCTAATCAAAGTTTATTTTGTATTAGATAAATCGCAAAAAGTGGTGGGGACATGTCCCACCCGTCCCACCCGCAAATTACGCCTATGCATAAATAAGTACTAGTACTTAATGAATAATTACTGGTAAAACAAAAAATCGGAAGTAAATATTTGATATCTGAACTACAATTCAATGGCAAAAATGTGCTTTGTTACCAGTGAGAATACTAGTCGCTCTAAGTAGTAATATCTATTGTGTAAGTACTAGTATGAAATGAAAAGTTAGTGAAACTGAAATTGATACTGATAACTAGTAATAAACAAAAACAAGTATCAGTATCATAAAGATACTAGTTAGGTTTAAGGCATAAATGGCTTGCCAGAAACATGCATGATCATTTGCGAAACAGTATTGCCTTGACAGTGTTTCTCAATTAATAAGTGCTGAATGGCTTGAATGGTTAGTTTCATGTGGTTTATGATCAGTTCAAATTGAAACCCTTATTCAGTATTGTGTTTAAGTTTCCACATACTGCGCACTTTGCTTCCTGGAACTGCTATTCTTTCTAATAAATGGAAGAATCACTTCTCTGTCTGGGATTTTTGCAGCCTTCTGTGTATTAAAATCAGTGTATGATTTCTTACAGAGAACTGGAAGATGTGTTTATAACCCTTGGTGCTTTGAGAATCACATGGAATGCCTTTTGAACTCAGAGGTTTGGAATTCTATCTTAATTCTGAGGTATATCTAAGAAATTAGACTGCTTATTTCTTTTGCTGATTGCTGTGTAAATCTGGCAAAACCAGTTGTACTAAAATCCACCGGAAAAAAAAATCAGTGTAGGATTTTATTTGAAATAATTTTCACTTAGAAATTGCTAGTAAATTTCTAAGAAATGGCAATTAAAGACTGAGAAGTATTTTCATGAAAATGATTTAGTTGTATAGAAGTTGTTGAACATATTTACTACACTGAAAAAAATTGATGTAGAATGTAATTTGAAACCATTTTCGCTCTGAAATTCCTAGTAAATTTCAGGCCAATAGCAGGCCATGTTGACACTAGATATGGGGTAAGTTGTCACAGGGGGAACCAACCCACCATTAAACAGTCTAAGCTGTATGAAACATAAAATAATTCTTGAAACAGCAAAAATAGAAGGAAAACCATGAGGTTTTGGCCATAAGTCATTTATATAAAATGATAATATATAATACATGGCAGCTTTCCCCAACCTGACATTTATGAAAGAAAAACACAGTTCAGATCTACCTTTATAGTTGACTATATTTACTCTAGAGTAAAACTCAACATTTGTCTAATTGGACTTTTGACTCTTTACAGTTTGAGTTTATAATCGTTGAGATACAGCCCTTGTGACAACATCACCATGTGAGAAACGTGACGCAGTAGATGCGTTGATACATCTGTGATTTCTGAAGTCCAATTTAAATGGCCCTTTATCTGGTGCCTCTCATTACAAAGTGCATTAGCCAAGAGTGCATGTCTTCTGAGCACTGTTTAAGAAATGTCCACACCACTGGTAATATGAATCCACTATTAGAGCAATCTCTGCCTTTCTGTACCTGTAGCAAACAACACTATTGTCTGCAAATGGCACAAAGTTATTTGGCCTTTTCAATTTTCTTACAATGAAAAGGGTGGAGAATCCTGACCTTGAAAGTCTTTAGATAACAGAATTGAAATCTAAATCTGATATCACAATGATGATGAAAGTAACTCGGAAAAACTTGTTGTGTGTGTGTATATATATATATATATATATATATATATATATATATACAACAGTTGCTCAGTTTGATTTGTTTATGTCTTGATTTAGGTCACCTATATTGCCATTGAAACCAGCATACTGTAGTTACTGTACACAGCCTCTGTTCTGAATCACTGAGAAAGGCTGAAAGTTTATTCACTCTTAGAACAAAGGTGTTCTATATAGAACCTTAGTATCCTTGACTTAATTAGAACTCTTTCCCCGCTATTCGGAATTGTTCGGCAATCTATGTTTTCACTGTTTTACGGTAGGCCACTATTACGAATCTTTGGATCAAAACACAGGCGAAGAAGCGATAGAAGCACAGTCCCAAATGGCACCCTAAACCCTCACGGTCTTCCTCTGAGTCCGCACTTTCGTGACGTTATGCCGCTTTGATCGCCGAGTAAAGTCCTCTGCAAAACATGTTTTGTTTAAAAGCCGAGGCTCTGTTCTTTCTTTGAATGTATTGCATGTTCAGATATTTATACAAGCAAATATTCTGGGGGGCAGTTTTTTGAAAATTATCAAACACACAACTTAAAAAAAGTGCTGGCGGGGAAAGAGTTAAATGTTCTTTATAAAGGGGAAATGTCTTAAACTATTGCATAACACTTTCACGTTTGGGGTTATCTCGATTTTTTCTTTTTTTTTTTTTTGGTGAGAAAGTATGTTTACAAGCTGTTTAACTGCTAAAAATTAATTAAAATGATAAAAATGAATTAAAACAAAATGACTTTTTTGAACTAAATCCATAAAATGATCCCATGATGGGACCCTCTAAAAGGTTCTATATTGAAATTTTTCTTCTGAGAGTGTACTTTATTTTACAATACCTTCTTTCAATACCAAGAAAGCATCAATGAAAATAGTTAAATCTAATTACAAATGGACTATTTTGGTGAATGTGTGCGGTGTGTATTTTTTATGCTTATTAGATGATTGTGCCATTAGTTTAGAAACCAGCCTCCATTGAAACCAGTGCTTTGCCTATGTACCGTTCAAATGTTTGGGGTCAGAAAGATTATTTTTTTCTGAAAGAAATCAATACTTTAATTCAGCAAGAATGTACTACTGTATGTTATCAAAAGTGACATTTATAATGATACAATGCTGTTCTTTAAACTTTCTATTCATCAAAAAATCCTGGAAAAAATGTATCATTGTTTCCATGAAAATATGAATCATCACAACTGTTTTCAGAGCTGTTTTCACAACTGTAGACTGGAGTAATAATGCTGAAAATTCAGCTTTGATCACAGGAATAAATTACATTTTACAATATATTTAAATATAAAACAGCGATTTAAAAGTGTAATAATATTTCTCAAAATTTCCATTTTCACTGTATTTTTGATCAAATAAATGCAGCCTTGGTGAGCAGAAAAGACTGGATTCAACAACATAAAAACATCTTACTGAACCCAAACCCTTGAACAGAGAGTGTTCCAGATCAGTCGATTACAAAATTCCATTTTCATTAGGATGTAACTGTAGACAGCCTGTCGGATTAATACGTTTTGGAACAGAGCCAATATGCTGCATAATGTTGATATATAAACTCTAAGGTTTTTGGGCTGATTACACAAGACACATTCAGAAGAGCAACCGAGTACAGTGAAACAGGAATAAAGGGTGAATGAGTAAAACTGACTAAATGTTAAAACAGCAAAATGTCTGTTTCTCCCTGGACAACTTTAGTGCCTCATTAGTTGAAATCACAGACACATGGCATTGCAAATGGATGTCGCATGGAGGTTAATCAACTATAATTTATTGTGATTGCAGGATTATTGAGCATGTTGTTTTTAACTGATGTCATATTATGATTCTGTTTATTTTGTGTGTTCAGCTGTCTAAGTGCTCTATTGCCCGTGGCTGAAGGTCATGCAATGCAGGCACTGAAAGACCTCCAGAAAGCACTAAACGATACGGAACATTTATTCCATGTAAGCATGAAATATATTTTGATGTGTTGTGCAACTTAAGGACAAACTGCACAGTCAATCTTTCTCTTATTTTTCTGTCATAATAATTGCTTTGTTTTGTGCATTCATTTCCCTGCTGTCAAAACCAGTCGGAATCCTAATTTCTAAACATCTTCTTTTCCAGAGTTCTGATGCACGCTTGTACACACCAAATATTGGGAATATCCAAGTAAGTTCACTTAAATAACTAAAGAAAATGAAAATAATTGGACAAAATATAAGCCAACAAATGATGCATTCATAATGAGTGAACTTAATTCTGCACAAAGCCGAATCCAATGCTAACTGAACTCTGTGTTTGTCTGCAGAATTGCACATACAAGTTTATCGACTGTTTTCTGATGGAGATGAGCGTTCTGTTGCATGAAAAAGATGAAAAAGACGAAAAACTAAAAAAGTACATGATACAGACAAATTTAGACTTATTTAAAGATAAGTCAAAAGTAAGTCACGGCAATAACTGCAATGTGTCGGGATTGTGCATCATTCAGAATTTACAAAAAATTGAGGTAGCAGAATTATAACTAATTTTAAAATATTTTTCAGTATGACCTATTGACATGTCTATAGAAGCTTGTTTCCACCATGAAATAAAAAATAAAAAAAGGTAATTGCGCCTTTTTATCTCCCAATTCTGACTTTTTTCTCAGAATTGTGAGATATAAACTCACAATTTCGTGTTACAATGTCCAATTGTGAGGGGACAAAAGACTTTTTCTCAGAATTGCAATTCTGACTTTATAAGATGCAACTGCAAGTTTTTATCATGCGATTCTGACTTTATTAACTTGCAATTATGTTTATATCACGCAATTCTGAGGAAAAAAGTCAGAATTGTGTGTTATAATGTCAGAATTAAGTGATAAACCCTCACGGTAACACTTTATAATAACTCATGTTATGAATCATTAGATAAGCATTAGTAAATAGTCAATTCATCATTTATAAAGCATTAATATACAGTAGTAACACTTAGTAGTAACATAAACACAACACTTTTGTTTTTGCCCCCATTTTTCATGAGCTGAACTCAAAGATCTAAGACTTTTTCTATGTACACAAAAGGCATATTTCTCTCAAATATTGTTCACAGATCTGTCTAAATCTGTGTTAGTGAGCACTTCTCCATTGCTGAGATAATCCATCCACCTCGCAGGTGTGGCATATCAAGATGCTGATTAGACAGCATGATTATTGCACAGGTGTGCTTTAGGCTGGCCACAATAAAAGGCCACTCTAAAATGTGCAGTTTTACTGTATTGGGGGGTCCGGGGGTGGTCTGAAAACCAGTCAGTATCTGGTGTGACCACCATTTGCCTCACGCAGTGCAACACATCTCCTTCGCATAGAGCTGAGCAGGTTGTTGATTGTAGCCTGTGGAATGTTGTTCCACTCCTCTTCAATGGCTGTGCGAAGTTTCTGGATATTGGCAGGAACTGGAACACGCTGTCGTATACACCGATCCAGAGCATCCCAAACATGCTCGGTGGGTGACATGTCCGGTGAGTATGCTGGCCATGCAAGAACTGGGATGTTTTCAGCTTCCAGGAATTGTGTACAGGTCCTTGCAACATGGGGCCGTGCATTATCATGCTGCAACATGAGGTGATGGTCGTCAATAAAATGCACCTGTGTTCGTTGTCCATAACATACGCCTGCCCATACCATAACCCCACCGCCACCATGGGCCACTCGATCCACAACGTTGACATCAGCAAACCGCTCACCCACATGACGCCATACACGCTGTCTGCCATCTGCCCTGTACAGTGAAAACCGGGATTCATCCGTGAAGAGAACACCTGTCCAAAGTGCCTGACGCCATCGAATGTGAGCATACGTCCACTCAAGTCGGTTACGACGATGAACTGCAGTCAGTTTGAGACCCGATGAGGATGACGAGCATGCAGATGAGCTTCCCTGAGACGGCTTCTGACAGTTTGTGCAGAAATTCTTTGGTTATGCGAACCGATTGTTGCAGCAGCTGTCCGGGTGGCTGGTCTCAGACGATCTTGGAGGTGAAGATGCTGGATGTGGAGGTCCTGGGCTGGTGTGGTTACACGTGGTCTGCGGTTGTGAGGCCGGTTGGATGTACTGCCAAATTCTCTGGAACACCTTTGGAGATATGGTAGAGAAATGAACATTCAATTCACGGGCAACAGCTCTGGTGGACATTCCTGTAGTCAGCATGCCAATTGCACGCTCCCTCAAAACTTGCAACATCTGTGGCATTGTGCTGTGTGATAAAACTGCACATTTTAGAGTGGCCTTTTATTGTGGCCAGCCTAAAGCACACCTGTGCAATAATCATGCTGTCTAATCAGCATCTTGATATGCCACACCTGCGAGGTGGATGGATTATCTCGGCAATGGAGAAGTGCTCACTAGCACAGATTTAGACAGATTTGTGAACAATATTTGAGAGAAATATGCCTTTTGTGTACATAGAAAAAGTCTTAGATCTTTGAGTTCAGCTCATGAAAAATGGGGGCAAAAACAAAAGTGTTGCGTTTATAATTTTGTTCAGTGTATATATAGAATTATCTCTGAAAACAATATGGTGGACATTTTGCGGTGTTTTGATGGCTGATTGTTGTTTGAAAATATTAAACTTGAAATATTGAATACTGAAGAAAAATGTCTTATCATTTGTTAAGTAATTCTTCTTGTTCCATAACTTGGACTAATCAAATTCCTGGTGTGCGACTGTGCTGATGAAATTTTAATCGAATCGTCCTGTCATTCCAATTCAAATTCAGTCATGATTCTTCAATTCTGAATGATGTGCATCCCTGTAATGTATAATAATAAATGATGTTCATGTTTGTAATGAGTTTGTGTTTGGACTGCTTCCATAGAATTGTACAAGACAACAATATTACTGTGAACTACAGGAACTCGACAATTCGAAGAATTTCTTTAAGACGATGATGACATTTCTCCAGTTACAGATGTCACTTTGCCAAGGAACAAATGTAGAAGTAGTATGTGATTAGAATCCTACTTTATCTCACTGATTGCATGTACAATAAGCTCATTTATCTATTATCATTTTAAATTATGCTAGTGTCTTTTTTGTATTACTATTTATATCACTTCACTCTGAAAGTGTCACTTTGTTAATACTGTAAGAATATATTTTGTAACAAAGGGGTTTTGTGAATGATTGTTTAACTGTGAATGTCTCAAAGTACAGAATTTTAAGGTGAAATATAAAAAAATGTTTCATGTAATATAACTTCTATATATTGTTTTATATTCCATGTATTGCAACATTAAAGCATGTTTTATTAACAGAAATAGTTGTTTGTTGATATCTTGAGGTTAATTGGATTGGGTTCGTTTCAGTATTTATCTATTTGCTCTGAAGTGGCTTAAAAGGGTGATTTGTTTTTCAAAGAACAACTAATAATGACTCAGTCTGAAGCAAACATAATGGCCAATATCATTATTTTTAACTTTGCGGAACAATTGGCTTCTATTGTTTTGCTTCTCTGAGGAGGAATTTCCTGTGGAAGTCTTCTGTGATGCAGATGATCTCACATTTGCCCTACAAGAGCCATTACATAACTACTTGTTCATGTCACGTTAACTAATTATATAATGTAAATCAATAAGTTGAAAATAATGGTTGAATTATTTCAGCATTTGTTATTTAGCTGCTTACCAGTTGATGTTGAGGTGGTTGATGCCGCAAGTGATCTGGCCCGTTGTTGACCTTCATGATGTTCTTTCAAAGGACCTCCAGCAATGATCTTCATTTGATTTGAATGTCCAGGTATGGAAAAATACCAGCCTGAGTCAGCAATGTAAGGAATGCTTTAAACTGTCAGTCAAGAAGTTAAAAACTGCTATGCTTATGAATGAACGGGCTCCCATTTAGGACAAATGAATGCCAGTACTTTTGGAGTTTTATTAACAAATACCTAGCTTTTCTTTCAAGTAAATGCCACTCCAATTTTCGAACTTGTAGCCTATTTTTCGAGAGTCTCTAATTCAAACAACAGTACAACCCCACTGAAGGGATGTATGCAGAGTTGCGAACATCCCACCCTACCCTGCAGAAACTTGATGGGATGTCTGGGTATATGTAAGCACATTCACGCAATGTAATTACTGTTTTTGTTATTTCAATACGGGAATGGTCTGAGAGCTCCTACTTGTACCACATGACTGCTGTACCACCGTTGATAGTGGTTCCATAGAAACGCTGCGGAGTTTGATTGACAGGCAATTTAACCAATCGTAACGCCGAATCGTTGTCAGGGGATTAATATGTCTTTCCTCGGTTGAACCAACAGTACTTCTGATGTTCATTCATGTTTATTTGATGCTATCCACCTGTTTCCGCGGGCCGCTACTGTAAAAGAGAACGTGGGTACAACTTCCGGTGAGGCGGCGGAAGTAGCATACCAATGGTATTTAGTGTGCTAATTAGCGAAGAGGCTAAGTGTTTTTTGGATCATTGTTTACTTTGCAAAGTTGCACATCTTTATGAGAGATGTCGTTACGGCGCTCAGGGACAACATTTCAGTTTAGTACATTTATTAGTTAATAATATCACAATACAATAAACAGTTTTCGTGCCCTTAATTGCCCTTTACTTTACTGACCTTCCACAACAGTGCTACTGCATGACTAGAGCATCCTGACCCTGCAATACATGAACAACCCGCTGTCTGTACTTCACCTGTCACTGATGCACCAAAGCCATATGATGTGATATTTTACTCCTAACGTATCGTGCGTGCCAGAGCCAGTCAGTTTCCACTGTATGCGATGCTAAAGGCTACTGATGTTAACCATTGCGATAAATACACACGTTTATGGAAAATATCAGAGACTGCTTGAGGGACGAAGACAATTCTTATATGATTATAGTCGTGTATTTATTTAGTTTAATGTTTTATCTGTCTCTTCCCTGTGCCTGTTGATTCCTGACAAATGCATATCTTTCACAGATTCACACACTCCGGTTAACTCGTATAACTCATAACTCCTGTTGCCTTCTCATGAGCTCCCTCTGTTGCTCTGGCTGAAAGGATCAGGATAGATAGACAAGAGATCGCGCAAACATCCTCGGATTGCAATCATCGCATAATTTAGAGGAAAATAAATAGAAATGCTCAGAAAAGTGACGTAAACATAGGGTATGTTATCAATATATTTCTAAATGTGTAGCCTCTGGATTTAAAAGCCTTAGTGGAGTTGTTTTGTGCATTCTCGTGATCGTAAATAAATGGAAGCAGGCGCAACTGAATAGGTCTGTTAGATTTAGCATGATTGATCTGCACTCCTGACATAAATTAATATTAATGTAACATTTTTTATTGTAAAACATTGTTCAAATATTTATGCTGGAATCTTAAATCTTTAAGTAAAAAACAAACGTTCGCAAGTTTGGATCGTTAAATCTTGAATGACTGTCAAATGTTGAATGAATGAGTGTCACGCGTCCAACTTGTTTACTTCGAACCGGAAGACGCTCCCACGTTTGGCGCAAGGCCTCATGGGGCGTAGGAAACTTGTGGATAAATAAGAGATGATCGGTTCACGAGCCGCTTGAACTGAGGCATTACCCGTCACGACAGATTAAACTGCCACAAAACTATTTGTTTACATTTGTTCACCGGACGCGAAGCTCAGCGCTGCGACACTTCTTAAAATTCGAACGCATTGTTTTCTGGGCGCCGCCGGTGCGTACACTCATAGAAAACAATGCGTTCGAATTTTAAAGACGTGTCGCGGCGCTGTGCAGCGCTGAGCTTCGCGTCCGGTGTGCGAGCCCCTTTAGAGTATCCAATCTTTGGGACATACTACATCATAATTGCATCTTTAACGGACATTCTGTTGCTTAGTTACGCAACCTGTAACTGTTTAAACTCTTTTTATTCGTATTTGTAGTTCTAAACGAATCCTTGTCCACAGTGCAATGGGTTATGGGCAATATTAGCCGTTAAGTGTGCAAGGATCTGCACTTCGGATTCTAACCGGAAAAGTAGACCATCTGGGCATATTTGGAATATTTATTTCAACATACTACAATTTGGGACACACTAATTCTAATTCCAAATACTGTTTTGGATGGATAATATTCGAACGCAGAATTTAAAAAAAGTCGCGATACGAGACACACGACAGGGAATTCTGCTTTATAAATGGTTTCTGAAATGTTACGATTAAAACAGCATCATACAATTTATGACAACGATAATCTCTGGTATTATCCTATTTAATGTTAAACAAATTTTATTTTATGTGAGTTTGAATATCATTCTGCATTACCTTATGTCCTGAAAGAAAAGCATCAATGGATAATTCACCTTAAGATGGCGTTCAAAAATAAATTAAAGGAAACGTTCAAATTGACAACTCAGTGTGAAAAACGTGTATTTTATGACAAATGTTTCAGTCACTGTATGTATTTTTAGTTAAGTTAAAATGGTTTCGTATTTATGAATTTTCTCGATGGCAAAAGATGCAAAAGAACTGCTGCGTGAACTGATCAGCCTTAGTGCAGTGGTGCATGATGGACTGTCACTGGATTCAGATGCACCTGCGTGATTGTTTTTTTTTTAAACGTTCCGGTAACTCGTTTCAGAGAGACGTTCTGTTCTGACCGATGACAAACATGAATGTGACCAGGCAAGAATAAGCAGATCAACACAACTGTGTAAGGAACATCGTTATGAATCTGGTCCTCCATCATCTAAAAATATCCCAAACAAGCAAATAAAAGCTGCCAAAGCGCGAGAGCGAGCGAGTTTTTGTTTACAGCTACGAGATGCCAGCATAGAGCACATTAAGTAAGCCAACATCATGTGCAAAACTTACAAACTGTTATGGAAATACAGTCAAACCAAAATTAATTCAGACACCTTGAATATTTCATTTATTATTACAGTTTATTCACTATAGTTTAAAAAAAAGGTAATAAAATATCCCAGAGTTAAACTGTGTCAAAGTTTTTTGTCAGATAACACTTAAGCAAAACATGGTCAGGTCAATGTCTGAATAATTTTTGGTTCCAAATGATCAATTTTACTGGTTGTTTTTGGGTATAATATGTCACAGTTTACTTTATTTTGCTATCCTCACTTACATAAATGAACTATAGTGTCCTGCACCCACTAGTAAATGTCTGAGTAATTTCTGTTTTGACTGCATGTCAAAGAATCATCATAAAAAAAACATAAATGACAGTGAAATGTATTTATATACAACACAAATATAAAAGCAAACAGTAGCCCACACACTTTCAGAATCAATACAAAAACCAAAACAATAACGACACATATATACAGATACAGCTACTTGGCATTCAAAGCTACATATTCAGGCAGTTCCTGTTCCTGCAAAACAATCTCTTGCCTTTTCACTTGCAATAGAAAACATTTGTACACATTTCAAATGTATATAAAAAAATGTATTTTTTTCTAATTTACTATACATTTAGTATTTTTAAATTATTTTTAAATAATGCACTGCATTGTTTCTTGAAACTATACAACAACAACAAAAAAAGACTATGTCCTTTTCAGAAGACCTTCTGTTTGAACATATTCTGCATTTCTACATTTAAAACATAAAACATTTAAAAACATAAAAAAAGCAACTTTTCTGCTCCTCATTGGCTGTATAATAAGCACATAAACACACACACACACAATATCAGGGTTCAAAAGTCTGAGATTTGCAACATGGTGAGTGTAAATTTAAATAAAAGGAAATAGCCTGGTTTCACAGAGAGGGCTTATATTTAAGATATGACAGTGAAAGTTACTTTCAGTTAAGACAACTCAAACATGCATTTTAGACTGTGACAAGGCTTAAAGGATTAGTTCACTTTCAAATGAAAATTAGCCCAAGCTTTACTCGCCCTCATGCCATCCTAGGTGTATATGAATTTCTTCTTTCTGATGAACATAATCAGAGTTATATTAACAAATATCCTGACATACCCGAACTTTATAACAGCCGTGAACGATACCGAGCTCAAGCAAGTGTTTCCATCCATCATAAACGCACTCCACACGGCTCTGGGGGGTTAATAAAGGCCTTCTGAAGTGAAGCGATGCATTTGTGTAAGAAAAATATCCATATTTAACACTAGCTTCCGCCAGACCGCCTTCCGTATTCAACTTAAGAAAGTGTAATGCTTCTCACAGTTGAAACCGCTTACACTACGTCCTTTGCCTTCCCTATTCAGCTTACTGAAAAAGCGTAACTGACGCAACATCAGTTATGCTTTTTTTGTAACTTGAATACAGAAGACAGTCTGGCGGAAGCTAGATATTTTACTTTATAACTTGTTAAATATGGATATTTTTCTTACACAAATGCATCACTTTGCTTCAGAAGGCCTTTATTAACCCCCTGGAGCCGTGTGGAGTACGGTTATGATGGATGGAGGCACTTTCTTCAGCTTCATACTCGTTGATCCCGTTCACAGCCATTATAAAGCTCAGATCCATCAGGATATTTATTAATATAACTCCGATTGTGTTCATCAGAAAGAAGAAAGTCATATACACCTAGGATGGCTTGAGGGAGCCTTGTCTGTGAAGCAATGATGTATTTGGTATATAAGGTTTTGCTCAAGTGCTTCTGTCATTAAAGCATTATTTCGTGTCGTTGTTTTTTGTTTGACTTTTTTTTTTAAATTGCAAATCATGATTTTCAATGTGGACTTTTGAACCCCACTGTATCTGTATATAATAATAGTGCTGTTTCATGAGTCCACCTTCCCATACGTCCCTTCAGGTGGCCGGTAGTATTTGGGAAAGGCCATCAGCTGGAGCATGTTGAAAGCATATTTTCTGCACTTTATATTCTTTTGCACATTCTCAATCCGGCAGCCTTCTCTGATGAGGGGAAGATGAAGAAAGAAAGAAAGAAAGAAAAGGGATGATGATGATGATGAGGAGGAGGAGGATGAAATCATAACAAAACCAAAACAACAGTGCAAATGCCTCAGTGTTTCCACCTGCCAGTTAATATGCAAAGCATGAGGAAATTTTCATTGTACTAAATAAATGACACTTCAAAGCATAATGAAAGAGATAACTGTGACGTTCATGGTGCATTTGGAGCATGTCGAAAACAAAAACATCCTCACTTCCTTCTGATGGAAAAACATGCATCTGCTAAAAGGCTTTGCATTTGAGATCAATTAAAAACATTCTGGTTTTGGTTTTACTTTAAAAGAACGATTCACCTAGAATGAACATTCATGCATTGTTTAATGTTCTCGCCCTCATGTCTTTCCAAACCTTTCATGCGTCACCAAGAAGAAAACATGAGGGTGGAAGACAAGGGTTTGAACAAAAAAAAAAAAAAATTACCAAAAACATCAGTTTGAGTGCTCAAAGTGTTAGTAGTGGTAAACATCAAATAGCAGAAAAAAAGTTATTGGTGGAGACAGAGAGAACCACTCAAGAAAGCAAGTAAGAAGTTAGACGCAGCTTGTTTATGGCATAATCAGCAGTTTATTGGTATTTTGCAAGCAAAAAAACAAGACTTAAAATGAGCCACACCACCAGCAGGTGGGAGCTGACAAGCAGAAGGGCGATTGGATAGAAGTGGCGGGACGCCGGCTTGTTAATAGCTATGGAGCCCGCTTCAGGGTCGTCCCATTGGGCAACCTCTCCCTGGGCCAAGCGACCGCTGAGCGTTCCCAGATGAAACGAGAGAGAGAGAGAGAGAGAGAGAAAAGCAAACACACAAACACATCCAACAAGAAGTTAGTTCAATAGGTCAGTTTGGAAACAAACTAATTCAAGAAAAGGTGAAATGGGTTATTCCAACATACAAGACACACAAACACATTCAACAAAATGCTAATACACACCGATTTTAAAATGATGACAAAAATAATGGTAAATGGTGACAAAAACTCCAAAATCTTCAAAAATGCCTGAAGCAGGATGAAAATATTCTCGGTAAAGGGATAGTTGACCCAAAAATGAAAATCGTGTCATCATTTACAACCCCTCAAGTTGTTCCAAACCTGTATGAGTTTCTTTCTTCTGCTGAATGTTGGTAATCAGACAGTTGACGGTAGCGATTGACTCCCATGGTATTTTTTTCTTACTATGGAAATTAATGGCAACTGTTTGGTATCCAGCATTTTTCAAAATATCTTCTTATGTGTTCAACAGAAGAAGTTTCATTTTTGGGTGAACTATCCCTTTAATGGTTTTTGAATGTTTATATCTATCACTTATGTGATCACTGATCTCACTCAATCTCCCTAAACCCCTCCTTTCTGTTAAGCCTATTCTGCTCTGATTGGTCAGATGGCCCGGTCTGTTGTGATTGGTCTACTCGGCATAGTCTCGTGTAGCCAGATCTTCAGACTGATGGCAGAAGGTATGGACTCTATCGCAGCATTCATTGGCCAAGGACCGCCCAAGAGGACATTTGACTGACATGTAACACAACCAATCACAGTTCATTTTGCTCCGCATCATGTTTAGGGGCGTGAAAATATAATGTCGATGTCCTTGCAATAACAGACTGATGTGCATCAATAAATTATTAATTCAAGAATGTTGTGCAAGTTTACTGCAGCAGTGGAGCCACGAACTTCACATACTTTTAAAAATCCAGCGTTTAGTTGATTCTGGTAAGCGCTTATAAACACGACCGCGTTCTTCTTCCATGAGGGGGATTAGCGTCACGGCATTTGTTTCCAGGCGAACCGTTAAAGAGCGAGACGCATGCATCTCCTGGACATCCTGTTTAATTCAACCAACCAGATGATGACTTCCCTGACACCAACATAGTGTGGCCCAGATCCGGCCCACACACGGACCAGATGTGGGCCGGATCTGGGCCAGCACTATGTTGCTGTCATGGTTTGAAACTCCTGAAGTGTTTCCAGATAAGTGTGCCATATGCATCAGTCATTCAGCCAACGGTACATGGGCGTGACGTCCAAGGCTGAGACAGATGGCCCAGTCTGTTGCGATTGGTCTACTCTGCTCTCTGATTCGTCAGAGGCCCATTCTGTTGTGATTGGTCAACCGCTTACAGTGCATGTCAGAAACCAAACACCCATTACCATATCTGAATGTCAGCTCTGGATCTTCCTCAGTGCTTGATACACAGTGATACGAACAGTAACAGTGGCTTTAGTTTACCATATCAATTCCAGCTCAAGTCTTCATCCAAGTGCATGAAAAGTGGATTTGATTTCGTGGTGCAGAAAACTTTGTCTTATCGAAATGTCGAAAACGCAAACCAAACTCTTCTAGCCTCAGCTACATCTAAGGCAGGGGTCTCAAACTCAAATTGGTGGGGGGCCGTTTCTGTGATTGACACCTCATAGGAGGGCCATATTAACATTCAAGCGGAAGAAAGCGCAACATTTCAGAAAATTTACTTTCCTTTGCATTATTTCTCATTTACTTCAAATTTCATTAGGCCTACTAAAATATTTTTATACGTATACTATAAATATTTTATTTACCATACTAAAATGTAAACAGCAGTGTCTCTCATTGTTACAGAGTGTAATATAATTATATAATACTATTACTAATATAATACTACTAATATACTAATATAATACTATTAATTGCAATAGTCTGGTGCAACTTCTCACATCCAACAAGGTGCATGGAATAAAACAAAAATTAGTAATTTAGGAACAAAACCAGCAACACTTGTGGTGTGGAGGGGTCAGAAATAAACAAAAAACTAGAGCTAAATATATCAACTTTATTTTGCCAAAAATAAAAATCTCTCATTGTTACATACATTATTAGTTTTTTCCCTTACTTTATGTTAGCTTAAATAATATTAAAATCTTGCACTGAACAAATACAATCCCTGAATACATTTTTACACTCTTCTGTTTCTTGCCAGACACCTGGCAGCGCTTGTGCTCACACAGCTGAGATACATTTGCCCAAGATGCCGTTTGAGCATCGGTAACGTTTAATGGTTGCATCGGACGTGTTTCGGTGGTTTAAATCGACGCTCGTGACTTAAAGTCGAGTGCTTTTACTGTAATTTAGGCAAGCGCGCTCGTAATAGAAGCGATGTGGTTGAGAGCGCGGCTCATGGTTGCATAGCAACGACAGACGCCACTGGAGCGAAAGCGCATTGGAAAGAAGGAGAATACGGCGCGGCCGCTTATGTGACGCGATATGTGAATGCCCCTTAGAACGGCGACTTTTTCTTTGCATATCAGACAGATAGCAACTAGAGAATAATAATAATAATTTTGCGTGCCGGATTATGTTTTATTTTTGAGATCAGTTGCGGGCCGGGTAGAGGGGGAGGGCGGGCCGTAAATGGCCCGCGGGCCGGCAGTTTGAGACCACTGATCTAAGGTCAAATGTAGACGTTGTTCACGGGCAGCCAATGAAGACCACAGACTGGCATTATGCAAATGTGTTACAAACCTACGTAGTTTCATGCAGGAAGTGAGAATGGAATTATTGACGACTCGTTTCAGCAGTTCAAAATCAATTCTTTCATTTAGGAGACAACTTTAGAATTGTGCACTTTGATCTTTAAAACTTTGCAGATCTTTATTTTCATATTACACACTGCATGAAAGGTAATATCTGAAAAAGCATAAAAGGGGCACTTTAAATGAACTAAACTATATTTATCTACTAATGCAGACAGAACTCCACACTATAATAATCCAGTACTGAATCTATTGCGAAACAGCAAATAAACAAATTCAGCTGACTTGTTTGCAGTCTGAATTGAATGAGATTGGGTGCTGCAAAATGATAACAATATAATAAACAGAATGATAGTGTCTTTCTATTGTGGTGTGCACACAGACAAACAAGTGTAGTGATTTACAAACTAATGGCTCTAATGAACAGTTCCTTTAAATGAATCAGTCCAGTCAAGGTGACCTAGATTTCAGGAATCCAAAAGTAACAAATATT
This sequence comes from Megalobrama amblycephala, assembly GCF_018812025.1. Classification (NCBI taxonomy): domain Eukaryota; kingdom Metazoa; phylum Chordata; class Actinopteri; order Cypriniformes; family Xenocyprididae; genus Megalobrama; species Megalobrama amblycephala. The sequence continues at coordinate 15,721,572 of NC_063050.1, forward strand.
CTTTGTCTTCTGATACTCTTTTGAAAAGGGATTTTGAAAAGAGTTTTGTTTTTGTCCCAGATTTACACAATCTCTCATTGAAATGCCACAGTAAATCTATACGGTTGAGTAAATGTCACATAGGGTGACATACATCCACATTTGTCACCATGTGTGTCAGCTCAACTTTCTTTGGCTTTAAACAATTTCCGCAGACCTGTTCTGCTACGTAAAATCAACAGCCTTCTCATCTGGCACTGCAAAACAAACAAACTCGTAGCCTTCAGGGCATCAACACCCAACAAAACTAATAAGAGAATCGCCCATCAGCGCTGACACTTCAAACTCTACGTGAGCATCTTTAGCAGGTTCTGGCGTCTTTGAGGGGATCTGGGAAGGTAACTTGCAAATCATTGTGCTTATTTTCTCTGAAAAGAAAGTCCATGCCTCATTATAGCATTTCAAATATTCAAAAATGTCAAGAACTCCTAATTTCTCAAATATGTGCTGAAACCAACAGCAATGAGGAAATCTTCCAAACAAATATTTTTACATGTAATGTTCTTACACTATACATGCTAACAACACACAAAATTTTGGAACTTCTATTCACAAAGTCGTATTAAAACACATTACAGTTTCAAGTGTAACCTGAGCTACCATGTTAATTAGAGGTTTTATTGGGTCAAACATCTCTTTACAGCAATACTGTTTGTTTACATTGGAAGTAGCAGCGAAGCTCAAACATGTGTTGAATATAGCCAGAGATTTTCCTGCACTGTAACGATTTTTCTTAAATAAACCAGACTGATACGTGGATTTTGAGCTCAAGTCCTTAATCACAGCTGGAGCACATTTACCATGATTAAGTTATATAGTCAAATCAAAATGTATTCAGACACCTTGAACATTTCATTCATTATTACAGTTTATTCATTATAGTTTAAAAAAAATAGTAATAAAATATAACAAGATCTCAGAGTTAAACTGTGTCAGAAAAAAATAATGTTAATTATGTCAGATAGCACTTGGTCAGGTCAAAGTGTCTGTATATTTGAAGAGTTCAGATGCAAAAGCCTCTAAGTGCCGTCTGAAATTTTCTTCTAAAATGAGCATTTTTATCAAGCTTGTATGTTTAGGTTCAGTAATTTCACTTTAATGTCAATTAATAGGTCATTTTCATTGTCATTAAGGTGAATTAACTGAACATAAACATACGAGCTTGATAAAAATGCTCATTTTAGAAGAAAATTTCAGACGGCACTTAGAGGCTTTTGCATCTGAACTCTTCAATTTTTGTTTCCAAATTTGTATCAATTTTTCTGGTAGTCCACTGTATGAAGAATGTTTGGGTATAATATGTCACAGTTTACTTATTTTGCTATCCTCACTTACATAAATTAACTATAGTGTCCTGCACACAGTAGTAAAAAAAATATAAGAAATTATATTTAGTGTCTGAATAATTTTTGGTTTGACTGTATATATAGCAAATGAATCATATTTTGTCACAGACATATTTGGAAAGTAAAACAAACGAATGAGATTAGCCTACCCTAGTGGGGAAAAAAACACTAAAATGTATTTGAAATACATTTATTTTGTGCTTAGTATATTACAAATACATTTACATATTTATGTGCTTAATAAAAATACACTGCAATTGTACTTTTGGTATACTAAACTGGTATACTTAACTTAACTGTCACCGTCCCACAGGTGGGACGTTTGCCATTACATATTTAAAACAGTAATATTCTATACTAAACCTAAACTAATCTTTCAAATAATATTTCAAAATAAATTACAGAGGAGCAGTAATTTATCAATTTGCAACAAACATATTTTCATACTCATAAGGCATGTTCAGACCTTTATTTTGAAATAGTGATGAACATGAAAAATCATTAAAGATTGGTTGAAACATGTTTGTTTTCATGCCAAGAGTTCAAAAGATAACATCCATTAAATTTTTTGAAAAAAAGGTCTGAAAATGTTTTTAATAGAAAAAAAAAAAACATTTATGATTGTGGCGGCGATCTATAACCCACATACATGTTATTTTTATGGTTATTAGAGGCTGAATTCATATCAAATTCTGCCAAACTTCCCATACTACTTCTATATAGGATGTCTACTTCATAAATTGTATGAAAAAAAAGGAAATATATGGTTCAGATCACTCAAACCATATATGGAAATGGAGGCGCCTTTATATGGTCAGTAATGGAGCTTGGTTGTCATCTAGTGAAAAAGTGTGGTACTGCGCCCAAACAAAATCTTACTGAAAGCTCATTTTTTGAGATATCAACCTGAAATTTGGAACACAACTTGTTCAGATTTTTGGCTTTGATTACCTTGCAGCTTTAGAGTAAAACTTGATTTGTAAAATATATGTTTTATATAAAATATAAAATATTATATTTTTACATTTTACATTTTCATAAACTTAAACTTCTATAACTTTTTTTCTGTTTCACTTACATAAGTTATTTACATCTACAATAATCTGCCAAATTTCATCTTTAAAACAAGACCAGCCTCATGTCTATACTCCAAAGTATTCTTGAATTACAACCATTTAAGTTTGGATAGTGCATTTTCTTGTCTAAAAAAAAAAAGTGGGGGTGACAGTTAAAGGGTTAAAGTCTGCTAAATTGTAACTAGCAACTAATTTTGCACTTTATAATTGTATACTTTAAGTACACTTTAAATATATCTTGCATTTAAACACAATCCATCCAACAAAGATCCAACAAAGATCACACAATCCATATTAATATTGATATTAAAACACTTTTTTAGGCATAATATTAAGAAATGTGCAATGTACAATCAAGAAATATTCCTAATAAAGTTTAATTATAATTTTATATCAGTCCTTTTTTTTTTTTTTGATAATTTATTTTGATATTTTATATCAGTCTTAAATATGTGATCCCACCAGTGAAAACCCAGCTAAAGTCTTTTTTTTTTTTTTTTTTTTTTGTGATTCCCTGTTTTCTACATAAAATCATTATACATAATGCAAAGAATAATCTGTGAAATTATAACCTTGATATCTTTGACTGACTAAGACCATGTCAAAGATTTGCTGAATTTCGGGCTCAGAAAATCATGTTCCGATGTAAAAACAAACTTATTTTAAAAACTGCAACACATTTGATCCATAATTATCCTGACTATGTGCCATATACCACATTAAAGCTAAGATTTTCCCCTTTTTAAGAAATATATGACACATTTATTTCTTAAACTGTCACTGTCATGATTTGTATAATTTTGTAAGTAAAATGAAATGTCAGCAGAAAATGTCATTAATATATAAATTAGTTAATATATATAAAACATCACTCATTAACATTAATATTAAAGAATTATGGATCTAATATGCAGCAACATTTCTACAAAATGATATTACATTTCACGACCGTTTCAAAGTGAAATGTCCAGTGAGCGGCACTAGAAGCATTTTTAGCTTCTAGTGAGCGGCACTAGAAGCATTTCAGTTTTATCCAAAACAGATGAACGTGAATCTGGCAATGTTTTATTGCATTGGTTTTTGTATGCATCACTGCCAATATGAATTAAGACATTTGGAACCCGAGCCCTCATCACCACAAGTAGGCTACAGTTCTATACCATGTCAGAAAAGCCAAACATATGGAGCTGGTTATGTGGTGCAAACTCCAAAATGTATTTGTTTACAAATCATGCCTAATGTTGTTGGTCAGATGTGTTTCCAGAATGGTTTTCCAAAAGTTCACTTAAGGAATAATTATTTCAACATGTAGTTGAAATACATGTACATGACTAGGTTATCAAACAGCTAATAATGTGTTGCTAATGTTACACACACCGTTCCTGTTCTTTATCTCAGACAGCTGCCTTCTAACAATCAACATCCTTACAAACGCTTCAAACAACTCAGAAAGTCAGTGGAGAAAGGCTTATAGTTCATCATAACATCGTAATAGACTTGCTATACTGATAAATCTACACAATTTTTCATATCAACAGAAAATGTACCGGGATAACCTGGCTTCTCTCGAGACTTTCCTGCTTCAGAGCGGACATAGTTAATGATATGCTAAAGCCTGCCGGCACGTTGTTGTGATTGGTTACAAGGTAGTCTGTGACGTCACAAACACCAGCGATTTCAAACCGTGGGTTTTTGGTTTACTGCAGTTTCAGACATAAAATACTCAGCAATGGTGCTGACTTATTAATTTGCACATGGTTGTCTTAAAGCACATTAAAAACACTACATAGACATACAAACAACATTAAAAACTTGATTTTCACCACAGTTTTTTTTTTTTTTTTTACTAGGGTACTCTTCCAACTTTAAATAATTTCTTGATGTTAAATGAGTAGTGGCAATGTTATTGAGTCAAAGTGTGCAAAATAATAATATTACTGCAAATCTAGTGAATGTGTACTCGTGAGTGACAAAGATTTAACGATTAAACAATATATGCTGCATCTGAACTTCAAATTAAACTATGTTAGTAGGTGACACAGTCCTATACTCTATAAAAGAGCCTTTGTTTGGGAATATTCGGGATAAACTGTGCGTGTTTCTATTCAAGCAGCTGGTAGTGAAGTACTATAATAGGTAACGTGCTGTGATAATATTCAGCTGTCAATGAAAGTTTCCACTTCTTTTAAAGCCTTCTCGCCTGTATGGACAACTTCTGCTTCAATCCTCTTTTGTGGCGAAAGCTTCCTGCCTCCTATATTTCACAACAACCGGTCAAGCTCTTAAAACTTGTTGCTATACAATTAACCACATGATACATGTGATACACATGCTGGATGAGAACACTGATGTTGAACTCAGAGGCCCTCAGTGCTGGTCATTTTTTTTTTTTTTTTAAAACATGAACAGGAAGCATGTGTCACATATTTTAGCTGTATCAGTTAATCTTCACCCATTAGCTACACTGGGTTGGATTTCAACCAAACTAAGTGCTCACATACTGCTCGAGATAAGGGATCTGTTTCATACTTAGGAAGTATTTTATTGCATCATGGGTGTCTTTTGCTGCATCTTTGTTTTTGGGAACAACCAAGTCTAAACATCTCACAAGACATTCTTTACTTTTTTTTTTTTTTTTTTACCTCTTATAATTAATAATTTATTTAAAAATCAAAGAGGAAATGGGTCCGTTTCTGTTATGGAACACTGATTGGAGAATGCTGTTAAAATTGTGTGCTTTTAAAGCAAATTTCATATCCATAAATCCAGTGTTGGGGGTATTGCTTATAAATCAAGAACAAAGCATTTATAGCTGTATTTATAAATGCTTACTGATGTCTGTTAATGTTTTATAAATGATAAATTGACTATTTACTAATGCTTAACTGATGCTTAATAGCGTGCAGTTATTATAAAGTGTTACCCAATGATCCAAAACAAACATCAAAATCAACACAAAAAATGTGTCTCTGAGCACAAAATGAAGCTTCTGCCACGGCCATCCCAGTTCCCTGACCTGAACCCTAAAGAAAATGAGTGAACTGAAGAGAAGAGGCACCAACATGGAGCTGGGAATCTGAAGGATCTGGAGAGAATCTGTATGAAGGAATGATCTCTGATCTCTTCTCAGGTGTTCTCCAAACTCATCAGGCATTATAGGTGAAGACTCAGAGCTGTTATCTTGGCAAAAGGAGGTTGCAAAAAGTATTGAATAAAAGGCCAATAATTGTGGTCAACGATGCAGATTTATTTTTACAGTCATCTTTGATCATATATATATATATATATATATATATATGATCAAAGATGACTGTAAAAATAAATCTGTATTTTTTATCCTTTTGATCTTTTGATCACCCCTTGCTCACCTGTCCTGTATTTCACCATGAGATATCTGGTCATCCAACATTTGTCCAAAAATAGTACCTTTTTTTTAAATAAAAAACAAGCCCTGTCCAGGTGAAAAAAGTAACACAAAAGTAACATAATACATTACTTTTCTTAAAAAGTAATTAAGCAACGCAATTAGTTATTTTTAAGGGAGCAATGCAATACTGTAATGCATTAATTTTCAAAGTAACTTTCCCCAACACTGCATAAATCCTACGAAGGGATGTGGTGGTGGAAAAAAATTGGGATGGGAGGATTTTATTTTTTTTTAATCTTTTGCATTCCCTTGCAAAACTTTGCATTCCCACGCAAAGATATTTGCATTTCCTCGCAAAGATATTATTGTTCCCTTACTGTGAGCTCAGATTCAAACACTTCCTCTTTAATGTTCTGCTTGCTGGCAGTAGTTTTGCAGTTAGTTCCATACGTTAATAATGCACACAAATATTGCGCAGCTCATAAAGATCCCCCCATCCCAATTTTTTTCCACCACCACGGGGCTCGTAAAATCCAGACTTGACAGTTGATTCAGTTATTTAATTGATTTCTTACTTTTTCTCAGAATTCCCACCATTGCAAGTTTACAGCTCACAATTCTAAGGAAAATACAGTTCTATTAAAGAGACATGGTAGTGAAAAAAATACGAGATGGGAGGAATGCAAAGATTCTTGGGAAAATGCCAAGATTGTGAGTGAACAGAAAGTTTCTCAGGGGAACGCAAAAGCGCTGACATCATTTGTTTTCCTCCCATCTAAACTTTTTACTTCACAATGTCCTATAGGGGCTCCAGAGAGAAAAGCATGACAAATAGTAATAAAATATGACAGTTTTTTTAATTAATTAATTAATTAATTAATTAATTTATTTATTTATTTTATATTCCCTGGAAGAGACAAGCTTCCATAGAATAGAGCAATTATTTTTGGGTAGATCTGTGTGATTTCATGTCATCTCTAATCATTGCATAATGCTGATATATTGGGTAAAAATGCTGCTTGTTACTTTGCTAATTACATTAAAACAGCCAAGACAGACTTTATCAGAATGAGATATTAAAGGTCAAGTAAAAGGTTAAAGGTCAAGTGAAATGTTAATGCATGCAGACGTGTCTGAACCGGAGGAAGGATGTGGTGGGCGCTTACCTCCGCATGCAGTCCAGAGCACGAACAAAGTAATCTTTATTGAGCTGGTGCTCGTCCCGCAGCAGAGAGCACTGCTCCAGCGTCACTGACATAGACGTCCTGTCTTTGGCACTTTTACAGCTGGTGAAACGGATACCATTCATCCGTCGACAGATCTGAGGAGAGAGACGTGACAGATTGTTTTTACTTTCACTGCCTCTGGATAAAGTGGTGTTTATGAATTGATGGTTGAATTATATATAAAATAACATGCAAATACATACACATACATTACGTTCAAACTTTTGGGGTTGTTTTTTTTTGTTTTTCTACTTAAACTACAGAGAAAGAGAGTGATTAAAACATTCGAGATTTGAACTAAGAATAAGTCCATTATGAAAGGTAGGGAAACTCGTTTCCACCTGCTATGTGCCTGAACATAAAGTTTCCTTTGTTGTTGTTTGTTTGACTATATCGTGTATTGTGCACAGTTGGATCTCTTATTTACATAATGTCTAAACACAGCACTTAAAGGGGTCATGAACTGCATTATTTTATAATGTTTCCTGCAGTGCAACTTATAATGTTAGTATGATTTTAAATCAAAAATGGTCATAATTTAGAAATAAAAGGCATTTTTCCTACCTTGATTTTAGCCCTCTGATTTGAACGCACTGTTTTAAGGGGCGTGTCTGCTGCGAGACTTCAATGTCAACGCCCGCTGCTGTGATTGGCTAACATCTTTCCATTCGAAATAGCTAAGTATAACTCTCTCGAAAACATTTAGCACGTTTTACTATTACAGTTCTCAAGGTTTACTAATTGCGAAAAGTGTTAATCATAACATTATATTTAGATTGTGGCATGAAAGGTTGCAGTGATGAGCATGTAGCCAATCACAGACATGTTGAGTGAATGAATACAGTGATCTTGTCACTTGTCATTGTAACTCGATTTCTGCACACTAACGAATGCTTTCATCATAACTAACACTGGAAACACAATAATGTAAATAAGAGATTCTAACAGGAGTTTTGGCAAGAGTCCACAACTCAGTCACTGATAAACTCACACTGTTTGATTGACAGCTCCAGCGATTGTAAAGGGAGTGTTCTTTGATCATTTTCTATATATAATTTAATCACAGTTTAAATAAACAAGTTTATTGCTTAGGGTTAGCGTCACGTCTGTTATTTACCTACTACTTGTCACGTGTGAATCACGTGTGGTCTTTCACCACTCTGTGGCGTAATAAATAGGCACATTCCACAACCTGGAATCTGGGTTTGGTTTCAATAAAAGCGGTTTTTAGACTAACAAGCTTTCAGTTCTGAAACTTGCAGTATATTCTTGTAGTATGATGACCTATTATCTATCAAAAGCTCAAGGAAAATAAGATTTCTCAATTCATGACCCCTTTTAACACTTGTGATTGGCTACATTGCTCACCAATGCGGAAAACACATTGTAAATGGAATAATCTGACATTCTCCTGAGCGCGAACACAGATATGCAACTGAATCGTTTGACAACACTTTTTCGCTAATGTTATTATTACAAAGAAAACAGACCAGCAGTTATTGGCAGCTTTTCCCTCTCATAAGAGGGAATCAAATCAAAAGCAGCAGAAGGAAGTGGTTTGAGTGAAAAACAACAAAAAAAAAAATCACAAGCTAGTATCAAGTCCATATTTACTTTAGCCCAATTACAAGTTTAGTTCTCAAGATTCTGAGAAAAAATTAATTTAAACTCTCAAGACATTCAAGTCCAAGACATTCAAGATTAATATCTCTCATGAGTTTGGCATGAATTAAAAGGATTTTGTGGGGCTAACTGAAATACTATTTCAGCACATGTAAAAAAATCACCAAATTGTTTTGAAAATGTGAGGTTATGAAACACAATTGCACACACTTCCTGCACAGACTCCATGAACTCAAGTTCAGCCTCACCATTCCTGCAAGCCACAGGATCTCCACATTCTTCCTCTTCTTGGTTACCACATTCTGTCCGAGGGTGTCAAGCAGTTCCTTAATGTCCATCTGTGACTGAAAACACGGCAGGCCTTTGGAAAGAAGAGACAAAGACAGAAGACACTTGAGATGTCATGCATCAACAAGTTTAAAGAGGGCTTGTTTGTCCCTGTATTGACAAACACTAAAGATGAGACTGAAAAGTCTGGGGACATGTTATCTTTTGATAAACAGAGATGGAAAGAAGACAAGATGTGACACGCTGCGATGCAGCTTGGCATCCGTCTGCTGGGAGCATTCATCATCTGAAGCCGTCACGCTCCATGGACGTGATTGACGTATCGGAACAATGAATTCCTGCACTCAAATCCTTAAAACATGAGACTCTGTGCTCTGCACAAATACTGCAGAAGTGGCGCAGTGAGCCTGAACACACTGTGGCAATCCAACGGTGGAGAAAGGAGCCCAAGAACAAAGGAGAAGGTCCAAATTAGGAAAAGTTATCAACTGTGAGTACTTCCACCTGTTCACACTGCAAGCATGGAATCACAGCTGTAGCCAATAATGGCCCAATGGAGGTCAGTATAAATCTAGGAACTTTGCGCCACTCAAGGGGGAATGGTCTTGGGTGCAGACACCCCCAGGACGAGGCGCGGAAACAAAGGGAGGCCTAGATATTCCGTGCCTCTTTTTTAAAACTTGAGTGGCCCAACCAGACACTGGTGGGCAGAGCTAGTGTAAATAGCATTTTCCAACAAGGGACGCTATTTGCACTTAGTGTAAATAGACACTCCATTTTATTAATACTTTTATTAATACTTAAAGTTAACTAATGGAACCTTTTTGTAAAGTGTTACTGAAATGATTAATAAGAATGCTGAGAAATTAGAATGTTGGGTTACACTTTATTTTAAGGTGTCCTCAGAGTAATTATATAATTAAAGGATTAGTTCACTTTCAAATTAAAATTTCCTGATAATTTATCTAGAGAAACCATCGCTCATTTTCTTTAAAAAAAAAAAAATTATATGTTTTAACCATAAATGCTCATCTTGAACTAGCTCTCTTCTTCTTCTCTATTAGAATTCCGGCAGTGTAGACACTGCTAAGTGTATTACTGCCCTCCACAGGTTAAAGTTTCAACTAGTTGTTGTATACTTGCATTAGAATATTGTATATGACAATTTAGTTCAAACTTTGACCTGAAGAGGGCAGTAATACACTTAGCAGTGTCTACACTGCCGGAATTCTAATAGAGAAGAAGAAGAGAGCTAGTTCAAGATGAGCATTTATGGTTAAAACATAAAAAAATTTATTTTATTTTTTTTAGAAAACGAGTGATGGTTTCACTATATAAGATGCTTATTTCTCGTCTGGGATCGCTAGTTATAATTTTAATTTTGACCTTCAACCGTTTGGGCTCCATTGAAGTCCACTATATGGAGAAAAATACTGGAATGTTTTCATCAAAAACCTTAATTTCTTTTCGACTGAAGTAGGGGTGTCGCAATATACCGGTATTGACGATAACCGTGATATTCAAAGCATGAAATATCAATATCTTGTTAATTTAGTGTATTTCAATATACCGGTATGGCGATAACCACAATATTTAAAATGAATAGGACGTTTATGATATCAAGACATGTAAATACTCCAGCGCCAGTACCTGGTTGAGCTCTCAGGTGGCGGTATTGCACCTTAACGCTGACACCTGTCAAACAAGAAGAAGATGCAGCTCGCAGCTATTCTGAGCGGGAGAGTGCGAGGCTCTGTCCCCACCCGGAAAAAGTCAAGTAAGCTCGACAGTATGGTAGTTTTTCGGCTCCTTAGACAGCCCAATCCGCAGGATTTGCCTAGCTACAGTCAGCGCGAAGGGTAAATTGTGATTATTTTACTAGTCATGGAATGGGAAATGTTATATTAACCTGTTAACAGCAATTTTCTGTGTTCATATATTTAAATAAAGGGTGATTATTTGAATAAGTACCGCCTTTTCTTTACTCGTCTTATTCAGCGTGATGTAGCTATGCATGCAGTTATTTGCCCTCAAAATTCAACATACACGGGCATTTTTTGCCCTGACGAGTTTTTGTCATTATATCATATTATAAGATGTAGTTGTATTACAATATCACACAAGCAAGAGTGCCGTTTTCCCCAAATCAGCACAAATGCAATGTTCCTTCAACTTATAAATGAATAAATTAATAATGTGAGTTACATTTTAGGCACAGTATTGTTAATATAGTTATTTTTCCTTTATTTCGCAAATGAAAATTTCAAAATGATGAACAGCAGAACAGAGCCTCCATGCAACAGAAATGTTTTTGTTATACTGACTGAATCCGCGTTTAGAACGAATGAATCAGAGCTTCGTTCCTGAATGAATCAGTCATTTGAACAAATCGGTTGACTCACTCACTCATTAAGACAGTGACTTGCTGCCACCTACTGGCAGTTTAGTTTAGTTTCATATTTAAGGGACATTTTAATTAAAAAGTTAAAATTAGAAAAAAAAAAAAATCCATTTTTAAATATTGAATTAAATTTATGTAGACAAATTGTAAATGCTGTGTAAATATATTAATGCCACTTCTCATTCTGTGTCACCTCTGTATTGCAAAGATGGATTTTGTTGATAATGATTTAATTTGATAGGTAACAGCCATAATGTATAGGCTAGTATTAATTTTTATTTCTTCAAGTCTTAAAAAGCCTTAAATTTGACTTTAAAAAATGTGCAGCAACCATGAAAGAGAAAAACTAAATAAACAAAGTAAAAATTATTTAGACTGATAAATTTCCCCCCCAAGGATTCTATAAATATCGCGATTTATCGATATCGTACAATTTTTTGGCCACAATAACCGTGGTGTGAAAAATCTAATATCGTGACAGCCCTAGACTGAAGAAAGAAAGACATGAACATCTGAGTAAATTATCAGGAAATTATCATTTGAACGTGAACTAATCCTTTAAGTACTGAGTAATAGTAACATATACTTACTATATAATTAGTGTTAGGGTTTGGTTTAGGGTTAGTTGCTTTTAATTATGTATCATTTAATGTTAATCACAAGAGTAAGTACAGAGTAACTTAAAAAAGTGTTACCGAATGTTGCATAAAGAAATTGATTTTTTTGTTGTTGCATTTTTAATATCAGTATAGTTTCTAAATAAATAGTCTCCAATGCTCCTCATTTGCAAGTCGCTTTGGATAAAAGTGTATGCTAAATGATTAAATGCAATATAAAACACAAAGCTCAGTTTCTTGAGTGTTGAACTTACATTCAGACGGCACTGTGTTGATTAAGGATTTATAGTAACCTTCAAGAATCTCAAAGTTCTTCTGGTTTATTCTCTCCTGTAAAGATATATCACCAAACCTGAGAGGGAGAGAGCACAAAGAGAGCACAATAATCTTTTATCAGCTCAGACATGCTTTCCGTTGTGTGTTTTGCTAAGCATTCAGGCTTGCAGGTATTGTGTTTCATGTTTATCAGTCAGTGCTTGTACCTCTCAGCGATGGTTTGTTGCTCATTTATGCCCACGTTGAAGAGCACGGGAAGCACGCGTAGCGGCTTGCCCTCGCGCAGCTCATCCGGGAGCGTTTGGAAGGCATGATGTGGGAGAGGCACCTCGACAGTGTAACGGTCTCTGGCATTAAAAAAAAAAAAAAAAAAATTTCCAACTCTGTCCACACTAGCATGCAGCTGCTCAACTTACAAGGTTCCCACAGATTATTTTACAGTCTTTCCCCTTGTCCCTCCCCTTGAAACTAATTTTAGAGAGACTGGACTCACAAAGTACACATATATTTGTACACTACACTTTTAAAAATAAAGGTCCCAAAAGGGAGTTTTGCAGCGATGCCGCAGATTTTTGGTTCCCCAAAGAACCTTGAAATGAAGAGTTCATAAAATAACTCTTTTTAATTAGTATAAACAACATAAAAAAAACAACAACAACTTCTTTTTCCTCTATAAAGAATGTTTTGTGGAATGGAAAGATTCCTTTGATGTTAAAGGTTCTTTATGGAATCATAGATGCTGATAAAGAACATTTATTTGTAAGAGTGCACGTTTTATTTTTTATTTTTTGAAAACTGTCTCTTTTGCTCACCAAGGCTGCATTGTGCATAAAGCTGTGCTGCATAACGTTGTAAAATATTATTACAATTTAAAATAACTGTTTTGTATTTGTATATGTTCAAATGTAATTTATTCCTATGATCAAAGCTGAATTTTCAGCATCATTACTCCAGTCTACAGTGTCACATGATCCTTCAGAAATCATTCTAATATGATGATTTGATGCTTAAAGGTGCCATCAAACGTTTTTTTTTTACAAGATGTAATATAAGTCTAAGGTGTCCCCTGAATGTGTCTGTGAAGTTTCAGCTCAAAATACCCCATAGATTTTTTTAATTAATTTTTTTAACTGCCTATTTTGGGGCATCATTAACTATGCACCGATTCAGGCTGTGGCCCCTTTAATTGCTCGCGCTCTCCGCCCCCCGAGAGCTCTCGACTCTATCATTGCATAAACAAAGTTTACACAGCTAATATAACCCTCAAAATGGATCTTTACAAAGTGTTCATCATGCATGCTGCATGCATACATCGGATTATGTGAGTATTGTATTTATTTGGATGTTTACATTTGATTCTGAATGAGTTTGATGGTGCTCCGTGGCTAAAGCTAACATTACACATTGTTGGAGAGATTTATAAAGAATGAAGTTGTGTTTATGCATTATACAGACTGCAGGTGTTTAATAATGAAAATAAGGATGGCTCTTGTCTCCGTGAATACAGTAAGAAACAATGGTAACTTTAACCACATTTAACAGTACATTAGCAACATGCTAATGAAACATTTAGAAAGACAATTTACAAATATCACTAAAAATATCATGTTATCATGGATCATGTCAGTTATTATTGCTCCATCTGCCATTTTTCGCTATTGTCCTTGCTTGCTTACCTAGTCTGATGATTCAGCTGTGCACAGATCCAGACGTTAATACTGGCTGCCCTTGTCTAATGCCTTGAACATGGGCTGGCATATGCAAATATTGTGGGCGTACATATTAATGATCCCGACTGTTACGTAACAGTCGGTGTTATGTTGAGATTCGCCTGTTCTTCAGATGTCTTTTAAACAAATGAGATTTACATAAGAAGGAGGAAACAATGGAGTTTGAGACTCACTGTATGTCTTTTCCATGTACTGAACTCTTGTTATTTAACTATGCCACGGTAAATTCAATTTTTAATTCTAGGGCACCTTTAAGAAACATTTCTGATTAGTATCAATGTTAAAAATGGTTAAACTGCTTAATATTTTTGTGGAAATTGTTAAACATTGTTTTTTGATTCTTTGATGAACAGAAAGTTCAAAAGAAACTTTCAAAAGAAACAAAAGAAACTTTTTTCATGAAAAAGTGTAGCGTCTTGGTACTTTTGTTATTTTTTTTGTTTGTCCTGTTTTGAGTAACTTTTTTCCGATCAGCTTTACTAAGGATGAACTCCTAGATATCAGAAACAACACACCAAATAACTTTTTGCCGACTTTTGAACATTCAGACTTTTTACTGGACATTCTAGTTGGAGGAGCTGCGATTATATACAAGCGCTCCAAACAACGCAAACGAGGGAAACGCGCCGGCGCGCTCGTGAAATTCCGACAGCGCGGGTTTAGGACTCCGCTACCGAGTATTCATCTGGCGAATCTCCACTCCCTAACAAATAAAACAGACAAACTACTTCTCCTCACCCACACGAACAAGGACTTTTCCAACTCTGCTGCACTTTGCTTCACGGAAACCTGGCTGAAAGGAGCCATCCCGAACAGCGCGCTTCATCTGCCGGGCTTCCAGCTGTTCAGAGCGGATCGCGTCACCGAGTCGTCGGGGAAAACGAAAGGCGGTGGATTATGTTTTTATATCAACGAAGGCTGGTGTACAGACGTGACAGTGTTGAAGGAGATGTGCTGCCCTAATTTGGAGGCTCTCTTCATTAACTGTAAGCCTTTTTATTCACTGTGTGAGTTTTCTTTGTTTATTCTGGTGAATGTTTACATTCCTCCTGATGCGTGCGTGAGCGTGGCGCTCGAACAGCTGGCCGATCAGATCACACACACAGAGCAGTTTTACCCAAACTCTTTCATTGTCATTCTCGGTGATTTCAATAAAGCTAATCTCACCCGTGAACTGCCTAAATACAGACAGTACATCACATGCCTCACCAGGGACAGTAACATACTGGACCATTGCTACACTGCTTTAAAGGATGCATACCACTCTGTCCCCAGAGCGGCTTTGGGACTCTCTGATTACTGTTTGGTTCATCTTCTACCAGCCTACAAGCAGAAACTGAAATCTGCTAAGCCTGCAGTAAGATCTGTAAAGAAATGGACTAGCGAAACAGAGCGGGCCCTACAAGCCTGTTTCGACTGCACTGATTGGAGTGTTTTTGAGGCTGCAGCCACTGATCTGGATGAGCTCACTGACACTGTGACATCCTACATCAGTTTCTGTGAGGACATGTGTGTTCCCACCAGGACTTATTTAACATATAACAACGACAAACCTTGGTTTACTGCAAAACTCAGACAGCTTCGCCAGGCCAAAGAGGATGCCTACAGGAGCGGGGACAAAGTCCTGTACAAACAGGCCAAATACACACTGAATAAGGAGATCAGTGTAGCAAAGAGAAGCTATGCGCTTTCAGCTACTGACCCAGCATCAGTGTGGAAGGGCCTGAAAACCATCACCAGCTACAAGACCCCATCCCCCAGCACTGTGGAGAACCAACATTTGGCCAACGAGCTGAATACATTTTACTGCAGGTTTGAAAGACCTGGTCTCACACCCCACACAGGCTGGGAAAACTCACATCCAGTACCCGCACCATCAGCACCGGCGCCCCTCAGGGCTGTGTCCTCTCCCCACTGCTCTTCTCCCTTTACACAAACGACTGCACCGCTAAAGACCCCACTGTCAAGCTCCTGAAGTTCGCAGACGACACCACAGCCATCTGCCTTATCCGGGACGGAGACGAGTCTGCTAACAGACTGGAGGTTGAACAGCTGGCTGTCTGGTGCAGTCTTAACAACCTGGAGCTCAACACGCTCAAGACAGTGGAGATGATCGTGGACTTCAGGAGAAACCCCCCTGCACTCCCCCCACTCACCATCATGAACAGCACTGTGGAAGCAGTGGAGTCATTCAGGTTCCTGGGCACCACCATCTCCCAGGACCTGAAGTGAGACAACCACATTGACTTCACTGCGAAAAAGGCCCAGCAGAGACTGTACTTCCTTCGCCAGCTGAGGAAGTTCAACCTGCCACAGGAGCTGCTGAAACAGTTTTACTCAGCTGTTACTGAGTCAGTTCTGTGCACTTCTATAACTGTTTGGTTTGGGTCAGCCAGCAAATCAGATATAAGAAGACTGCAACGGATTGTTAGGACAGCTGAAAGGATAATTGGTATGCACCTGCCCAACCTTCACAACTTGTACAACACCAGAGTGAAGAAACGGGCAGGTGACATCATCACAGACCCCTCTCACCCTGGACACAACCTGTTTGCACTTCTGCCCTCAGGCAGACGTTACAGATCTCTGTGCACTAGAACGTCTAGGCATAAGAACAGTTTTTTCCCCAACGCTATCTCCAGCCTAAACAGCTAACATAGCAATTACCCCTGTTTTAGTATTCACTTTTAGTACTTGAGAGAGAGAAAAAATTAGTTGCGTAATTATATATATATATATATTCTATTCATCCTGCTGTATATACAATACAAATCTGTATGTCTTCTGATCCAGATGTATACCACTTTAGTATTATTTATTTTATTTTACTTATTTATTATTATTTTTTCTTAGTTTACTTATTTAAATGTTTCTGTTCTCATGTCATATGTATGTGTGTACCAAGAGCTTCTGTAGAAAACCACAACAAATTCCTTGTGTGTTTGTGCACACTTGGCAAATAAAGCACATTCTGATTCTGATTCTGAAGAACGGCATTTATTTGAAATAGAAATCTTTCGTAACATCATACATTTTAAATATTATACATTATAAATACTTACGGCTCAGAAGGTACTACGAGCCAGGACAAACTCAGGCTTTCAGAAGTGCAACTGTGCTACCCGTAATGCTACCGGCTCCGACGTGTCGCAGTTTTAAAATTCCTTGATTTTCCATGTTTTTTTTTAATGACTGTGGGAACCCTGTATATGAATACACCCTGTGTTTGTGTGTGTGTGGGGGGGGTCTCTCTCACCGTCTACCGCTGATGGTGGGCTGCAGGCTGACTGCTTCTTCAGACGCTGCCTCTGTGATCCTGAAGGTCACTCTGTGCAGGTCAGAGATTCCCACCTCCATGTCCTCCAGCATTCCTATTTCTTCACCTGTGTGGAAGAGATCTGTGTTAATATATATATATATAAAACCTTTTTGAGTCCCTTGTTTGTCCTGAACAGTTAAACTGTCCACTGTTCTTCATATTCTTCACTGTTCTTCATTCTGGCTGTTTGCATATTCGAACCCTTTCCCAGCAGTGACTGTATGATTTTGAGATCCATCTTTTCACAATAATGGACAACTGAGAGATTCAGATGCAAATAATAAAAAAGACTGATGCTCCAGAATTGGTTTATTATCTTGATTATGCTCAGATATTTATTGTTAATCATCAGTCTTTGTGTATAAATAGCCCTCATGTTTCATTGTTCCTTTGTCTAGCTTTGTTCTCTGTACCGTTGTTCACATTTGTTTACTTGTGAGTTTACAACAAGTTCACATTTCTTGTCAAGCCAAGTCTCACACACACACACACACACACACACACACACACACACACACACACACACACACACACACACACACATATATGTGGTGTCAATCGATTAAAAAATTAACTGATTAATCAGACACTTTTTCTGTAATTAACTGCGATTAATGATGATTAAAAATTAGATTTTAATATTTTTCTATTGTAATAATTTCACAGTTACTCTCCAAATTAATGTAGAAACCACTTAAAGTCCTAGCTGGCATGGACCTCACTGCTGAGAGATACTCATCCTCATAACCAAGCTACAGTATAGACGTCCCACTGCCACATCTACACATTACCACCGTTTGCTTAAAGACATTACTAAAGTGTCTTAATTGTCTATGTATTTTCCAAGCTGATGGTCCCATGGGGGTTAATGTAAAGCTCTGTATGTTCAATTAATTTTGGAGCAAGAACCCCCATAAGGAACCATACCGCCAAAGATAACTTGTGTCTCAATAAACTCAAAGTAACTTGCCAAAGTGGTCCTGTCTGAACTGATACTAATACTGCTACTGATATCTCTATGAAACTGATTAAAAAACGAACAAACAACAACAAAAACATTAATTATAGACATTCAACATTAGACATTACAACATTCAACAATCAACATTACAGTATAACTCAAAGCTATCAATTGCAACATTTATCAGTCTTAACTTTAAGTGAATTTAAGTGAACTTAAAACAGGACTTTACAGTCCTGACTAAAAAAATTATAAACGAAATATAGATTAATCCTTATTAAAGATACAATTTTCTCTGCAGCTTTTGTTCTTTGATTAACATTAATGACAGACATCACAGCAACCAGTTTATTAGGCTGCTGTCACTTTAAAACCTGTTGCTGCCGAACATGACGTGGATCTGACATGTCATTTTCTCACAACACTTTAAGCTCATTTAAGATGTTATTTAAGTCATTTAAGACTGTATATTTGAGTATACTCGACAAAACGGGCATTTCGGCATAATTCTCTGTGTTATTATTTGTACAAATGCGAAAGAGAACTCGATACTGATGCGCATCTTTCTGTGCGCACGAGTCGTATATGTGTGTCACAGACACAACATTCACAGACAGCGCGTTCTCATTTGTGTTGTGGTGCTTGATTTGCGTGAATAAGAATGTAATGCTAACCAAATTATTATGGAAAAAAAAACAGATTGCGTTAAATTGGCTATTTTTATCGTGTTAAACTGAAAAATTAATCACATGCGTTAACGTGCTAATTTTGACAGCACTAAAACATATATACACACACACACACACACACATACACTATATTGCCAAAAGTTTTGGGACGCCTGCCTTTACGTGCATATGAACTTTAATGACATCCCATTCTTAATCCGTAGGGTTTAATGTGGAGTCAGCCCACCCTTTGCAGCTATAACAGATTCAACTTTTTTTCTGGGAAGGCTTTCCACAAGGTTTAGGAGTGCATTTATGGACATTTTTGACCAGTCAAGTTCCTCTCACTCACCTATGTCTTTTTGGACCTTGCTTTGTGCACTGGTGCGCAGTCATGTTGGAACAGGAAGGGGCTGTCCCCAAACTGTTCCCACAAAGTTGGGAGCATGAAATTGTCCAAAATGTCTTGGTATACTGAAGCATTAAAGGGATAGTTCACCCAAAAATGAAAATTCTGCACTGTAAAATCCAATAAGTAAACCTTACTTAAAAAAAGCATGCAAACTGATTGCCTTGAAAATACCAAGTAAGGTGAAATAGGAATAGTATGTAGAACTAACAAGTGCCTGTCTAGTATTGTAAACTTACATGAGAGTTCCAGTAACTTAAAACAAATTTGTATCCTTTTCACCTTACTTGGTTTTTTCAAGGCAATCAGTTTGCATGCTTTTTGTAAGTAAGGTTTACTTATTGGATTTTACAGTGTGTCATCATTTACTAACCCTCAGGTTGTTCTAAACCTGTATGAATTTCCTTGTTCCGTTGAACACAAAGGAAGATATTTTGAAGAATGTGGGGAAACTGAACAGTCCTGGGGCACCACTGACTTCCATAGTATATGGTTACAAACTTTCTTCAAAATATCTTCCTTTGTGTTCAGCGGAACAAAGAGATTTATACAGGTTTGTCAGAATTTTTATTTTTGGGGCGAACATCCCTTTAAGAGTTCCTTTCACTGGTGCTAAGGGTCAAGCCCAACCCCTGAAAAACAACACCACACCATAATCCCCCCTCCACCAAACTTTACATTTGGCATCGAATTGCCAGACAGAGAACCTTGATTCGTCACTCCAGAGAACACGTCTTCACTGCTCTAGAGTCCAGTGGCGGTGTGCTTTACACCACTGCATCTGACGTGCTTGCATTGAACTTGGTGATGTAAGTCTTGGATGCAGCTGCTCGGCCATGGAAACCCATTCCATGAAGCTCTCTACACACTGTTCTTGAGCTAATCTGAAAGCCACACAAAATTTGGAGGTCTGTAGCTACTGACTCTGCAGAAAGTTGGCGACTTCTGCGCACTGTGCGCCTCAGGATGCGCTGACCCCGCTCTGTGATTTTACGAGTTTCTGTTGTTCCCAATTGGATTATTTAGTAGTGAGGAAATTTCACGAATGGACAGGTGGCAACCTATCATGGTACCATGCTTGAATTCACTGAGCTCCTGAGAGCAACGCATTCTTTCACAAATGTTTGTAGAATCAGTCTGCATGCCTAGATGCTTGATTTTATACACCTGTGGCCATGGAAGTGATTGGAACACCTGAATTCAATGATTTGAAGGGATGTCCCAATACTTTTGGCAATATAGTGTATGTATAAATTTGCAATTATGTTCAAAAACTTAAAAGCTGATGTGCAATATAGTCAATACAAGCATCCAAATGGAAATGTATATTGTACAAATGCTTAATTACATAAATTGTATGGTACATATCAATACTTTTTAGTATTGAATTATAAGGTGGCATACATTTCTAATCAACATTTCTCCTACATTTTTATGCATTATGAGACTGCTGCCTACATAGGTAGCTGGAGGATTTGAAACAGAGCCATTGTTTGTTTTATATATGAATCATTTTTACCACTGAGGACATGTCCATAGGGAGGTTTTCTTCAGGTTTCATTAACTCAAGGGGTAAATTTGGTCCCTAAAGTAAAGCTAAGTAAAGTAAACATTTACCTGACGTTACATTTGTGCATCTGGCCATCTGACTTCCTCCAAAATATTTACTAGTACTTGTGAACCTGGGAACCCATGATCACATCATTCAGTAATGCTCTTTCCGAAAGCTTCAGCAGATAAGCTACACCCACATAAAAAATAACAGGTTCAGAAGGACTAAAACTAAAACTAAAGCCATAAAAAAATCATTTTCATTGTTTGAAATAAAATAAACATTAACTGCAAAAAAGTACTTTACATTTTTCATTTTCATATAATTTAACTTGATGTGCTAAAAATCATACAAAAAACTACAACTAATACTGCTTAAAACTTTACATGAAATAAAAATGAATATATATATATATATATATATATATATATAAAGCTAAAAGATTTCAGTAATAATACAGTAACATTGCCCAACTCCAACATTCCTTTCAACAAGCCCCACTTGACCAGCTGAATGCTGATCCTGGAACATGTTGTACTTTTTCGCAACCCATTTAATTCTTTAAACATTAGTTCAACTGTTACATGGGTACACGGTTGACACAATAATCTCATCAATTGCAAACAACCGCAGTTATTCATGAGTCATTCACACACACATCATCAAACGTCTTCAACACGGCAACTGCGGTGAACTTAGGTCAAAATCTTTATCGCCTTGAGATGCAGGTACAAGCTGTAATCTGTAATCTAAAGAGCACATGCAGCTGGAAGCATTTGCGTCAAAGTTTGGTTGCCGTGGGAAACAGCCATAAAAATAACCACACAACAAATACACCAAGTGAGACCAAGTGTAAGACAGAACAATAAACCATTCACGCTGTATTACAGTCAGTAAAACCATGAACACAGCCTCAAATGGCTTATTGTTTCAATAAAACACTTCTAATAGCAATATGTAAAATAGAGATGCACCGATATTACAATTCTGGCTCATACCGATAAATTTATATATTAATATTAACTAATATTAAAGTTTCTATACTATTTTGTTTACATAAATTAAAAACAAAACACTAACAACTAAAATAATGCTTCAGTTGTATCGGCATCACAACATTGTTTTGCACAGTTTGAAAAATGGATACTCAGTTTGAGATTTGGTAAAGATTACATTTAACAATTGTATTTAATCATTATGATTTTAAAGATTAAGGGCCCTATCATACACATGGTGCAATGCAGCGCCAGGTGCAACCCAAGTGTTTTTTTTTTGCCATTTGCAGCCCGATCGGTTATCATTTTCACGTCCTGCACCACATTGTTTAAATAGCAAATCCATTTGCGCCCATCTGTCGCCCATGGGTGTGCCGGTCTCAAAACGAGGTGTGTTCAGGCACATTGTTGGCGTGTTGCTATTTTGAGGCAACTGAAATAGACTGCATGTCCCTGTGTGTGTAATAAGCAGAGTGTACGCGAGTTGTGCACCCGCATATAGGCGCATATTACTAACGCGCTCTTTAAATAACAAAACAAATATTGCGCCATTGACTTTAGACCAGGTTTCAGTTGGTCAATGGCGCGATATTTGTTTTGTTAAATATTAAAAGTAAAAGGATTACAATGTAAAAGATTATTATTGTGTGCATAAAGATAAAAATGCTTTGGTGGAATCCAGCTTGCCCCATAGATGGTGTGCTCATCTGTGAGGTTAAATTCATTTCCTCGCTAGAGAAGCGTTCAGTTTTTCTGCTAGCAAATTCCGCCATGTAAATAGTGAATCCGCCATGGCGCGAGTGCAACTGGCTTTTAAAGGGAATTGGAGATGAGACTCTGATTGGTTTATTGCACGTTACGCCCAAAACAGACCCATGACTCATTAAGAGAATAGGGACAACCCTTTTAGACCATGCGCCTGGCACGCCGACCATTTTTCCTGTCCTTAAACTAGCAAACTAGTGCACTTGTGCCTTGTGCTGTAGATCATTCACTTAGATTGTTAAAATAGGGCCCTTAAAATGTAATAACTTTATGTGAGGATTAGATGTCTTAAATGTCTAAATCTACAACTAAGAGAAATGAGAATACACAATTAAATGACACCTGATATGATAACTTTTTTTTTTTAAATTAAAAAAAATATTTTCTAATATCCAATATGGTATCATTACCTTATTGTGTCCTTAGTATAAAAGATGCCAAATTGCAATAAATAGTATATTTATTATTATTATTACTACTAATAATAATCACATGTAATATATTTCATTAAATTAACATTAGGTTTATGTTGGCCAAGCAACAAAGAAACTTGGCATTTAATATGAAATATATGATTAATACTGTATGTGCATTTTTATCTAGCCTCAATTAGGCTTGTTATTATTAATCAATCTAATTGCAGTTATATGAGATAAATACAATAATTGTGCAGTTTAAATATCAATCACATTTTGTCATCCAAATAAAGGAAATTTAAGCGCTTACAGAAAAGGCAAAAGTTCAAAAAGTGCAAAAAATGTGCAATAGTATGGTTCCTTTTCGGGTTAAGGAATAAAGAATATTAAAAAAAAATGTTTTTACACAAAGATATTTATATGAAATAAAAAAAAGGTTTGTGAGTTTAATTATTATATTATATTATATTATATTATATTATATTATATTATATTATATTATATTATATTATATTATATTATATTATATTATAATTCCATGTAAAAAAAAAAAAATCACGTATTAAGGCTTACATTGTAAGTGACATGAACAAAACAGAATGAAATTGTTAATCACAATCATTTATATGACAATTAATATTCATGATCTTGACAGGCCTAGGTTGAATAGATTTAGTTGCATTCAGCAGGTTATTTTGTTGTGATTACATAAGTTTGATCTGATGTAGGACACTTACTGTAAGTACTGAGCAGACTCTCAAACTGGGCCACCAGTCCGACCGCATGCAGCTGTCTGAGAAAGCCCTTGTCCTCCAAACCCGCATATAATCGCATGACAAATCCACATGCCAGAGCAGCCAGCTGTGAACACAACAAACTTCTAGTCAAATTGTACTCTTAATGTTACCAGAAGACCGACTTGGCTCAGATTTTTTAACATTAGCAGCACTAGATTAACACCAAAATGATATGGACAAAACAATGACAAACTGGTCTAGATGGTTTTGCATTAAAGTCAGAACAAAACTCCCCTTTCCCCAAAACACATTTGACTAAAAGACCAGCCAATCATGTTAAGTCACATAACGCTTTACAGTAGCTTCAAGGTAATAAGAAAACAGCAGTTTTAACATTGTAAAGTTCTTCAATTATGAAATGAATACATATTCAGCTGTAATGGGGCGTTCACACCAGATGCGACTTGCGCAAATAAATTGTGCTATTTGTGCGTAGTTGGACGCTTGAACATTTTAAGTTTACTCGCTTCATTCGCACGTCACATTCGCTTCATTCGCACATGAAATTCACAACAGATGCAAATTCGCGTCATGAGAGGGGCTCTCCCGCTCGTCAGCAGGAAAGTAGTTGTAAAATATGGCGAATAAGCTAAATTTGCCGGCTTTAGCTAGCTTGTAGTCTCAATATGTATATATATAGCTCAAATTGAGTAAAGACTTATTTACTAATCCTTTTTATTCCTGTTTCTATACAAGTATTAAGATGTACAGCGACAATGATCTTGTCCTCCATTGTTGTTTCGGATTTCTGCCTCAGCTAGCTACGTCACATCACTACTAGAGCAAGCTCCTGATTGGTTAACGTGGCGCGAATTTTTCAACTTGCACGATTCGCGCGAATCACACGTCAAGCGTCCGAAACGCTAAATTTGCGCCGCGTCATTCGCGCGATTCGCGTCTTGGCATTGACTTAACATGTACATCACTCGCGCTTAACACTTCATTTGCGTCTGGTGTGAACGCACCTTGAAGCAGCTCTAGATGTCATTATTCAACTCAATTCAGTTCAGTTCAATGTTAATTCACTTTAGTTCAATGATGATGTCAGTGTTGCAAAGTTCATTAGTTTTGAAGCAAGCTATAAAGCAGCTCTACAGAAGATAATAGTGTCATTACTCAGCTTAAGTCGGTTCTATGTTGATCCAGTACGATTTCAAAGTTTGTCAATTTTGAACATTGAAATTAATTAAATGAAATGAGTTAATTTCACTCAAATAATAATGAAAGTTCATTGTACTTAATAGAAAAAAGCTGTGTGAGCTCAATTTTATGGTAGTAAGCTGAAATTAATATATTTGAGTTACAGCAGATTTCTAATTCCCAGCATACTTTGCATCAGACTGTATAAGGAAAATAAATGTTGAAATAAAGTGTTATGCACAAGATTAACATAGGAAGACACAGAGTAAGATAAATGTTTAATATTGTGTTATGTTGGAATTTACAGAGGGTTTTATTTTAGTTTTGTAGGGTTACCACTGTGGTGAAGAGTAGAGCCTGTGGTTAGGCTAAAGATGGGCTGCAAAACTTTTTAAACCACATATATTCAATATTGCTTTATTATATACATGCAAGTCTATAATAACTGTCTCTTTGATAGTTATAATAGCAAGTTATAATAACATGTTATTTGCCATCTAACATGTTGGATCTGAATGTGTTGTTTATGTAAATGAACTGTATGTAATTAAAGACCCTCTGTGGTGAAAATCAAGTTTTTAATGTTGTTTATATGTGGTGTGTTTAATATGCTTTAAAACAAACCATGTGCAAATTCAGTCAACACCATTGCTGAATAATTTCTCTTTAACATGGCACTCATTTAAAGACAGTCTCAAACCCGCGGTTGGAAATCGCTGGTGTTTCTGACGTCACAAACTATCTCGTAACCAATCACGTCAACGTGCCGACGGGCTTTAGCATATCATTAACCGTGTTTTTAGCATATCATTAACCGAGTCTCTTGTGAATATATATTACGGTATATTTTTCTGTTGATATGAAAAATTGGGTAGATTTAGCAACATAGTGGGTGTACATTATGTTATGATGAACTATCTGCCTTTCTCCATTGACGTTCTGAGGTGTTCAAAGGAGCATTTCTAAGGATGCTGATTTTTAGACTGAGATGGCGAATGGGAACATGGTTTGTGTAACATTAGCAATGTATTATTAGCTGTTTGATAACGGTCCCTTTACCGTTATGTATCCGAAATTGTAAAAAGCGTTACCACTGTCCAGCGTTTACCTCAGTAAGTTGACAGAGTGGGTCTCTGAGCTTGTGCGAGCGGGGGGGAGTTAGGGCTAATTAGCATATTCATTTATTTGCATATGTTAAAAGCAATGCAATGCTGTAGAGTTACATTCAAGCTATTTTAAGGCATGAAGAATTTTTTCTGCCTTGTGTCTTGTTCGGAGTCCCGGCAATCATGTCTAGATTGGATTCAGGTTCCATGGCACTCATGCTCCATGTTTTTCACATGTGACCGCACGGGTTCAGTGCTTTCTTGTCTCGTGTGTTTGTTTTCAATGGACAGGTGCACTTGTGTTGTCATGTTCTGAGTAGCAAGCGGCTTGTGTTTTATCCGCTGCATACTTTCTTGTTATGTTTTGTATCAACACGCAGTTTATGAGTGTTCTTACTAGCTGCATGTTTGTGTCTTGTTTTGTTTGAGCACATGGCTTGTAATTGTATTCGCTGGCCCTGTGCTCGTGTTTTTGTTTTGTTTGGTGTGAGCTTGTCATGTTTGTTTCTATGTGCCATGTGCTCTCTTGTCTATAGTCTAACCCCATCTTTATTGTTATGTGATTATTGGTTAATTTTCCCCATCTATCCTTCCTTGTTGATATGATACATATCATGATACAGAGGTTATGATACGATATGATACATCATGATACTGGTCTGCACTAAATTTCATCTCAGCAGAATTTAGTATAACAGCTGTTTGCATACTATAGGGCCGTTGCTAACGATAGGCAGGGTAGACAGGCATGATGTACTTCTGTAGGCCAAAACCCAGAAGAAAGTGAACATTTTAGCCCCAGTTCCATCACCCTGAAGTTTCTGAATGGGTTTTTGTTTAATAACATTAAACTGCAAGCAAGGAAGCACTTTTATCCACAGTAGAGACAGAGCATGTCCACTTGGTTGCCAGGTTGAGAAAAATAGGTTGACATTAAAAACACCATATTGCGCAAGTGTGAAGCTCTGGCAGGGGATTACACATCTTGATCTCAGTCCTGTCCCAGTTCACAGTGTTTGGATCTAGAGTTTTTCCCCATGAGGTAATTTTTTTATAACAAATAAAAAGCCCATTGCTCTCTGCATCACAGAGGCCCTGTTTCCACCAGATATTAAGATGCATTTTGGTCGATCGGATCAAAAGTGGATGAAAGAGACATGCCCATTTACACCTGGTATTTTAATCCATTTTGTCCACTTTCAACCACTTCTGTCCTGATTTTTTAGAGGGGAGGGTCTATGGGTGGGTAAATGTATAGTTTTTTCGATCTACAAAATAAGCTCACACAATTTACATATGAATTCGACCAGAGACAGCAGAAAAACATACTGAGAGCATCAGCTTTCATTTCTGCTCCGACAGCCGCAAGACTGGCCGAACACTGTGAAATCAGGAATGGTGAGAGAACATTGTGATTGGTGCATTTTTCATCTTCAAATCAAACTTGGGTCTTCAGCCGACAAAGTTTAAATCCCATCTGGCTAGCGTGAATCCCATAATGTTTACCCATTAGGTCAGTAGGCGGTCTTTTGCGCTTAGGACTGCATATGCTCATTGGCTGGTCTAGACTGAGAAATATGCTTTTTTAACACTATTTGAGCATAAGAAACAACATTTCTGATGCGAAATATATTATTTAATTGAGAGTTTGGCAAGCAGTTTTTGAGACTTCAGGATTCCTCCATTCAAAGAGATATAGAAGTTTGTCTTGGATGCCTGAAATAGCTGCCCAGAGACGTTGCAAATATGGGCATCGAGTGCACAGACATTCTTTGAAAGGGACTTTTCTGCACTCAGCCTGCTACAGTAGCCACTGAGCTCATGCTCAGGTTAAGCTGGAAAGAGACTGACGTCCACCAATGTTTAGATGGTGCTTGGGAGGCCTAATGTTTACACTTTTGGGAGAGATAAACCCTTGAATGGCATATTAATAGTAGCCAATGAACAATAAACTGGATTGAGAGAATGGATTTTAACATAAAAACAATGTCCATATTTGACCTTTACGTGCCTTTTAAATAAGTTTGTTATGAGATAAGTGTTAATGGTTTTGGTCACTCACAGCTTGGCTGAAGACTGTGTCTCGTCTCTGCTGCAGCTGCAGACCCTGCGCTGTGCTGCACGCCGCCTCCTGGAGCAGCACGAAGATCACCGAGCGTCTGGCTCGCTCCGCCACTGCTGCCACACATTCTTTCAGGGACTGAACCAGGACACTGAGCTGATCCCGCCCATCCACAGCTGTCAGGGGACGATCTGAGGAAAAAAAGGACATTTGTGACCCAGTTTCCCAATAGCCTTCTTTTCCAAAAGATCTTTATTGTTATGTGATTATTGCTTAATTTTCCCCATCTATCCTTCCTTGTTGATATGATACAAATCATGGTACAGAGGCCATGATACGATATGATACATCATGATACGGGTCTGCACTAAATTTCATCTCAGCAGAATTTAGTGTAACAGCTGTTTGCATACTATAGGGCCGTTGCTAACGATAGGCAGTGCAGACAGGGATGATGTACTTCTGTAGGCCAAAACCCAGAAGAAAGTGAACATTTTAGCCCCAGTTCCATCATCCTGAAGTTTCTGAATGGGTTTTTGCTCAAAATAAAGTCTGTGGTGAACACAAGCTTCAAATAATGATACAAAGACATCTTATATGCCAAAAGAACAAGGTAAATTTGATTTCTCATCTCATTAATAGAGAAACATGGCACAGACTGAGGTAATACATACATGCGCCAACTGAGGGGAAAAAAAGGACATCTGTGACCCAGTTTCCCAATAACCTATTTTCCAAAAGACCTTCCAAAACCTTCCTTCCAAAAGACAATTTAGAGTGACTGGCTGTGTGTCACAATTGTATATCTGCTATTAAGCTATAGAATGCTGCAGGGATGACGTACTTCTGTAGGCCAAAACCCAGGAAAAAGTGAACATTTTAGCAGCAGTTACATCATCCTGAAGTAAATGGGTTTTTGGTTAAATGCCTGAAATAAGGTCTGTAGCGAACACAAGCTCAATATATTTTCATGGGTTATTCTACAATATAAAATACATCAGTAATACCCTCTTGTGATTTTATTAAAACTTTACTTGTCTTGTAAAAGGCAGTTGCTAGCAAGTGGCTAAAGGTTTTTTGAGGATGATGGCATGTCACATAACCTATCCATGTTTACATCTGTCTAATCTTACTTGCCTCTACCAAGTGACAGATAACACACACACACACACACACACACACACACACACACACACACACACACACACACACACAAACAAACAAAAACATGGGAAGCGTTTTCATTTCCTTTTCGTAAAAGTTGATAAGCCTGTTTATTTATGCATGCAAGACTACATGGTTAGTTGCATTGTTTTATTTGCATTTAGCATTGTGCACTGGTTGGTTTTATATTTGGGAATGAATTCAATGGAATAACAAAGCTAAAGTTATACAAGATTTGTGATCTACAATTAATACAGTTTTATATCTGCAATTAAAATAAAATAAAGGGAGAGTCTGTTCTGTAAAGGAATGAAAAACTAAAGCCCACCCGCAATAAAGACTACAATGCACTTACAAAGCACACAGCATAAAGCGGATCAGAGCATTAGAATAAGCTGTGTTTAATGCTTGCAGCATTCACGAGTCTGTTTGTTATCTAAATTACAGACTGAAAGAACTACATCTCTTATCATATTCCCAAGAGCCACGAGACAGAATTAGACCAAAGTTAGCAGATATGATCTCTGGGTCACTGGAATTGGCTTCCTTGTCTGAACATGGTCTGGAATATAAACTTCCCATGCCGCACAATTTACTTCCCAGGAGCTGGATTCAAACAATAGCTGTTATATAGCGTAGCCATTTGACAGGTGAATAAACAAGAATTTGGTAGAGTACGTTACACAGAGTATTGTTTCGATTTTGGCTATTTTTGCTCCGCCAACAGCGTAGCCAAACGAGTCTCCAAGCGAAACACAGTATAGTGCTGTTTCTGAATGATTCTCTTGAAATAATGATTTAATGACTCATTAAGCCAGTTACTTGCTTTGTTCCTAAATGAATCAACTTTTTGAACAAATTGGTTGAACAAATTATTCAATGGCCCAATCATAAAGACAGTCACTTTCTTCTTTCTTCTTCGTTTGAATGAATCAGTTGAAAGAACAATTCGATTTCCCCTTTATAAAGACATTCACTTAAACAAATGATTTAAATACACACTCATAAAGATAGTCACTTTCTTTGTTTCTAGCTGAATCAATGTTTTTGAACAATTAATGATTCAATGACTCACAAATAAAGATAGTCATATGCTTCATTCCTGATTGAATCAACATTTTTGAATGAATCGGTTAAAATTAAAAATTCAGCAACATACTGTACTCATAGAGACAGCCACTTGTTTTTTTTTTTCTTCTTGACTGAATCAGTGCTTTGATATTAATTGGTTGAATGATTGACTCGTTCATTAAGACAGTCACGTAATTCATTGCCGAATTAATAAATGTTTACTAATGAATCGGTACAACAAATGATTTAACGATTCCCTCATACAGGCAGCCACTTCCTTGATTTTGGAATGAATCAGTTCATTTGAACAAATTTCTCAATGACTCGCTCATAATGACATCAGTTTTGAACGAACTGAGTAAACAAATGATTCAACGACTTGTTCATGAATTGTAATATTTTTATATATATATATATATTTTGATATGTTTTATATATATCACTAATCACAGTAAATACGAATGATAACAATATTTATTTATATAAATTAACATTATTGTTACAATACCACCGGTGTATTAAACACACGACGAGGAGATAAGAATCAAATGAGTCTTTTACTTGAAAATACTTTAAAAAATTCTGATGAGCAAATTGATTACTGGTGTGAATTTTGAGCCAAAACAATGGCACTGACATATTTTATGATAGGTCAGTGAAAATCATTTTAGTTAAAACAGCTCAAACATGCATTTTAGTCTGGGACTAGACTTAAGCCTTATCTGTGAAACCAGAGGAAAGACTGTAACATGTTAAGACACTTGCCTCAAAAAAAAAAAAAAAAATCCATTCTAAACCTCAAATGTAGCTGCCCTGTTGAAATTTCACTTGCGCTAGCTTGTTATACTTGCCATTTTGTCATTCAGCTCAGTAAATCGTAATAAAGCAGTTGTTGTTTTAGACAGAAGTGCATGAGAAAATTCCTTGCTTCAATTGCTTTCATGGGCATTTGTTTTGCAACAAGATCCGTGTTTGAATGTTTTTTGCATTAGTCATCAGATTTTTGGCAGTAAACTCACCTGCAATGAACTACTTTTTTTAATGACCCCATTACCCAAAAGCAGAGTCAATTTAATAGTTTGGTTTCCACCCTGGGTGTATTCACACTTTTGATCTGTATTGCTGCTCAGTAAATTAATTTTTTCTGTGCATGACATGAGGCATCAACCTAAACTGGTCCAACATCATTTCATCATGCCTTTGAATGAAGGGCAATTCCTTGTGCTATGTGAAGTATTTACAGACACAATAGCATTTTATACTGCAATGAAATGTTACCATTGTCACACAAAATGTAAATACTGCTGTGAAAGATCTTGCATAGATGCAGTGTTGTGTGAGAAGAAAACATTAGCACACATTTGCATTCTTATAAACAAACAATTCAGCAATTATATTACTTTAGACATTAACAAAGCAAGCAAGATTTCTGAAGTGAAAATTAAACAGTTTACAGTCAGTGAGAATCAATAACCTATTCTCAAGGTTTAGACTGTTAGCTTAGAATTCCAACCTTTGCTTAATAATATATGGAAAATGATCAGAAATTAAGTATAAAATGAGTTTAGAATAACAAAACGTATCATTACTAATGAGTAAATTCATTATATTGTAGATTGCAGCAGGCAGAACCTCAAAGTGCAGTTTCAGATGGTGTCCAAATGATGGCAGCATCGGCTGTATTAAAAACTGCACACTTGTGCTGCTTGTCATCGCTTGTACAGTTTTTTTCACACTTTAATAGCACTGGGTGTCAGAAGTTGCTTTTAACTATTCCTGTTTGACAGAAGATCCGTGGATGCTGCTAAAATTCATCTCTCAACTGACAGATCTGACATGTGCTTGGGAAAAAAGACGTGGGATGTTATTCAAGTGTGAAAAAAAAAAAAGAGTAAAACCAGTGAAAAGTCAAGAGTCAAAGTGGAAAATTTGCCATCAGAAGCTCATCTAGCATGCCTAAAGTTGGTGAAGCATGTGGAATATTACTACTATTAAAATTTTGAGGAACAAAATGATCATTTTTGAGAGTTTCATCTTCACTATTCTCTACTTGAGATTTTTTTCAGACCAAAATTCAAATGATAAATCAAATGCAATTTCAAATCCTCATAATGGGGGAGCATGAAGCGCAACAATTATTTTCATAATCAATCCCGAGCAATGTTATAACTAATTTAATTAAATGGTTGTTTTTCTTTTCTCACAGTTTATGCTTCACCATAAAAGGAAACTAAATCACCTTTAAGCAGTTAATTGATCATTCCAGCATCTGTTTGGCATATTTGATTTATTATTTTAACATTTAATGGGGTTTTTAACTTTAGTTAGTGTGTAATGTTGCTGTTTGAGCATAAACAACATCTGCAAAGTTACGATGCTCAAAGTTCAATGCAAAAGGAGATATTTTCTTTTACGGAAATCACTTTTTAAGGACTACAACAAACGGCTGGTAGGAACTACAACATGCTTCTTCCCGGGTTGGTGACATCACAAATCCCAAAATTAACACAAACCCCGTCCCCGAGAACACAAGCAAAGGGGGCAAGGCCATGTTGCGCTGCTTTAGAGAAGAGGAAGAGTTGTTGTAGTAGAGTGTTGTTGCCTCATTTTAGCTGCGTGAGATTCTCCAGCTTTGTTGTTGTTGAGCAACTGAAGCGTGAGCTTTTAAAGCTCCGCCCTCTTCTGGAAAGCTCATTTGCATTTAAAGGGACACACACAAAAATGGTGTGTTTTTGCTCACACCCAAATAGCTATAATAAATGATCCGTGGGGTATTTTGAGCTGAAACTTCACAGACACATTCTGGGAACACCAGAGACTTATATACATCTTGAGAAAAGGGGCATATTAGGTGCCCTTTAAGCATTCGATGGCTCAGTGCAGCTGCAGGCTTGAGCTTCTGATTGATCATTTGGTATTAGAATTGGAAATTAGCATTGGTTTATCGTTGGACAGAGACGTACCAGGACTGTGTGAGGTGATGACGTCAGCGAGCGTGTGGCAGGGCGCTGATTCCTGGTTGTTGTTGTCCTGCTCCTGTAATTTATCCACCATGGCAATGACACAGTTCAAACTCTTCGCCACACTGGCCCAGACCCTGTCCTAGAAGAGTCAAAGTAAATGTTAATGGACCAACACTTACATCACATAAACCTAACATGTAAACCAGCCACAGTCGTGACAAGCACTGAGTGTGCAAGTGTATTCTACAATGATAATTTGGGAGATTCACTCCCATTTAATGCGCTAGTCACTAAAAAGTGTACATGGTCCATAAGCAGGCTCAGACTTTTTTATTGTTTGCATCTTCTGCACTGATTATGGGGCAAAAAATAGCCAGACATGAACTCAAGCCTCCATTCAGAGTCTGTCACTAATTTTCCTGCAATTTACTATACTAATATATTATGCATTTTTAAATAAATGTTAAATATATTAATAATATTAAATTATTATTACATATTACTAATTTTTTTTTATAATTTATAATTTTGTATATTTTATATATCAACATGTATTATATAATGTATATATTATATAGTATAATGAATTTTTATTTACACTGATGATGCACTTTTTTGTTATACACACATACAAAGTATATATATATATAATATATATATATACACACACACAAACACACACACACACACAGATAAATAACACTTCCATCCGAATAATTTGTGTTTGCCTGTTTTCCACTTCTGGGGCTTTATTGCAGAAACTTCCTTAAATGTTAAATTAAGATCTAGATGAGTTCAACAGAACGTATATAGATCCTAATTGAAATTCTGCATGGTTACGAAGTCAGGGTGTTTCTGTAATATGGCTCTGGGTCTCATTAAAAAGCACTGTAGAAGCTGCACACACACACAAACGTACTGCTCGGACTGTCAAGCTCAAGTTCAATATGTTACCGGTTACCGCAAAAATAATTTTTCACCCTGGAATATTGTCTAGAGCACCAAAAGATGAAAAAGACGTGATGCAGGAGGAAAAGAAACAAGTGCTTTGAGCCTTTAAAGGAAAAAAAAAAAATACTTGCATTTTCCATTTTATCATACCTATTTATGGAGAGCTAGAGAAAATAAAAGGACTTCTCATAATGTTTTTACTTAGCACTTGCTGCTTGCTACTACGTTTATGCAAATTTCTACATTGGCTGATAGAATTCTATTGGCTAAGAGAAAAATGACAAAATACATCCGCTATAAATATTGGGAGAAGTCTAGCTTAAAGTACAGCAAACTTCAGGCTTCGTTCTCCTTTCCTCTGTGAATGGAGCTCAAGGGCACACAAGTTATTTTGGCATTGATTAGAGATGCTTGTCTTATCTTGGCCTCTAATCCTCTCCTGTTAGCCATGGTTATGACACACACACACACACACACACACTCTTGAAGGCAATTACAGGATCTAGAAACCACAGTTTAACAACCGCGTTTCACAGCACCATTGACTAAACAAACAGAACACATTCTTGAGCCCCTTAATACGAGGTTGTAGTTTGCGGTCATCCTTCAGTTACTGTGGCAAAGATTTATACTAACAGATGCTAATGGTGGCTTGCCGCATGTGCTAATGCCACTGGCTTGGTTGTTATCCGTATCCCTGATTCGCCTCTAGTCCTGTGGAATGATTCAACCTCTCAAGATCCTATCAAATACATCAGAGCACAGCTGCTGCTTCTGTCAGTCTCTGTGAAGAGCTGCAGAGACAAGCAGCACATGAGGAGCAAGACTTGAAACTAATATCAGTTTACAAAAGGAACCCGTTCAGTTTAATACTATAGGGTTTGTTTAAATAGTAAAAGTGCTATTTGTCTTAGCAAACACCACTTAAAACAGTGTTTATGAGCAAAATGTAGTTATATAGTATTAGTATTCATTCACTACATTTTCTGAAGACAATCTGTGGTATTTGCCCATGCAAAATTACTAAGAGTTAAAAATGATTAACTCTTTTAACACACCCCGCCACATGCCTAGACCTGCAGGTCTTATACATTGCATGCAGTAGTAGAAAATGATACAGGGCCACGACTGACTGTGTGATGAAGCCTATTAAAATGCAGTTAAAATGCCGCTAAAATTCAAGATATGAGGGCAAAAAAGACCCCTGTATGGGTTATTTATATCGTATGATATAGTTTAGCAATATCCCACGAGCAAGAGTGCTGTTTTTCTTGAATACCTGAATGATTGCAAATGTGATAATGATTTTAAATAACAGTTCAATAAACATTACATTTTAGACACAATATTGTCAATATTGTCTGTTTTTACTCAATTTCGCCAATGAAAATAGCTCCAAACAAAGCCAGAGCAGAACTGTCGGGCAACACATCGGCGTTTCATAACTGAATGAACCCGTGGTTTTTAAAGAATCAAGTGAGCCAATGATTGAGTGACCATTCATAAAGACTAGAGCCGCACGATTCTGGATAAATTGATATTTACGATTTTTGTTTGTTTGTTTCAAATAGAGATCGTGATTCTCCCACGATTCTGAACGGACGATTAAACAAAAGGTTCTGACAAAATGTTAATTGATGCCATCTATTTAAAAAGGTTTAATTAATTTGAAAGAATTGTTAAAAAATTGGTATGAAGAATGATTCAATGACTCACTCATAAATACTTCACTTGTTTCATTACTAGATGAATCAGCATTTGTGAACAAATCTCTTGAATGAATGATTCAATGACAAATACATTTTTTAACAGCCACTTGTCTCCACCTACTGGTGAAACGATATAATGATACAATCATTATTTGAGGCGACAACTTACTTTCAAAAGGCGATGTGCTCTATTTTGATCGGTGCTGTAGACATCAGTGTTTATATCTGAACTCAAGGGCGTAGATTTGGTTTCAACTTTGGGGGGGTTGAACGTTGGTATGGTTGTATTGTATTGGGGGTGTTGTAACTGATGGATTTGAATATTGGGGGGGTTACATCCCCCCCATCCCCCCCACAAACTACGCCCCTGTCTGAACTATAAACTTTTATCCCAGTACTTTTAAAATAATAAGAATACTTGTAACACATAAATAATGATACTGTGTGGTTAAAAAGACTGTTTGTGAAGCTGTTTCATACCTATATATGACAACTGCTCTCTCTGGGTCAGTGGCAGCGCCAACACAGGTTAGGGTGTTCCGGTATGATTTTGTCAAAGGTTTAATAGAAACAGGCGATTCATTGTCATTTAGGAATGAGAATGCATGAGTGTTTGAATCAAGATCGCGATCTCATGAATAATAATGAGACACTGATGAGTCTTCACCACACTTTAGTGAAAGAAAACTTCACATCCTGTAATGTATACACAAAGACAAATTCAAACCTGAAAGCTGAAAATAGCACAAAAAGGTTTAAATTAACTAGTTTTCTCTGACTGTGAAAACTAACGAATGGTAACATTGACTACTATGATGTTCAACACACATGACTGTTAAAATTTGGTTTAGGGTTTCATGACCCTTTAACGATTAATCATGCAGCTCTAATAAAGTTGCTTCACTTGCTTCATTCCTGAATGAATCAGCCATTTAGATGAATCGGCTGAATGACTCACTCATTAAGACAGTGAAATGCTGCCCCCTATTGTCAGTTTTAGTTTTAGTTAAGAGTGTCATCTCATTTTTCATTCATATTCAAGCCATTTCTGAGCTGCAATAAACAGCCTGTGTAAATATACCTAAATGCCACTTCAGATGCAGCTTCTGAAAAAAACAACAACATTGTAGCCTTAAAAGATTATGTAAATTAAAATATTTTTATATCTTTTGGCCATAATTTGTCAACCAAAATTGATGTGCGATTAATTTGCAATTAATTAGATGAATTAATCAGCATATCTAAGGTTATTAATTCGATTTAAAGTTGCAATCACTTGACAGCCCTGATTTCTACAGTTTTTTCAAGTGATTTATTTACTGATTATAATGACTGACTTGAAACCCTATCTAACAAATAAACACACAGAAGTGAACAACACTTGCCCATTCCTCCTCGTCGTACTCTTTGTGGTGTGGGATGGAGTCGGAGCGGAGAGGAGACGCTTTGCTTTCTTTCGGGGGCGTCTGAGTGCCGTCAACATTATTGCAGACGGTGTGCGGCTCCTCGGTCACGCCTGGGGGCGAGTCGGCCTTGGGAGGGCTGGATGGAGTAGAAGTCTGACTTTTGCTGACGTAGCCGGGACGGGCGGCGTGCAGCGCTAGGAGGGCGCTCTTCACCAGCTCATCTTTCAGAGCACGAACAAACTGATCTGTCTGCAGAGAGAGAGAGAGTAGGGTGCATTTGATAACCCAGCATTTAATAACCAACATTTCATTAAATTACAACAGAGCATAAGAGTGTGTGACAAAGATTAAAGGGTGGGGGACGAGAAGCATATCAGAAAACTAATAAGCAGACAAGAGCAAACAGTGATGGCACAGTCGATAGAAAGAGAAGAGTGAAGTATGAGAATGCAGAAGAAAGAGGAAGAAGAATTAGAGAGACACAAAAGAGGCGCTGGTTCTTCTGAAACAAGGTCTCGGCACAACAACAATATATGATTCAATTAATCTTCAGAAGCGCTGGGATATTGAAAAGTAGCAGGACGACCTCATTTATATTCGTAGGTACTTGTACATATGTATATGTTTGTATGTTTGGAGAAACTGACACATAGGCAACAAGTCCAAAAGTTTGATTTCACAATCTCATTGTTTATGAGTCATGGAGAAACTGTATCTGAGAAAGAACTTTTTGATGTCAAATATATTTATAAATGAAATCAAGATGAAAGTCTGTGAAAAATCTATTTGATAATTTCATTATCAAAGCTCAATAAATAAACATATTCCAACGTAAAACTGTTAAACATATTTAATTAATCTGTTTAATTAAGTACAATAAAATCCACCAATTAGAACCTTAAAAGTTCTTGACATCTCTAAAGTTCCTCTCAAAGTTGCTATGTGCAATAAAGTTCTTATTGCACATAGCACATGCACAAACTACAGGTGCTAACCCAATCTCACAGATTAGCTTCACTTTAAGATTAACTTCACTTTTGCTTCTTGTAAAGCGCTTTGAGTTGAAACTTAAAGGTGCACTATTGGGGTTCAAAGAGCTGTGGCATTGCTTAAAAAAGCAGAAAAGAACCCAGTTAGGCCTCGCTTATCTTTCCAATGTACCAGTAAGGTTTACTTGTGCGCTCATATTTCAGGGGGAACTGAACAGATGCTGCTGTTATTTTAACAGCAGTGGATGGGACATTTGCACTAAATCAACACTCCTGTTACCTTTTCTCAACCCCACCAATCATTAATGAAGATATGATAATCACACCCAACAATTCATCAAATTCTCCAGCAATGTCCTGTCTGAAATGACGGTATGTTTTAATGCAGCTATGTTTAATCTCAATGGCATTTTAACAAGCCTGGTCGGCTTCACGTTCTCCACACTGAGTTACTGGCAGCAGGATGGCATTCCTGTGGGACGATTTTTCATTGTCAGTGTCATTGTGAGTGATGCCTCATCAAGCGTCAGGATCTGAATGTTCCGTGTCTTTATAAAAACCCACATTCCTGAGAACAGGAATTTGTTCCAAGCGTTCATTCTCAGACATGTGCAACAGTGACAACAGCTGCATGAAAGGTCAATAGACTATACTTAGAGCTGTTCTGACATTTATCATATGGGTTTAGAGCTCAGCTACCCAAACTTTCTTTTGCCACTTCAATAAATGTTTATTAAACTGTTCCCTG
Source organism: Megalobrama amblycephala (assembly GCF_018812025.1). Classification (NCBI taxonomy): domain Eukaryota; kingdom Metazoa; phylum Chordata; class Actinopteri; order Cypriniformes; family Xenocyprididae; genus Megalobrama; species Megalobrama amblycephala. The sequence continues at coordinate 15,760,752 of NC_063050.1, forward strand.
CCACACATTAAGAAAACATGGAAACATTTTACTTTTGATTTATCTTCATTTATATGCACCAATTGAACAGTTCCTAACTACTAAATGCACTTATATTGATGCACACAAATGAAAATGAATAAATAACACTCTTACCTCTTTTAAATTAGAGAAACCTTAAAAAATAAATATTTTGAAACAATGTAATTGCTATTTGGTCAAAATAATAAATAATAAAACAAAAATAGTTAAAATAAAATAAAATAAAATGCATATTTTGAATAAACTTTGTTACAATTGCTGTTTGGTCAAAATAATAAAACAAAAATAATGAAGAAAAAAACAAACAAACACGTAAAATAATGATTACTGTGAAAATGTAAAATAACTTAGTTGTTTGTAAATTAGTTGTAAATCCTTGGTATAAAATAAAATAATAAAATAAAAAACTAAATAATAAATAAATGAATAAATAAAATAAAACACAAAACAAAACAAAAAAATATTTTGAATCAACTTCGTTACAATTGCTGTTTGTTGAAAATAATAAATAATAATACAAAAATAATGAAAAAAATATATAAATAAAACAAAACATTTGCTGTTTGGTATGAATAAAATAAAATAAAATATTTTGATTCAACTTCGTTACAATTGCTGTTTGTTCAAAATAAATAAAACAAAAATAGTAAAAAAAACAAACACACACATAAAATAATGATTAATGTGATAGCTCAAATAAATAAATAAATAAATAAATAAATAGTTTGTAAACTGGTTATAAATCCTTGGAATAAAATAATACAATAAAAAAATAAATAATAAATAAAAAAATAAATAAAATAAAACAAAACAAAAAATATTTTGAATAAACTTCGTTACAATTGCTGTTTGGTCAAAATAATAAAACTAAAAATATAGTGAAAAAATATAAATAAGACAAAGCAATTGCAGTTTGGCATGAAAAAATGAAATAAATTATATTTTGCTTCGTTACAATTGCTGCTTTGTTAATATGATAGCACAAACAAACAAACAAACAAACAAAACAGACAATCTACATAGTTCCTAAACATTTTAAACAAACTTAGATACAATTGCTGTTTGATCAAAATAATAAAAAAAATAAAAACAAAACATTTTTTAAACAAATCAGCTACAGTTGATGTTTGGTCAATGTTATAGATAGCTCTATAAATAAATAAATAAATAAATAAGTTGTAAATTGTTGTTTGGAATAAAATTAATAAAATAAAATAAAAAAATAAAATGAAATAATTGTCACCACCCTAGACTGTGTATGTGTAGAGATGTACAGATCTAATGCAACATCAACACGCACCCACGCAAACACTCGCTCACGGTTGGAGATTTCAATCAGCAGAAGCGTGGCAGCTTTAGCGTCTGATCATGCGGTGGCCGTCACACTTCTAATCAAGGAGGTGAAGAGAGGCGGCAGAGAGAATTAAGTAATGAAGGCGGCTGATTGCCGATACTCCGCTGTGGCAGAAACAATCTCTGTGTCACAGATTGCACACTGACGGCACCAGATGTAATTCATTAATTACAAACATAAAACATGAAGGCCTCCAAACGAGACACTCGGCCTGGTGGCTTCTGTTGGGCTTGGCAGACGGGAACGTGACAGACCGATGGCCGTTTGACAAAGAGCCTCGATGTTTGCAAATTGACCCGTTTCAGGCCAAGACTTGGTGGTCTCAGTGAACGGGACGACATGGCTTAAAGACATGAACATGCTGTGTTTGCTGATGCAAAATCTGGTTTTGTCCACAGAAACACATGATACAACAGAGCAGATTCAGTGTTGTACTGATTGAGCATTTGGTTTACATGGTTTTTGTTCATTGTACCATGGTAATACCATGTTTTCAGGTCTTTCCATGATAGTAATGCCATTAAAACAACTACGCTGTATGAATATGGTAATTATACAGTAGAGCAATATCCATCAAAGCACCATGGTATTACCATCTGATACAATTCCTGCACCACAGTACGGCCGCAGTACTCCTGTCTGACACAGACGGTGAGTGTTAGTCACTGGCAGAAACACATTTCTGTCACTGATTCACCAGCAGCTTCAGAATGTGAATAAATTGGGTGTGACAGTAATGTATTTCATTAGAAAAGATATTTGCCCTTAAAGCATGAACATTTGCAGGACTATTAACCCTCTGGAGTCTGAGGCTGATTTGGGGCCTGGAGAAGTTTTGACATGCTCTGACATTTGTGCTTTTTTCAGTTGTTCATAAACATATAAATGACAAAAGTGTCATTAAACTGTATTCAGCACAAACTAGGCTACAATAATATGTGAGGAACATGTATGTACATGTTTGTGTTTTTGAAGGAATAATGTTTATGCGTGGTTACTGAAAAAACAAAAAACTTAAGTTACTGAAATAAGGCCAAAATAAGTATATTAAATCTGTGTTCACAAGACTTTTGGGTATTGGAGGTTGTAGACTAGAGTTTTTGCTTCAAAATTATGTAAAAATTATGCTGCCTACTCCTTCATATAAAACAATATATTGATTTAGTTTTTGTAAGACACTTTTTGCCAAGAAACACCGTATGCATGGAGGCGTGAATCACCACTGAAAAATGGGCCATTCTCACCTGAGAAGACAAAAGAATTGGATAGTAATGAGCTGAAATGACTTGCATATTAATGAGGCATTTCAGTCAGGTAGGCTGTGAAAAAAACCTTCTGTGATGTCTCAAGCTCATCATGATATATGAAACATACAGAAAAATATTATTACAATATAAAGTAATGGTTTTATATTATACTTTAAAATATAATGTATTTCTGTGATGCAAAGAGTCTGAATATAGGCTTTTAGTTTAAAAGCATGCACATTTGGAGAAATATTGGAATCTCATATGCTTATGTCAATTTTCTATACAGAGAAGTTATATTTATTTAATATTCATTGTCATTACTATGAGCGCTGGTGTTTTCAATTCATCCTTGAAGTCGGAGGGCGCTCTCTGTGCATTTTTAGTCCACAAATTCATCTAAAAGAAGAAGAGGCTATTCCATGAATGGAGTTTCCAATACATACTGCAGCCGGAGGGCGCTAAAGAAACAAAAACTCATCTAAAATTCATAAATAGAAGAAAAGAAAACAGGAACTAACTGCATGTCTTCTAGAGCTCCCTAACCATGACTTTTACATTCAGATAAACACTTTTCAAGACAATAAATACACGATTGAGACGATGAATGCATGTATTGCCTCTGAATTTGCGTCTGAATAGCGCTGGCTCTGTGGGCGTGGCCGCATTAGCAGATAATGAGCTGAATCACGGACTTCTGACATGGCTCTCTTTTCATACAGATTACATAAACACAGAAGGTTTGTTTTCGATTTGACTTACATGATTTAAAACCTGACATCTTAACGTTTTTTTAGACATAAGTTTAATTTTTCTGTGATTAGTATTCACTAAGTTACAGTTCATTTTCTGAGAACTATCAGATTGGACTTCGTTCAGAGGGAGAGGAGAAATCACGCATCATGTTAGTTTTCTTTATTTTACAAAAAGCACAACATTGTGTTTTTACTCTGAGTGTATACAAATAAAAGAAGATATTCTATAGTTTCAATTGATATATTACTTATGTCTCTATGACAAAAAATGACGGAGTATTTTAAGTCTGTTTTGCTGCAATGTGAAAAAAAACCTGCAAAACGCGCCGGCGCGTTTTTAGACCTCAGAGTGTTAATAGACTCCGCATGATTCAGACTCATTTTACATTTATGCTCCCAAACCACCGACTTGAAGATTAATACTTTATTTAAATTTTACTTTTGCTTTAAAACTTTATGTAATTCCTAATTGACTCGGGTATTCAAGGACACTGGCTGAAACAGTCTTTCGCATAAAGATTTTTCAAAGGTTTTTTTGATGAGTCATGATGAATCATTACCTATACCTCACGCCCAGTTATCATCTTGAAAAAACACTGTGAAAAATTTTAATTAAAATAATAATAAAATATATTATAATAATAATTAAATATATTCCATTATCATAAATATAATTATTAATATATAATAATTATAATAATAATTTTTTTGTATTATATTAAAATAATTTACATATTTATATAATATATAAATAGTGTTATATGAGTATTATTGAGATACTATTATATTTTTATTAATATTTTGTTGTTGTTGTTTTTTCTTGAGCATGGGAAAGCATGGGGTGGAATGAGAGGGGAACGGGATCGGCAAAGGACCTTGAGCTGGGAATAGAACACGGGTCGCTGAAGGCGCAACTGTGCTATATGTCGGCACACTACCCACAAGGCTATTGGCACCCAAAAAAAAAAATAATTTTTTTTTAATTAAATTTAGAAGTTTGAAGTTGGTAGGAATTTTTCTTAAATGTTTTTGAAAGATGTCTCTTCTGCTCACTAAGGCTGCATTTATTTGATCAAACCATTTAACCATTTACCATTTAAAATAACTGTTTTCTATTTGAATATATTGTAAAATATAATTTATTCATGTGATGCAAAGCTGAATTTTCAGCATCATTACTCAGGCTTAAGTGTCACACGATCCTTCAGAAATCATTCTAATATGATGATTTGCCAGGTCTCACCTTCTCCTCCAGGCTCTTGAGAATGTCCCTCAGAGCGTCGGTGTAGCAGTGCTGGGCCGCCTGGAGCAGCTGATCGGCCAGCGCAGAGATGTGCGGCTGCAGCTGAGACACCACACACAGGATCTCCCTGGCCTTGGCCGTCTGATCTGGAGGATAGTAAATGCACTGATACGCTGTGCTGTAGCTGGTGGACATCGAACAGGAGCGAGAGAAACAACAGAGAGAAAGAGACGGAATTAATAACAGCAGGGAGATGAAGAGAGTCATCTAGCTCATCATCAAACAGGTGTGATTACAGCACTGTGCACAAAATACACTGTGACAACATCAAGGCAGCAATCTGAACGGAAATATATCTAATAAACCCAGCCGAACCAATTACAATCCCTGCGTGAATACTGCCCACTTCCTGAACATCACGGCCTGTGATTCATCTGAGCTCAGGAGACACTGGTAGGCAATAGAAATTGCTCTTTTAAAAGGAATATATCATGCATTTTTAGTTGGTCATTTTCCCCCTGATGGCCACTAACACAGTTTGTTGCCAAAATAAAGTCATAATTTACTCTTTCATGACGCATTAAACTCTCCCTGACCCTCGGGATGTTTATATATACGAACTCTGTCTACAAATATGACGACATGTCTCAAAATGGACTGAAAGTGAATGATGCAAGACATGAATTACTTACAAACCTCTCTCTCTCTCTCTCTCTATATATATATATATATAAATTCTAAATAAATGTTAAAATATTAATATTAAATATTACTAAAAATATTCCAATAAATAATGTAACTATTTTTATTTTTTATATTTATATCTATTATATATATATATATATATATATATATATATATATATATATATATAATTATTTATTATTTATTACTAACGCACTGATGATTGATACATCTAAAAGGTAAACACTATATATATATATATATATATATATATATATATATTTAATACATGTTAAAATATTAATATTAAATATTACAAAAAATATTCCAATAAATAATGTATATATTTTATTTATACCTTTTATATTTTATATATTATAATATTATATATATATATATATATATATATATATATATATATATATATCACTATATTATATTTATCATTATAATATGTAATATAATACAGTAGGTAGATTATTCATTTACATGAAATTTAATTTGAAATGAATCAAATTTCTTATAAATTAGTACCACGATTAACCTTGAATTGCATAATTTGACATTATAAGCGCAATTCTCTATTTTGACACATAGAGTGTGACCGTGTTTCAATGATAATCACACTTATTGTGCTTTTATGATAATTCAGTTCAGCCATACAAAGGGTGCAAATGACTTTACTGTTATTAGTCCCATCTGGATTTCATTTATAATAAATTTGCCATTTAAAATATTTCTCCATCAATTACTCATAAATGAGAGCCCTGCTATGTCTATTGAACTCAATCGCCTACAGCGGCACCGTCGCAACAGTTGCAACAATTCCAGTTTCTCCCAATACAGTCATAAATGTGTCCACTTGAACGAACACATGACGATAAGTGCTTGGATGTTAGATAAGGCCTTGAAGAAAGTCCTCTAGCGGCTGAAGACAAAGCACCTCTATCACAAGTATCCAATTCAGGTTCGGTATTAATGGCAGTCGTGAGATTTCTTTAGATGGCATCAAACACAGAACGCCATCCACACTCGAACGACAAGGTGAAAAGGGCAAGTGCATAATGACGAGAAGCTGTGCGGTCTCGCCGGGCGGTGACATCCGTCTTTCCTGCTCGTTCAGCTGGACACCAGTCAGTCTGTAAGTTTGTTTGTGATGCTGGAGATTAGAGACGGCGTTAGTGTCCTGATCCTGGATCAGCGTATCCGGGCGAGACTCACAGAGCCGAGGCTCATGGCTTCAGATAATTGGCTCCCGGGAGGATCTCTAACCATCGCGGCTCTGAGCAAATAAAAGGCCTTGCTTAAAGAGACGAGCCGCACACCAAAGGAGAGTGAAATATATGAGAGAACATCAATAATACAAGCCACCGGACTCATTTAACTGGTCTATAATGACACAACACAGCAGGGAATATGCTCCAAAAGGCTAAAAAGTCAAACTGATGGTTAATATCAGTGTGGGGGAGCAAATAGATAACTTCACTAACTTGACTACATTTCTGTTTTTCCAACAAATTTAGCAGTAAAACTTAAAGCTGCAGTCCGTAACTTTTTTGGGTTAAAAATGATCCAAAATCAATTTTTGAGCAAGCACATATCCAGCCAGTGTTCAAAACTATCTCCTTATCTTAGCTAGATTCACAACGGTAAGCTTTTAATAATGTTTTATAATAAGAGCGACCTGGTGGATTTCGGCGGGAAATTTGAGCATGCAGCAGTTCCTCTGTGCGTCATTACGTCATGTCCGTAAACAGAAAGGAGTTCAGGCTAGTTGGTATTATCATGTGAGGACACTGCTTGTAGCGGATCATTTATAGCCTGTTCTCACAGCAGCTGAAATAATTAAACTTATCATTTTGATGGCGGATTGTAATCCAGAAAGATCCAAATGACAATCATCAGTAACAACTGGAGATTCACCTGTAGTCAAAAAGCAAAAGACTTTGGACTGTGGAGTGGATACAGAAATTGAAATCTACAGGTAACGCTAATACACACTAAATACACATAGTCACGCAATGCTGATGTTGTTAACGTTAACAATTTGAGAACAAAGTATAACAACAATAATAATTTGCATGATTTGATGCGATATGAGCTAAGCGATCGTTAGATTTAATCATCTTTGGCAGTGCGATTTATTGTAGGCCTAATGCTTTTTTCCTCAGTTGGCCGGAACAAAAGTGGCATACATGTTACTTACTTGTTCAGATGACATTTTCCGGTGAAAATTCCTACTTTGGTCATCCTTCAAGACTACAATCTGTGATTCCGAAGTACAGTATCCACACCGGTGTGCTGACTGACAGCAAACATTAGATTCATTCGCGCTGACGAGCTATGCCGATGCGCAATGCACGTACATATAATAATTCTGCATATGACTGCAAATGCATGTTTCAAACAGAGATGGCGACAAAGAGGAAAAATGCCGGACTGCAGCTTTAACAAGACATTATTTCATTGCAGTGAATCTGCTGGTAAGGACAATTTGTTTCACTGATTAATCAACTAACAGTATTCACAAAAGTTTCTTTAGAGAAACAATTTGTTCAGACGGTTGATTTTCAAGAACTGGGGCAAAACATAGATTCACTAATTGATTTGAGTTAATGTTGCTATAGTGTTTACAAAATTTGATTAATTTGAGTTTGTTTTGATCAAATCGATTCATTCAGGCAGCTCATTTGTTTATGAATTGGTTTAAAAAGATTTGCCGATTCATTTGAGTCATCACTCAAATGTGTTCAAATTGGTTCATTTAGACAGTTCATTTCAACGAGTTGCTTCAAAAATAGACTGACTGAATCCTTCGAGTTATGGACAGTTCATTTCAATTGACTATATGCACGGAGCGTTCTTTAGAACTTCAGCATTAATATAAGCCAGCTCGAAAACTTCCGGTGAGATGTTATTTGCTGGTGTGTTGAGCATCAGTAGTGTAATACTTAGTTTATAATCAGAATATAGTCACTTAAATAGTCAGGCATAGCATTAATTTAGTTATTCAAATGTAAGACAGCTTAGAAAATAAATAAATAAATACGTACCTCAATGTTCCTCCTCGGCTAAATTCAATTCGACCATTAGTTTTCACACTTTTATGTGAAAAAAAGCTTAAAAAATTAAATATTTATTGTGCACTTTAGTTAGATTAATTGAATAAAATGTGTGTTTTCACAAGTGTGCTGAAATCATTGATCTTGCGCTGCACTGACTGACATCTGCTGTGATTACAAAGGGAGAGTATTTCATACTTCACATTGACAAAATGTTTTTTCAAACCTAGTTATTTTATAATGTTTAATATTTAGTCAAAAACGAAGTGAAAAACGTTTAGAGGAAATGGCTGATATGTGCGCAAATAAATGCTACTTTGCCGCCACCTGCTGGTTAAAGTGCTAATTACTGTCTTTTTTATTTTTAAATAAGTGTTTTTTATCAAATGTTAAATTTCCTACATTTTAAACGTTCGGTTTTACAATGGGGACAATCTCAGAAGGATGAACAAATTATGTTTGTGGTCATCGTATTAAAAATAACATTTAAAGTGCTGGGGAAAAAATGTGTGTGTGTGTGTCTAATTACAGACATGGCATTTTTAAACAGTCCCAATAGCTTCGTCTTTATTGCAATCAATAAAACTGGTTTATTGGCAAATTAGGTAAATGTAATAACTAACTGCATTAAAATATAAATACAACATTAAAAAGTCAACCATAGATGGTTTTGTGTCGATGTACAACGACTACAGAATGAACAGCTAAGAGTTCACCGGAAGTGCCCAAGCTGGCTTAACCACAACCAGGAAGTAACCCGTGCATATAGTCCATTGACTGGTTTAAAAACTGATTTACTGAATCATTTGTGTCACCACCCAATAGTGTTCACAAAATTTAATTTAATTAATTTTGTTAATTTCAATGAAATTGTTAAAAACTAGATTCACCGATTTTTTTTCTGATTCATCACTCAATGGTGTTTAGAAAAGTCAATTTGAACGGTCTGTGATTCAATTTCATTCAGACATTTCATTTTAATTAACATATTTAAAAAATGCTAAGACTGAGGCTAGAGTAAGACTATCATCACTCAATAGTGTTCACTCAATTACAATCAGTTTGATTTTTAATCAAATCGATTTGTTCAGACAGTTCATTTCAACGAATTGGTTAAAAATAGTGTTTAGAAAAGTCAATTTGATCTGATTTAGTGATTCAGTTCATTAATATAGTTTAAAAATATAGTTCATTTGAGTCATAGTAGTGTAATTTAATTGTTTTGAGCACAATAACTATTTAGTAAAACATTTCAATATTTACAATGCATGAATATACATTATATAGAACTAATTAAAAAATAATCAGATCCTATTTGTTGTGCAATTAGCTATACTTTTAATTTGTAACAACTTAACTTCAATGCAACTACTTTAAATTGAGTAGCTGTACAACATGTCACAGCAGAACAACTCTGATACTGATGAAACAAAACCATTTTAAAATCGATTAATGGCACTGTCCTATAAATCAAACAAATGAAAGGCAGAAAGGGTGTGGGGTTTCAACACAACACTTATTAGGATGTGATTCACAGGAAGTGGCAGGGACATAATGCCATCTGAGACCTGTCACGATGGCTAATGACTTGTTGGCCGTACACCTCAGGAGAGCCAGACCCGATCTAGTCTGAAGAGGTTCTTTATCAACCTGGCTTCAAGAAAACAGCATTCGTGCCACACTCGACTCATTCATCACAAGCCCTCCAGCCACTGCTCCCAATCTCAAAGCCCAGGCGGAAGCTGCAGATGTTTTTTGCATTTTCATTTCATCAAGATGGCATATTGAAAACAAGGCAGAGACAATACTCAGAATATCATTGGAAGATATAGCAAATAGCATAGTCTGATTAGCATAGTAGTCAGATTGATTTTAACATGTCAGTTCGTTCAGCTGGTTCATTTAAATTAAATGATTCACAGAACCAATTCAATCATCAGTCAATTGTGATCCAGAAAGTATTTATTTTCTTTAATGGTCTTATGTATGTAAAAAAAATATGGTTTTGTTCAGTTTTATTAGGTAAGAGTAAATTAAAAACATTACATTTAATGTATTTTTAAGGGTACCGATATCCTTATTGTGTTTGTGCCAGGTACATACTGCTCTTTTTAACAATCATATATCTGATAATTAAATCATCTACAAGATACGGTCTCTTTTGTAACTTTAGCACAGTTAGCTACATTTGTTTGCTTGTATTGAGACCAACTATTTTTTCTAAATTGAACTACTTTAAATTACCACTAGCTTATAGCTCGGGCAGCATTAGCATTAAAGCATCTTCCCCAAAGTCTCATTCTCACTAAATTAAATATACTGTCTACTCTAAAGTCTATTAGCAACTACAGTTCTTCAAAAGGGTGTGTAACTAGCCTAAAATAATCTACACCGCAGCATCAAACACACGCAGCATGGGGGGAAATTTTGCCACAGAACAGCAGGAAACATTTCAAAGGAGAGCATTACCCACATCCTCCATACACAGATCATGAAGATCTGTAAATATGCAGTCTGGATATTCATAAATGATCAATGGAAACAGAAATGATGCTAATGAGAGAAAAGGGAAACGCCAAGCCCCTCAGTGCAATCAGGCCCACGTCTCTGGGGTACCTCTCATTAAATGTACAAATATAAAGGCAGAGAGAGACATGTAAACTCTTGCCCTGTGGTGTAAATCAGGCCAGGCCTTACAAACCGGCATTCGGATGTGAACACGGAAGCTGCATTCACTGCGTCAACTCCGTAGAAGACTGACAGGGAAGAGGAAAAATTGCTTTACATTCTAGAGAGCATTTGATTGGACAGAAAATCTGATGAGAAGCTGAAGTGAAGCGTGATGTTATCAAATTCATTGATCCCTATTGGCAGAAGTGATGAGACTTTTGAATGTTTTTGAATGACTTTTGAAGTTTTGAATGCTTTCATCTTCTAAATGTGAATTTTGACTTTGTTTTGGAGCACACTAGCTTATACATAACAGTAAGGCTAACAAATTCGTACTAAAAGCCAAAAAAAAACTTCCATTTTGATTTCATGGGGACTTTAAAGGGGTGGTTCAATGTTTTTTTCTAGGCTTCATTGTGTTTATGGAGCACAGTTTAACATGTATTTTTCATATATTTTACCTTTATTCTAGACCGCTGTTTCCTTTGTCATTTGAATGGCTGGTTTGACTTCCTGGTTCTATGAAGCCGCTCCCTACAAAATACGCAATGGGCTCAGATTGGTTAGCTGGCCCAGTGTATTGTGATTCGCTGTCCGGAAATGCCACGCCCCTTACCATAAGTTGTGACGTGCTTCAGTGGAAATGTAAATAATGGCGTCTATATTGCTGTATCAAATTGAGCCCGAATCAGACCCAGATAGCAGTAATGATGAAGAGGGTCAAGCAGAACCTCTGCAAGCACGTTTTTTAAAGAATGTTTATAAGTGGTAAGCATTTACTTTTGTATTAGTGTCAAAGTGTTTAGATAGGCTGTCACTTGTAAATTACTGCTTTTTGTTAGCTTTCAATATATGGTTTTATCCTGAGTAAAGCTTTACTGTAGCCGAATACATGACTGAGTAGTAGCATTTTTGTAAAGGTATCATTTACTTTATGACATGAACAACTGTTTGCCTGTGAACATAGAAGTTTGTTGGTGTTTGTAGGCGTTTGTTGGAGAAGTATGTAATAGAATTTAGCTAACTGGCTAGCAAAGCAAAAACGCGTTGGTCTTTGTTTATGTCCTTGATGCAACCAAAACATAGCAAAATAATACATTTAAAAGAACAAACAATAAAACGTACTTACAGTTTGGGGCCCATAAACAGAAGCTTCTAGTTTTAAAGGCCCACTGAAGAGTGTTGGAACGAGCAGCATTATTCAATGTGTTGACGTAATTTCAAATGAAACAGGAACATATATCAAACAGCCCCGCCCCTTTTTTTAATAGCCATTAACGTTTCGTTTATTTTACAGCTTGCCAGAGCCGTTAGACTCTGTAAAACCTCTGTTTCCTTCTAATCTCTAACCGTTTCTCCTCAAATCCGTGATCCATTTTAGCGGAAGTGAGAGACTGTAAGTTTTGAACGCTTATATCTCCTAAATGCGAATTTTGTCATTGTTTTGGAACACACCAGCTTATTCATTACCTTAGGGCTAATATATTCATACTAAAAGCTAAAAAACTTAAATTTCAACACAGCATCCAGTGTACACAATATCACTGATTATGGGTTCTATTATCTTTTTTGTAGACAACTCTTCCACTTCCATAATGCCGCGCGACATGGCCTTGCCCACTTTGTTGCATGTTCCCGTGGGCAGGGTTTATGTTAATTGCAGGGTTTATGATGTAACCAACCTCGGAAGAAGCTTGTTGTAGTCCAAACCAGTCGTTTTTGTAGGCATTAAACTGCCATAACTTTAAAAGACAATATCTCTGTTTGCATTGAAATGCAGATACTGTTTATGCTCAAGCAGCAACATTACACACTAACTAAAGTTAAAAAATTGAAATTGCATTGAACCACCCATTTAACACTTTAACACGTACGATCACACCGGTGATTAGAACGTTCAGTGCATTACGTGATCAACTGCCAAATTCAAATGTGCGCTAAACCAGAGACGGACGCGCGCAGCGCTTTTCATATATCACATATATGCAGTGTTTTCAACCAAATAATGTTCATTTCAGGTTTCAGACATTTAAATACACATGAGTACTAACAAAACAATATATTTAGAGTTTGTAAAATACACAATGATGTCTATAGAAGCGGAAATAACAACCCTTTCCATTATAACTTGACCACACGTTTAATTCATATCAGATACACATTGTGAAAGTAACTTTAAAGCTTACTCTATTCTTCCCCAGTTCACCGGCACACTTACTTTCATGTATTTTGGGAGAAGTGGATAAATTCACGGGTTGTAAATCCAACAGATCCGATTCTCTGCGCGGGGCAAACTAACACGGCGGCGCCCATCGCTCATATTGCTCAACTAATGCGATGGTTATAAAGGTGTTTAAACAGCAAAACACATTCACTTGCACATATTTGGCAATCAGAATATTAGATATTTAATGCTATAGTTAACAAATTTGTGAATATTTTGAATAAAAAAGGTAAAATTAAATGAAAGCAGATCATCAGTCATACAGCGCTGCGGTGTGTCATGTAACAAGCAATGACGCGTCACCATGGAAACCATAAAGTGATACGTTCTAAATAACTGTCGCCTTAAAAAACTCACGCTGGGGGGTCAGACAGAATATTTGAAACTTACGTGCGAAAGGGTTTTAAAGACCAAATAACTTTAAACAAACATTCTATTTATGTTATAGGAACTGTTATGTTTGTTCAGAACTTTCGTTTCAAAGAACCTTGCCAGAATGTTAGCCAGTGTTCTGAGTATCTTCCCTGTTAACTGGGATGTAGTCAAAGTACACACTCAAATCCAGCACAAAAACACCCGATCCCACCATCTGGAAGAAGACGATTCTCATTTTACAGAAAGCAAATCGACTGCTAAACGACAGAACATTCTAGTCATGCTGACCCGTTCAAATTAAAGGCAAATAAAAAGCTTGTGGATGCTGAAGAGAAATAAATGCTCGGGGGTGGCCTCAGGGAACCTGAGAAATGGATATTGATTGGCTCTCACATAGCAGGCCAATCAAAGCCATTGTAGCTGCATATTACATTGGGCCGCGCGTCCACCCCTGACCTGATGGATCAGTCCAATCGTTCCCCGGCCGCCTTCCCTGCTTCGCTCTTTAGGCAGAAGAAAAGACAGATGGCTCTTTCATTTTTGCTCAGCGTCCTTTTTCCCCAGCACCCTTTTTCCTGTGATACATTAATAATGGCCAAGAATCGCGTCTGTCCTATTATTTGTCCTCTAATCAAAGGAAAAGTTAAAAGGTTGCTTTCCAGGAAGGCCTGGGCGAATGTGTGTGTGTGAATATGGGTTTGCTTGTGAGGTCATGTCTCATTGTCCGTTAAACTACACAAAGCGATTGTTGCGATCATTCGCACACAAGTTCAGCTGCACTACTTTGTCATTGTTGAATATTGTGTGAACTCCACCTTTACGTGTTCAGAGATTAAAAACAACCTAGAATAGGAGTTAAAAAGATTAATCAAAAATGAACCCAAAAATGAAAATTTTGCATTACTGATTTATCCTTGTGTCGTTCAAAACCTTTTTCTTCAGTGGAAAATAAAAGGAGACACTTTGAACAATGCCTTTGTTAAATATCTTGGGTGACATGGGGGTGAGTGAGTTATCAGGAAATATTAAATCTGAACTAAACTAATACTTTAAGTCATTTTTGAAGCCTAAAAGTTCTAGTCATCATTCATTGTAGTTGCATGGAAATGTGCGACCAAAGGCATTGCAAAGTATAACTGAGTAAATTATGACAATATGGGTGAACAAACATCTTTAGTTTCATATGCAAATTTAATACAGCACTGCTTTAATAGAAAGAATTGTAAAAAAGGAAGGACTCACTCTAGTGAGGCAGTAAAAAAGCAAAATCTGAGCATGAAGTAAAACATTAGCCAAGTCAAAAAGGAAACAAAATGAGGCCCGTATCACCCTGGATTAATGTGCAGCGTGAACGCTCTTTCAGAAATTGATTTCTCCCTGGTAGAAACGGCAAATGTCCTTGTCTCGTATCAGTGGTGCACTCGGCTGATAAATCTTCCCACCACTGGAGGATGGAAACTTTTTAAAAAGATGTTGAATTTCTTCATACTAGTATTCCTCTGTCGGTCAGGCTCAGTAACATAACAAAACCCAGGCACTGTAAAGAAAATAATTGGACTTTGCTTGGTTTTTAAAAAGTCTGTCCTCAGAGGGTTTGAGAGAAGTACAACTCAAATGATAAAAAATGGACACGTTCACATAATCAGTCTCGCGTCGACAAAATCACCCCTAAGACTCCAAGACTGCATCCACAAAAGCCAGCTGTGATCATTCACAAAGTACAGAAATGCAAAAAGCTGAATAAAAGAAAGCTGTGTTGTGGAGCTCCTCTTCATCAATGGATTTCACAAGGGGGCTGAAATGACATGAATTCCTTCTTCTTTAGAGGGCTGAGAATAAAAAAACACCCATATTTTAATTGTTTGGTGTGATGGCAAGGACAGACAAACCGCTCAATGACTGCCAGACTGCTAGAATGAAGACATGAGCTTTCTGATTAAACATCTCTGTGAGGACAAACTGAACAGAACATGAAGGAGAAGGAGTGGGAGATGGACGACACAGAGAGAGAGAGAGAGAGAGAGAGAGAGAAAGACGGTCACAATTCATTTAAGAGAGACAAACATGTCAATAGAGACTCCAGAGCTGCGCCAATGGGATCCAACTGGGAAAATGTCGGACTCTGAAGTTATTAAAGTCATTAAAGACTCCAGAGAGGGAAATAACAAGACTACTATTACTGTATATTCCAGGAGCACCAACAATTTGAAACGTATGCTAATGTAACTGAAGCTAAACTTCTGCAATCACAAGTGAACACTAATTACTCATGACAGTACAATCATTGCACATCCAGACTTGCAAAGTGGTTTTAGCCATTTCAAGCAAGACCACTGTAAAGATTATAAAGGCTGCACATCAACACACACACACACAAATAAAACACCCATAACACTCTAGCAACCACCTAGCAATACCCTAGCAACCACCTACACTGCCCTTCAACCATTCAGAACACCTTAGAATTGACATATAGGAGGATACCATTTGGGTGTGGTCCCTTTGACTTGTGGAGTCCCCCAAGGCTCTATTTTGGTCCCTTTCTTGTTTTCTCTATATATGCTTCCTTTAGGCTCTATTTTTGAAAAGCATGGCTTGTACTATTGTTGCTCTACAGACAATACTCAACTTTATTTGCCCCTGAAGCACAAAAATGGCTTAGACTACTTCTGTGCCTGTCTTTCCGATGTCAAAGCCTCAATGCCGTTAAATTTTTAAAATCTAAATGAAAGTAAAACAGAGATCATCGTGTTTGGCTCTTCTGACATCCCAAACATTTGACATTTAAATTCTGGTGTTTTATCTTCTTCAGTTAAATCATATGCAAAAAAAAAAAAAAAAAAAAACTTGTCTTATTTGATAGTGCACTTAAATTTGATTCAAATCAAGTTTTTACCAAGAGTGCTGGCTAAAGTGAAGACTTTTTTAAGCACTTTGAAACTGCAATTCATGCTTTTATTTCTTTTAGAATTGACTATTGTAACTTCCTGTATCTGGGACTAATCAATTCTTCATTATCTAGATTACAAATGGTCCAAAAAGCGGCTGCAAGACTTTTAACTGGTGTTCACAAATGCAAACATATTACTCCTGTTTTAATGTCTTTACATTGGCTCTCATTCCGCATTAGAATTGATTTTAAAAGTGCTATTGCTTGTTTTTTAAATGTTTAAATGGCCTTGCCCCCTTTTATCTTTTTGACCTTTGAAATTGACCAATGAAAGTCAACGGGGTTCAATGTTGTTTTGGATAGTTCTTCGAAATATCTTCTTGTGTGTTTCACAGAAGAAATAAATGCATAAAGGCTTGAAAAGACATGAGGGTGAGTAAATTATGTCAATCTTCAACTTTTCAAATTTCAATATCCATTCCACTCCAGAATGTGTATTTCTTGTGATTGTGCAGTATACAGTCAAAAGTTTCCTCGACTCAGATGGTGTGCCTATGAATGTGAAATCCCGGCTTAACTGTAAGTCCAGACTTCATTCAAAATCAATATGCCAGAAAAATCATAGTGCTATCACAGATTCACAGATCAGGGCAACTGGAATGTGTGAGGAATTGTGAAATCAACTGGATTTGACTGGATTAACTGATTGATCAACTTAAAGAGTCTTAATGAGGGAAAAGTTTTGAGCCTAAAGGAAAAAACCATCAACAATATTAACTTCAAAAAGATAAAAATGTGCGCGTGTGGATTAGCGTGTGGATCTGCTTCCTGATGCAACCTTCGCACAATTCCCTAGAAATGCGTCTAAATGTGCTGCAGCTCATGCGGCTTATATTTCTCTCTAGCAAAATAATCAATTTACACAGTGCGAGTTACTGAGACTCAACACTATCACTATGTGCATCACACAAAATCAATATGCAATATGTTTACAGTGTTTTTATAGTGCTTTGCCACCCTTCATTCTGAGATTGACAGCCTGTAGTCTCAAAATAATGTTCTCAGAATAAAGACATGGATGACAAGGATTACATGAATTTATAATATCTCATTAAATGAAAAACTCCTCAGTGGTCTCGTGTTGACAAATTAATCTTGTGTAAAATCGTATTTGCGCAAATGACATATTTTGTATTCAAAAACCTAGTTTTTATCTCTTCAGGAGGTTGCTGGTGAGTGTCTGATGCACAGATGGAGGCTTACATGGTTTAATACAGGTGTAAGAAAAGAGAAAAATAATCAGAAAAGATACACATTAACATGGCGTGTGCATACGTGTGGAGACTGACCTCTTCTTCTCGGTTTCGTATTTGCTGAGCAGTTTCTGCAAGCCTCCATTTTTGAAGCCTTGCGAATGGGCTGCCGGAGCTCCTACTGTGACCACATCATAGAAGGAATCTGTGGAGGAAACAGAAAACATCCTTCAGCCGGCCTCACAAATCACAAACAAGCCCACGGCGCACGATTTACGTCTATATTTCGTCTTGTTTTATGTGCTTCCTGTTGTTTTGTGAATACATCCAAACAGCCTGTTCCAGCTGAAGAACTGTGATACATCTATTAAACAGGGTGCAGCGTGGAACGACGCATTTAAAAGTGTGATGTGTTTCAAGTATGGAAAGAGTCTGCGCAACAGGCAGGCTCCAGAATTAATACTATTGAATATCACCAGTGATATGAACTAGACGATTGCATATGCTTCAATTTGATCAGAAAACCTGCATATTTGCCTTGTCCAAACACTCACACTTGCGGTCTTGGCCACTTGAGAGCTCGTGCACACGACAGGAAGTAAGTGTACAAGACTGTCCCATGTCTTAAAAAAGCCCAAGCGCAGTGCCCTTAATGCACACTAAACCCACACTATCTTGAATACCGCTTTGAGGCTAAGCGTATCCCATAATGCATTATGTTCAGGAACTCACATGCCCCGAAAGATGCGAGATGTTGAGGAAAACATACGACTGTAAGTTAAATTAAATGTAAGTAGACAAGTAGTCAAGTGCAAAACTGCAAGTGTGGGTATTCGGACAGGGCTTTTATAGCCAAATTTCCAGTTACTACACACTACCCACGATCCTGAACAATATCTATCACAAGCTATTTTTACACAGTCCCTTAAAGGGACAGTTCACCCAAAAATGAAAATTCTGTCATGAGAAGCTATGTTTCAATCCACATATTTTTATGCGCGTTTTGGGATAACGCATAAAAAAAAGCTGGATGGAAACGGCAAGATGCGAATAAATGTGAAGCGCATCAAAAAAGACACGTGACTTTGCGAAGGGACGGCATAACTGGACCAACCAGCGGTCCGATCTCTTTTCACAGGATCTGAAATGCTGTTTTTGTCATTCTGAATTGCCCAAGCAAGGTCTGTCATTAAAGTGGTTCGATATAACAAACACCAGGCATCTGAATACAAGATAACAAGTGTTTATTGCATTAATTTATTATATATGAAAATTCTCATATACAATGGCTTCTACTGCAGCAACTTCCTTTTTTTTTCTTTTTTTTTTTTTGATATTTAGCGCCAATTTATGCAGTGACACTTTCGTTGTCTTCAACTCACTGGATGGAAACAGTGCTTTATTCGCAAATGTTTTATGCAATATTTCAGATTTGTGCACAAGTTAAATTCTCACCTTTATGTTGTTCCAAACCTGTATGAGTTTCTTTCTTCTGTTGAACACAAAAGAAGATATTTTGAAGAATGTTGGTAACCAAACAGATGACGATAGCATCCATAGTAGAAAAAAAATACTTTGGAAGTGAATGATACCGTCAACTGTTTGGTTACCAACATTATTCAAAATATCTCCGGACAGAAGGAGATCAATAGATGCGTGACTCTGTAAGAAGCCTCTTTGTAGTTTATTCAATCGAGAGAAAAAAAAAGGGGAAAAAAAAAAACAATGAATAAAATATCAAAAGCATTAACAGCCATGCCATAGCTGTCTTCCAACCAAACACGTCTGAAAATTGAATCCACCCCCTAACTCTGGACTCCCTGCTTAACCCTTACAACCCTTTCTAAATACTCTTTTCACAACCTCCATAAGAATCACCATTCATAACATTCAAAGCAATAGTCATACAGATACAAATACTACGCAAAGTTCACAGTTCTCAAACTTTAAATAATGGCTCCAGCAGAAGAAAGAAACTCATACAGGTTTGGAACATGAGGGTGAGTAAATGATGACAAAATTTTCATTTTTGGGTGAGCGATCCCTTTAAGTAGCCTGGGTGCCAGCCCGAACCCCGCCCACAACATTTTTTGGACGGGAAGTTCGGTCTGGACTCGATCCATTGTGAAGTAATTATGCTCGGCTCCCATAAGGCCGAGCCAATCAAATTGCCAGGGCGGGCTTTAATCGATGATGGACAGGCTATCTGCGGTTACGTAACCACCCACGTCATCAAAGAGCGCTTGGGTTGAATTGGTTTTCACCAACGATGACTGCAGCTGGAGAAGTAAGATGTTTAGATTCCGCTATCACGTCTGTAATAAAAGAAATCGACAGCGCATTAATTTTAAAAGACGAACAAAGAACCGCAATCAAGGCATTTGTCGATGGGAAAGATGTGTTTGCTGTCCTTCCAACGGGATTCGGCAAAAGTTTAAGTACAAGTTCAACATACGTCACTTACTGCGTTGCTCTGATTGGTTGTAGGTCTATCCAATTGAGTGCAGAGTTTTTTTTTTTTTTTTACTGGTTCGGTTAAGACACGCCCCATAATTCAAGTGCAATGGAGCAGTATCAGACTCACATTCTGCCAAGAATATGAGTATGACGAAGTCAGGCTACCCTTTAAGAGTTTAAATCTGTAAATCCAAAGTGAGGACATTCCATAGGCGTAATGGTTTTTACACACACACACACACACACACACACAACCACTTTGTTTAATTAATGAATACCATATGTGAACTGATTTCTTTGTATTTTAGTCATTTTTATTTAAATACTGTCTGAACATTACATCAAAACCAGCTCATGGTCTCTTCAGGAGAAAATCACAGTACTCCAGGAACACAATCTCAGGCGTCATTAGTCCACTAAACATCCAGCGCTGTATGCTAGATATGAGAAACAAACGGGTCGCTCCATGAACCGATGACTGTGTAACTGTGCCAATAATATATTATTCCTTGTATATTTTATATCCTATAAAATGTGTGGTCGTGTTTGTTGCAACTGTTCTGACAATACAATTCATTGAACAAATGAACACGCATACATTATGAGATTCATTCCAATGATTCACCTTAGACCAGATTGCTTTGGTTCAAGGCCTAAAACTCTCTACTTTACAGGGCCGCTGTGTCCTACACTCCTAAAAATAAAGGTTCCAAAAGGTGATGTTATAGAAGAACCACTTTTCTTCCCCAAAGAACAGATCAGTAATCGAAAGAACCCTATTCCACTATAAAGAACTTTTTGTGGAATGTTAGATTCCATGGATGTCAAAAGTTCTTCATAGAACCATCAATGCCAATAAAGAACCTTTATTTTTAAGAGTGTACAAGCAATATAGGCAGTTGCTTAGAGCCTTAATGTGCTGCAGTGGAGAATATTAATAAATATCACAACATCCTGACATTTATCACCCAGTATGCACTGAAAGAAAGTAGTGACAAAATGAATCACACATGAAATTTGCAGTGGTTTTATTGTTACACCCATTTTCATGATTTCACCTTGATTCCCAAAGCCACCTATGGAGAAAATGAATGTGAAATATCTTGTGCGGTCACTGTGGAGGTCTTACACTGCATCTGCGGTATTTCTGCTAGATATATGCAAGGTCAGCCAATCGGCTCCACGGGAAGCGAGCGGAAAACATTAAATGGCAAATAATGATTCAGGCCCCTTCAAACACACCGACCCCAAAACACCGGGTTCGTGACGCCGGCTGCGCAATGGCCTCCCTGGCTGCTTCGTTCCTTCGCTAATGACGACAAGGTTCTCGTGTGGCGACTCACATCCCACCCTCACGCTCCCCGGCCTATGCAAGAGCATCTAATTGGCTGTTTCACAACAGTGTACCCACACGATGAATACAGTGGCATATATACGGGTCAGGATCATCCGTCACGCATGGCCCAATTTGGAGGCGATTTGTGCAGGTTCTTGCAGTCTCTATAAATGGAGGCTCTGATTCGAGGGGCTCAGGCACCTGTGTCTCTCAGTGGTGGTGATGAATTGTTTGCAGAGGACTAGAAATCTTTAAAGTAGGGCTGTCAATTCAACACATTAGTTTATTCCGATTAATTCCGTACTGTACGAAAATACGCAAAAATACAACAACTATGCTATTAAAGGGATAGTCCACCCAAAAAGATAATTCTGTCATCATTTACTCACCCTCATGTATGTAGTTCTTTCTTTCTATTGTGGAACATAAAGTAGACATTTTGAAGAATGCTGATGACTAAATAGTATTGGTTCCCACTGACTTCCATTGGATGGGCAAAAAAACACAATGGAAGTCAATGGGAATCGAAACTGTTTGGTTACTAACATTCTTCAATATATCTTGTTTTGTGTTCTGCTAAAGAAAGAAATGAATACAGGTTTGGAACAACATGAGCAGTGCTGGGGAAAGTTACTTTTAAAAGTAATGCGTTACAATATTGTGTTATTTGTAAGTAATTACATTACATTTGTGTTACTTTTTCTCACTTGGGCTGGGCTTGCTTTGTTTTTTAATAACAAAAAATGCAAAAGAAAAGTCAATTTCATGCCTGTACAGTAGAGAGCACAGTAGGGTTGTCAAATTAAAATGAACATTTTGAACAATCGTCAAAATACAATTATATATTTAATTATATTCTATTTATATATTTAATTAAATGTATATTAAATTATATATATACATAAAAATAGTGCATTTGAATTTTATGTGTGCGTCTTATCAAGATGTGATGATGATGTAAGAGTTTTAATGTTTTCTTAGCCTATCCAATTGAACCTACTTGATGCGGCTCTGCTGTGTTGTTCATTTAAATCTTTGCAGAAATACAGAAGCTAAATGTGAAGATGATCTTGGTTACGTCAAAACCACATTTTATGCACAAAATGCATTTACTGCGAAAAAAAAAAAAAAAAAAAAAAAAAATTTCTGTGCTGCTTTTCCATTGTTTTCTATGTAAACAAGTGCTAGACGGACATATTTGACCACTGCTCTCACATCTCGCAACAGAGATCTGCATGTTTAGAAAGCCATGTAAAAAATGTCTTGAGATGCTATGGTTCTTTTATATTAAACTATGCATAACTACATGATGCTGTTTTGTTCATAATTGTTAATGCAATTTATGAAATTAAATTTGATTTATAAACATTATTTTAAACGTTATGCACTTTTTTTGTATACAGAGAGTCAAAAGTCATTTCATTGCATAATATTTTGCTCATTGTGCCCCCTTGTGGCCTCAGGAGACAAGTCAAACACTTTCCCCCTTACTGAAATAATGCCTTTTATCTAAAGTTAGTTATCTAAAGTCATTTTTGCTTATTAGTATGGTTGCAATTTTGTGTAATATTCTGAGAGTCTAGAACTAAAATACCCACAATGTTAACATAAATGATTATGACAGAATATTAATTTATAATATGAAACAATCTATTGACATCTGAAGTCACTTTTCATAAAGTCAATTCAATACTTAGTCTGGTGCGATGTACATTAATCTTCACAACATGTTTCTGGGCTTTTTTTTTTTGTCAGTATTGCAATTAGTTTAATTATATGTAATTCATTATAAAATGCAACTAATTAGATTAACCATTTTAATTTGACTGACAGCTCTAGTCAATGTGAAATGGTTTTTGCACCACATTTTTCTATAATACAACGTATTTCGAAATCAGATATTCAATGATAAATGTAAGGTGAGATTTGACATTTGAATGTGTGAATAGCTTTAAAAAGATTAGAAAACACTTCCAAAAAACAACATTTCAAAACAGGTTTATATATTTGACATGTTATGGTACTTAAGAGCAGCTAAGTGGCTTGTCACCACTAGGAAAAAAGAAAAAACATCCATGGCATTTTGTTGGTAACAAGCAAAAGCTGAAGGCCAGTCCGTAAAGTGCTGTTCATGACTGTCATCTCAGGACTTTTGTTCCAGGCTATAAACAAATCCACATTCAAGGAAATTGTGTTTGTGCAGCGTCCTTAAAGACGCACCACCATTAACATGAATGCAGTTGAATGGGGAGAT
This sequence comes from Megalobrama amblycephala, assembly GCF_018812025.1. NCBI lineage: Eukaryota > Metazoa > Chordata > Actinopteri > Cypriniformes > Xenocyprididae > Megalobrama > Megalobrama amblycephala. The sequence continues at coordinate 15,784,577 of NC_063050.1, forward strand.
GATGTCTGGCTTTGAAACGTTCATTCTGTCATTCAGCTGTTCAGTTTTAGACTCTCTGTCATGGATGAAGATGCAGGTTTTGTGAATTTCAAAAGACATTCTGTACATAAATATATATAAATATAATCATTTTATTTTTATAATTTTATATACTGTACAGTCCAAAAGTTTGGAACCACTAAGATTTTTAATGTTTTTAAAAGAAGTTTCGTCTGCTCACCAAGGCTACATTTATTTAATTAAAAATACAGTAAAAAACAGTAATATTGTGAAATATTATTACAATTTAAAATAACTGTTTTCTATTTGAATATATTTGACAAAGTAATTTATTCCTGTGATGGCAAAGCTGAATTTTCAGCATCATTACTCCAGTCTTCAGTGTCACATGATCCTTCAGAAATCATTCTAATATGCTGATCTGCTGCTCAAGAAACATTTAATGTGTACAATTGTACAAAATATTTGTGTACAATATTTTTTTTCAGGATTATTTGATGAATAGAAAGTTCAAAAGAACAGTGTTTATCTGAAATCTAATCTTTTGTAACATTATAAATGTCCACTTTTGTCCACTTTTGATTGATTTAATGCATCCTTGCTGAATAAAAGTATTCATTTCTTTAATTTCTTTTCAAAAAAATAAAAATAAAAATTCTTACTGACCCCAAACTTTTGAACGGTAGTGTATAATGCTACAGAAGCTTTGTATTTCAGATAAATGCTGTTCTTTTGAACTTTCTATTCATCAAGGAATCCTGAAAAAAAAAGTACACAACTGTTTTCAACATTGAAAATAATCATAAATGTTTCTTGAGCAGCAGATCAGCATATTAGAATGATTTCTGAAGGATCATGTGACACTGAAGACTGGAGTAACGATGCTGAAAATTCAGCTTTGCATCACAGGAATAAATTACTTTGTCAAATATATTTAAATAGTACACAGTTATTTTAAATTGTAATAATATTTCACAATATTACTGTTTTTTACTGTATTTTTAATTAAATAAATGTAGCCTTGGTGAGCAGACGAAACTTCTTTTAAAAACATTAAAAATCTTAGTGGTTCCAAACTTTTGGACTGTACTGTATATATTTTATTTATTTATCTGAATACATATTCAAATAGAAAACAGTTGTTTTAAATTGTAATAATATTTCACAATATCAAATAAATGCAGCCTTGGTGAGCAGAAGAGACTTCTTTCATAAACATTAAAAAAAATCAGACCAACCAGAAACTATTGAATGATAGTGAATATATATATTTTGAATTATTTTAAATGACTAAATAAAGACATTCATTACTCAAAGCATTTAAAATCGATATATCAAGCTTGATGCATTGGCAGTAGGGCTACGTGTAAAGCATCCATATATCTTCACAGTTAAAGTGCTTGCTATTATTTTGCCATGCATCTTGTCCAATCAGGAACGAGTCTCCTGCTGTGCTGAAAGTGTACTGCTGTCATATCCTCATTTAGTCGTCTCAGTGCACGTCTGCACCTGTCAACATTTCCCTGCTGACCCCTTACTGACTGTACCGCCACCTGCCACTGGGACACATGTGTGAAATGGAGCATCACTGGGTGGCGGGGCTAACTGCACTTTGCTAATAGGGTGATGTACTGATCTTTGAGACCACCATGCACTGCTTCCCACAACAAAACAAACAGCCAGAAACAAGATACAGAGGGAGGAAGAGAAAGAGAAGTTTGGAATCGCATACTAACATACTACGTTAACTACTGCTGTATTTAGTATGTATACTGTGCACTGTAGGCATAGCATGACTGCATTTACCAATCTGCGCAGTATACAATAACATATACCGCAATGCAATGCTCTCGACCTGAGCTTACATGACATATAAACTGCAAATAATTATAAATATATTTTATGAACATATAAAGTTACCTATAAATACATTACAAATATAAATACTTGCTTTAATAATATACACAGTTTGGAATAATTAAGCTTTTAATGATTTGGAATGAAGATGATCACCAAGGCTGCATTTATTTGATCAAAAATACAGTAAAATCAGTAATATTGTGAAATATTATTACAGTTTAAAGTAACTGTTTTCTATGTGAATATATTGTAATATGTAATTTATTCCTGTGACCAAAGCTGAATTTTCAGCATCATTACTCCAGTCTTCAGTGTCACATGATCCTTCAGAAATCATTCTAATATGATGATTTGATGCTCAAGAAACATTTATGATTATTATCAATGTTGAAAACAGTTGAATAGCTTCATATTTTGGTGGAACCATCGAAAATATTAAGCCTTCTAACACTGATAATTGATAGAAAACAATAATTAATAATTGAGTACCAATATTAACTGATAATAACTGAGCAATAATCAGGGTTCCCACTCTTTTTCAGCGATCATTTTCCAGGACATTTTCAATTTTACTATGGCAGGAATAAAAGACAAGGATCATGCCCTAAAGTAATATACAGTATTGCTCTCCAAGTCTTTAAAAGGCGGACAGTTTATTGCCATGACTTAACTATAAAATCAGTTTTTGATGAGCTCTCAATCATACATTATGTCTATGGAAGCTTGTTTCCACCACAGAATAAAACATTTAAAAAGTTAATTGAGACCTTTTTATCTTGTTATTCTGACTTTTCTCACAATTCAGAGTTTATATCACAATTATGCGATTTATAATTCTGACTTTATAACACAATTGCGAATTTATATCAGCAATTCTGACTTTACAACACAACTGCGAGTTTATATCAAGCAATTCTGACTTTAACATGCAATTGTGAGTACATACTGTATCTCTGAATTCTGACTTTATATCAAGCAATTGTTAGTTTATATCACAATTATGTAAGCTCGCAATTGCAAGAATTTTTTTAGATTTTTGAGATAAAAAGTTGCAATTACCTTTTTTTTTTTTAAATTCAGAGGCAGAAACAATCTTCCATATTTTATTGCCATGACTTTACTATAAAATCAGTTTTTAATATGAGCTCTTAATCATACATTATGACAAATTGTTCTCGTTACCAGTGTCCTTTTCATAGCAAAAACTATTGGAACTATTTTAATGTTTTGTTTAACTATTTGTAAATACAAATATTAGTCAAAGACAAAGTCGATGAACAACAAAGACACCCACAACACATAACAGAATATGTGGCAGGTGTATTAGTCTGCATTTACGCAATGAACACATCAATTTTGACATTAGAATTTTCTGTCCTGTCCAATGCTGGTTATCACCGTGTCAATCAACATAATTTTGGATTTAATCCTGCATTTAAATAAGTTAGTCATTCCCAAAACTTTGCAGTGTGTATACTTAGCAGGATTTTTTTTTTTTTTTTTCAAATTGCAAATGAGTTATATACAGATTCTCCCTTTTTAATCACAGCTGTCAATCACTTCAACTACTGAAATGAATTCAGTAACTTAATTACTTAAGTTACTGAATTAGGTAGCTGCTTACCAATTACTGTTTACTGCATACATTTGGGCAGTTAATAGCATGAGCTAACTGCTGCAAGTGGCAACATAAAATTAAACATCATCATTGAAAATACTACTCTCACATAAAAACTCAGCATTTCCGAACATCGCACTTTCTGCAACTAACGGTAATTGTTTTTGGCCAGTGACAAACACTTTATATATTCAAGGACAACAACAAGATTTTCCAGGACATTTGACATTTTCTCTAATTTTCCATGTGTTTTCCAGGACTGGAAAGTTTGTCATCAATTTTCCAGGGTTTCTAGGTTTTCCAGGACGAGTGGGAACCCTGAATAATTGAAAATTCAGCTTTGCCATCACAAGAATAAATTACATTTTAAAATATATTCAAATAGAAAACATTTATTTTAAATTGTAATATTTTTGTAGTATTTTTGATCAAATAAATACATTCTTGATGACTTTTTTTCAAAAACATTATAATAATCTTAATTAATCCAAACTTTTTTTGTAGTGTATATAAATATAAAACTTTATAAATAAGCATTTTGTTTCTCTTTTTAAAGATTACTAAGTTAAACAGATGACTCCCTGAAACAAATATGCAATGGGATGAGATCATGTGACAAAAGAAGCATAGTATTGTTTGAAATATTTATAAATATTTATATGTAAGCTGTGCAGAGTGTATTCAGTATGCAGCAGGTAGTACGCTTGCTAGTAGTCAATTCCAAACACAGCCCTAGAATATGAACAGAGGGAATAAGAAAGCATGGGACGCACCTGTTTTTCTTGGACATGTCACCCGCATTCTCTGTGTGTGCAGGTTGATGGGAATGAACTCCAGATATCTTTGGCCTTTGCTGCAGCTGGGCTTGAACAACGGGCCTGGGAAAGATCATGAAAAGCCAAGCGTTTAAATATAATCTTGTTTAGTCATCGTTCAAGAACAAAACAAACAGGCAGAAGAGTACAAACAAACAGTGCAGGCTCTGCCATCTGCTTCTATTGAATTACAGCTCTGTTTACTATTATTCTGAGTCCGTATGCATTGGTCGCAATGCATTATAGGGGCGCATTTGAATATGTTTGAGTACAAAGTGACGACCTGATCAAATGAATGCCATGTTGGCCTGATTAAATTAATAAAAAGAAGGCAATTAAACATCAATTAAAAACAAGAGCCAAAGCAAAGAGCCTTCACGCAAGGCCTTTCATTTAGACGTGCGAAGGGAGCGTCTTTCACACAGGGCACATGAAAGAAATCCAGGATGACCTTGAGTGACTCGTGCTGTAGTAATGACCGCTGAGAGCCGCATCGCTGCATCAAAACATCACAATCTGATCACAGACCAGGCTGTTACAAATATCACTCTCCCAAATACCAGCTCATTTATTCTTAAAATCCACTAAGCACAGGATTTTGCTGAAATTAGGCACCACCTGCTTTGTACAAAAACAACCCAATTAAAATCTTAAGAAACGGATACTGTAAGCCCCTATGGTGAAGCGAATATCGCCCAGCGACACACGGCAGGCTTTTGATCCCTTCAACGTAATATATGCAAATATAGCCAACAAAGACTCTTTGAAACGTTATCAGCACTCCTAAGAACTTTACAAATTATCTGAGCAACTGTGCTAAGAGTAGACAAAGAAATAATATAAATAAACTGATGATAAATAAATAAACAAATGATAGTGTAAAAATTGCTGGGTTCATATAACAAAAGACAGCTACAAAAATAAATATTGCATTTTTGCAAGCTTTTATGATAAGTATTATTCCCTTCCAAATTGATATTATTCTATTCTCAGTGGTCATTCTCATTACTGTCATAGAGTATTTTATTTCTATATCACAAAAGTACCAAAATGAATTAAGTACAGTGTTAAAAAAAGTCTAAAAATTTAATTAATTACTAGATACGAAGTACATTTTCTACAGTATAATTAGATTACTGTACTAATTATTCTCATTAAAAAGTATTGGATTATTTATTACTAATTACTTTCTCAATCCCATGTCAACCTCGACCAGCTGAACAAAACAAGGATATAGATATTTCAAATAAATAACATAAAATTGCATAAATTATTCTTAAACTTACCAAAGTATTTCAAGGGAGAAGGTTACATTAAAAACATACATTTTAACGTCAGATGTTACATTTTGATATTAAATCCACTATTGTTTAAGTCTATACAGTATTTAATGCAATTATATCAGAAGTAACTGTCACTAAATTACACAGGAATTAAGAGTAATCCCTTTCATAATTCATATTCTCAAAGATGATTCTAATTACTGTAATACAGTATTTATTTATATTACAAAAATACTTAAAAAATAAATACATACTGTACATATATAAATTGGGTGAAATTTTTATTTTGATAAAAGACTTCATTTAATTTGATGCAAAACATAAAAATGAATTAAGTATAACTTAATAATAAATTAATTATACCCCCCTCAAAAAAAAAATCATTAATTCAAAAAATCGTTAATGTTCTCAATGGTGATTCTCATTACTGTAATACAGTTATTATTTTATAAAAATACTGAAATTCTTAATTGAAATGAATACTACTACTATGTATAGGCTCTTTACAAAAAAACAAAAAACAAAAAAAAAACAAGTAAATAAATAGATACATTGTCACAATTGTCATGAAAATAATGGCACACAATGCAAAAATCAAAATTTTGATAACAGCCTTTTATTTAAAGGGATAGTTCACCAAAAAAATTACAATTATCCCATGATACCACTGTGTGGCATCTCCTCTTCTTTTTATAACAGTCTGCAAACGTCTGGGGACTGAGGAGACAAGTTGCTCAAGTTTAAGAATAGGAATGTTGTCCCATTCTTGTCTAATACAGGCTTCTAGTTGCTCAACTGTCTTAGGTCTTCTTTGTCGCATCTTCCTCTTTATGATGTGCCAAATGTTTTCTATGGGTGAAAGATCTGGACTGCAGGCTGGCCATTTCAGTACCCGGATCCTTCTTCTACGCAGCCATGATGTTGTAATTGATGCACTATGTGGTCTGGCATTGTCATGTTGGAAAATGCAACGTCTTCCCTGAAAGAGACGACGTCTGGATGGGAGCATATGTTGTTCTAGAACTTGGATATACCTTTCAGCATTGATGGTGCCTTTCCAGATGTGTAAGCTGCCCATGCCACACGCACTCATGCAACCCCATACCATCAGAGATGCAGGCTTCTGAACTGAGCGCTGATAACAACTTGAGTTGTCCTTGTTCTCTTTAGTCCAGATGACATGGCATCCCAGTTTTCCAAAAAGAACTTCAAATTTTGATTTGTCTGACCACAGAACAGTTTTCCACTTTGCCACAGTCCATTTTAAATGAGCCTTGACTCAGAGAAAACGCCTGTGCTTCTGGATCAGGTTTAGATATGGCTTCTTTTTTGACCTATAGAGTTTCAGCCGGCAACGGCGAATGGCACGGTGGATTGTGTTCACCGACAATGTTTTCTGGAAGTATTCCTGAATGTGATGCAGTGCTGTCTAAGGGCCCGAAGATCACAGGCATCCAGTATGGTTTTCCGGCTTTGACCCTTACGTACAGAGATTGTTCCAGATTCTCTGAATCTTTGGATGATATTATGCACTGTAGATGATGATAACTTCAAACTCTTTGCAATTTTTCTCTGAGGAACTCCTTTCTGATATTGCTCCACTATTTTTCACCACAGCATTGGGGGAATTGGTGATCCTCTGCCCATCTTGACTTCTGAGAGACACTGCCACTCTGAGAGGCTCTTTTTATACCCAATCATGTTGCCAATTGACCTAATAAGTTGCAAATTGGTCCTCCAGCTGTTCCTTATATGTACATTTAACTTTTCCTGCCTCTTATTGCTACCTGTCCCAACTTTTTTGGAATGTGGAGCTCTCATGAAATCCAAAATGAGCCAATATTTGGCATGACATTTCAAAATGTCTCACTTTCAACATTTGATATGTTATCTATATTCTATTGTGAATAAAATATCAAGTTTATGAGATTTGTAAATTATTGCATTCCTTTTTTATTCACAATTTGTACAGTGTCCCAACTTTTTTTGGAGTCGGGTTTGTACAAAAACACATCGCTTCACTTCAGAAGGCCTTTATTAACCCCCTGAAGTCATATGGAGTACTTTTTTATGGATGGATGCATTATTTTTGACTTCAAAACGTGGCTCCCTTTCACAAACATTATAAACTTTGGAGAAGGAAGGATATTTTTAAATATATATCTGATTGTGTTCGCCTGAAAGAACAAAGTTATAAACACCTTGGATGGCTTAAGGGTGAGTAAATCATGGGATAATTTTCATTTTTGGATGAACTATCCCTTTAATTTGATGCAAAGATATAATTTCTTCCTCTATATTTTCTGGTGTAAAATATGAGGGATTCACCCATATAGTGTGTGAGCACTTTAACAAGTAACAGCACATTGTCAATTGACAGCAAATGCACAAATTGACTCTTGAAATAGTGAAGTATGGTGATAATTACATGTGATCAGACTCAAAGGCTCTGTGCTTTAAAAACCCGTGAACATCAATGAAAGGTTATCCACCCCCACCACAGCCCACTGAACAGCACAATTCACCTGCTTCCCATTTCAGCGGCCACAACAACAGCTCAGATACTGCTCAATAACACTCAAGTATAGATTATACCTGACACTGCTTTGACAAAATGCCCTTTTTATTTATAACAAAACATACTGAGGAAGGAGAAAGTAAAGAAATAAAGAGCATTATCCACACTGAAACATGACCTTCGCCCAAACATTTTAGCACTGCTGCAAGTTTGACCCTTGTTAAGATGAAAATGTCCATGGTGAAACTTTTAACAAGGCATAAATTCACTACACCTCCACAGCATTATGTTGGGTGGGTAGAAACAGCAGCCAGAAGCACAGAGAAGAAAAAATCTATACTGAAAAATCATGAACCGAATTAGAGTGTTTTATATACAGTAGTTTTATTCAGTGTATATGTTAATACATGTTAACATATACAACCACCCTAATTAAGATCCTGATAAGAACTGCTCTCAAATAATAAAATAAAATAAAATGGACATTAGGCAGGTATTTTAAAAAATAATTTAAAAATTGGGGAAGTACATTGAAGTACAAAATACATAAACTGCATTTCATGTTTACTTCAACTACTTTAAATTAAGAGTTGTTTGTAGCCTAGTAAACTACAATTTCAAAGCAAGCCGCCTTGTGTAGAATTAAAACGGCTTTATTAGGCCACTAATATGTCTGGAGATTTAATCTCATGTACTGTATAAACGTAGTTCATCATTTAAATATACATTAATCAAAGGAACTCTTCATTTATTGTGTAAAACTTTTTCTAATGAGGACAATGAATGATCTTTAAGCGACACTGATGCTGAGCACTTACGGGCAGTTTAACGTTATTTCCATGAATGCTCACACACATCTGAAGCTCTGAGCGTGAGTCATGAGACGGGTCTGTCAGTCTGACAGATGTGCTCTCTCCTGGGACACGGGCTAATGGAGGCGGGCCAGCCAGGCATGGCGGAGGAATTAGCCCCATCACACATACCATCTGCCTGTACAGGTGCTGTCGAGGAAACCCCTGGAAAACTGACCACCCGTCCACTTGGTTTAGGGGTGGACGCTATGACTAAAACCTTATTACACTCTTAAAAATAAAGAACCTTTATCATCCAAAGAACATTTTTAATTCCTTTATAGTGGAAAAAGCTTATTTAAATTATTTAGATGTTGTTCACACTAAGAAAAAATGGTTCTTTTAAAGGAGTGGTTGATTATGATTTCACTTTTTTAACTTTAGTTAGTGTGTAATGTTGCTGTTTGAACATAAAAAATAAATAAAAAATGTCTACAAAGTTTTGACGTTCAAAGTTCAATGCTAAGGGAGATATTTTCTTTTACTGAAATCACTTTTTAAGGACAACAACAAACGGCTGGTAGGGACAACGAGCTTCTTCCTGTGTTAGTGACATCACTAACCTCAAATTTACATAAACCCCGCCCCCGAGAACACGCAACAAAGGTATAATAGCTATAATAAATGATCTGTGGGGTATTTTGAGCTGAAACTTCACAGACACATTCTGGGGACACCAAAGACTTATATTACATCTTGTGAAAAGGGACATAATAGGTGCCCTTTAAGAATTGTTCACTGAAAGATTCTTTGGCAAACCAAAAATCCTCTATAGTCTTCTATGTGAAAGCATTGCTGTGAAAACCATCTTTGGGACCTTCATTTTTTAAAATGTGTAACTGAAATAAGTTTTTTTTTTTTTTGTTATGGTTTTAGTTTTAGTTTAGTTAAAGGAGATTTGTTCCAGAAATATTTTTTGTTATGCTGGTTGAAAGTCTCTTCACATCCTGAGAGCTGATTGTATTTGAATGCAATGACACAATATCCTAACTGCCTGTCTAATTTGGAAGAGATGGAAACCCGTGACGTTATACTTGAAGCGGTTCGGGATTCGAATTTGAGTGTTTCAATGGCAATATATCAAACGTCAAAATGAATCTACAGCAGTCAGGTGGTACAGATCAGAGCTCTTTAAGTTGTTTATGTTCATTATTATTGTAATGTTATGTGCTTTGAGACATGAGGTAGTTTAATGTCGTCTCTCGTCTCGTGGAACTTTTGTTTCCTCCCTGCTGTACACATTCATGTGTTTTGGAGGAGGCATGGCTTAGGAGATGCTCAAAAGGGAGGGTAAGATAATATGCTTTCAAAGCTAGCTCGCTATTGCTAGCCTCTCCAAAAATGACCCTACCTTCAACTACAAAATCCCTGGTGCCAAGTGCCATCATGCATGTTTCCTTGCTTCCATCTCAGAAAGTACTGAGACAAATCTCACCCGACTGCCACAGCGATACACAAACTAGCTGTCGGCACAAACGCCTCTGACTGATTCAGATGTTCTCCTGCTTCACAGTAGGTCTCTTATGCCAGCATTATCAGCGTTTTCCTCCCATCAAACAGGCACCAAAAATCCCAGGACAACAGCAGCAGGAGTAACTTGTGGTGTCTGCGGCCTGGAGGCTCATACGGCACAGACGTCCTGTGGTTTTGCAACGGTTCTGGGAAACAAATCAGCGTCTGAGGCTTATTAAACTGTTTTTATGCTTATGTAAGGAAGCTAAAGTCACCATTTACTCACCCTCATGTTGTTACAAAACTCCTATGACTTGTTTTCTTTCACGGCATACAAAAGAAGATGTTTAACAGAATGTTCAAACTGCTCTTTTCCAAACAACAAAAGCATATTTACATTTATGCATTTAGCAGGCACTTTTATCCAAAGAGACTTACAAAAGAGGACATTTGCTAAAAACATATCCAGAGGCTGCCAAAATCACCATAAAAGTATCATAAAAATATAGATTAAAATATGTAGAGTCTTATGAGTCAAACAACAGCTTTGAGTGAAAAAAAATTGAAATTTAGGTCGTAATTGACAGAAAATCGTCTCGGGTTACTTGTGTAACCCTGGTTCCCTGAATAAGGGAACAAGACGCTACGTCATATGAGGTAGCGTCGACAGTTCCCATGAAAGGGAACTTACCTTCCTTTAACATCAATAACATTAAAACCTATGTGTCATGTGTCATTTTTGAATCTGAACACATTTGATTAGGTAGATTATTGATAAATAATATAATAAATAATACATTTCTTTCTGTCATATGTCTGTGTTTGATTTAGTTTGGTCTTTTCTGCTCATCAAGGCTGCATTCATTTGATCAAAAATACAATGAAAACAGAAATACTGTTAATATTATTAAAAAATAACTGTTTTCATTTTGAATATATTTTGAAATGTAATTTATTCCTGTGATGGCTAAATAAAATAAAACGTTTAAACTGTAGTGTATATACAGTATATATATTTTAATGATATTTATATTTTTTTAGAAATTTTTTACAGATGAACTAATTCACTATGAACTGTCATTATATGAAAAACAGATGTCTAAAATGACTAAAAATGTCTCCTTTTGCGATCCACAGAAAAACAAGTTTGCTCTGACATGAGGGTGAGTAACTGACGACCCAATTTTCCTTTAAAGAAAAGTCCAGAAAGCTTCTTCGCTAATGATTTTAATTACCCTAAACTCATCCCGTGGCTCGGTGCGGTCTTCGCTTGGATTGGTCTTACTTTGCTCTCTCTGACGGGGCGAGTGAGTATGTGGGTTTCACAATTCGCTGGAGGACTGACAAACAACAGGATTAGCTCCCAGTGCCTCTAATTCCACCGGCTGCAAACAATGCTAACACAAAATGATTAATTCATTAGTTAACACACTCTGAAGTATCCCGAGTCAGCCTCGTCTAATTAAAAATGTATTAAACACCACAGAGGTTTTTATTTTTTAATTTAGACCAGAGCCAAATGACTGCAATACCCGCCCCGAGGTGAAGAGGGCGGCGGGAGAACGGATCTGCCCTTTTGAGAAACGACTGCTGAAAACCAAACACCCTCTCAAGCCACAAGTTGCCAACCTTGTTATAACTGATAACATTAGATATCAATAATTAATACTTTGCAGTGGCACTGCGGTGTGCGGATTATGACAACATCCCAAAGGACATACACAGACGAAAATGATCCATCAATGACGCTGACTAGCTTCGTTTACAGGTTTCATTTGTAAGATTTCATATTTGAACTGCAGCACTTTAAAGGAGGATGCAGTTGTTTTAGCATGCCCTGTGTAAGCATGTTAACATGACATCACATGGGTTTTGAGGCTTTCAGTCCATGTGTGTCTGAGATTATTTAAATGCTACTGTGCATAGAAAATCCAGGAAAACGAGTCAAAGGTACTGATGACTCAACCTGCACTAAAAAGAAATTTGACCAATCAAATGTAAGTGGAATATATATATATATATTTTCCACTCACATTTTAATTTTAATATTTTAGTAATTTAGTTGTGTTTTTTATTAGGGTTTTTTAAATGTCTATTTAGTTTTTAGTATTTTTATTTCAGTTTTAGTTATTTTAGTATATCAAGATAAGTGAAAATGACAAATGATGGCCTTGGCATTTTGTTTATATATTGTTTTATTCCAGTTAACATTTATTTTATTTCAAGTATGTTTTTTAAGGATTTACTTTTAGTTAACTATCAGTGCGTCCAACTCGCATACTATCCATCCTAAATAGTATTCGAAATTAGAATTAGTGCGTCCCAAATCATAGTATGTTGAAATTAGTATTCCAGATATACCCGGATGGTGTACTTTTCCGGTTAAAATCCGAAGTGCAGATCCATGCACACAGAATTTTCATATGCGGTTTTTCATATTCGTGATCCTAAAAAATTCGTCACGCACAGAGACCTTGCTCACACTGAGTCCGCGTATTAATGAATCTGTTGTGGGAAAAAAAAAAAGAAAAAAAAAAATTCGCAAAACAATAAGTCTTCAAGCAGTGAGCATGATTTAGTTGTCTTCTCTCTTCTTAAAAAGACAAAAAGAAAGAGGAAATATTGGGTCCATCCAATCCCAAGATTGCGTAGAGAGGAAGGAAAGTTCTCATCAAGGAGCTGCGTGATTATCCCGAGCATTTCAAAGTTTACTTCAGGATGTCAGTGGCTCAGTTTGATGCTTTGCTAGCGATACTGGCACAATCTGTCTTTATATTATGTCTCTTTCCGCACTTTGTCATACAGTGCTACTGCTTTGTGCTGTAGACGACGTGAATTAACTTGTCAGATGGCATTCAGGATTTTGCCGTTCGCTTGTATGGTGGCTCTGAATTGTCAAAACATGTCTCAAAATGCGTGCCATGGATGTGAAAAACGCAGAAAATCGAACCTGATCCATTTTTTTTAATGACGGATTAAAGTTTCGGAGGCAGTGTGTAAACGTGATTGACACAACGTGAGGTCGGATTTTTTTTTTAATGTGCAAAAATTTCGGACTCAGTGTGCAAAGACCTTAACGGCTAATACTGCCCACAACCCATTGTGTGTTGGACGAGGATTCAATTAGAAATACAAACACAGATAAAAAGCGTAAAAAAAAAAACTATAAACAGCGCGGCTGTGATAGTCCGACAATTAAAGGGATAGTTCACCCAAAAATGAAAATTTTATGTTTATCTGCTTACCCCCAGCGCATCCAAGATGTAGGTGACTTTGTTTCTTCAGTAGAAAATGATATAAATACTGTTCGGTTTCTCACACAACCGATCGTTTCGTGTCTTAGGACATCAGTGTGTCGTCATGAGCCGGAGGGTTTAATTTGGATTTGTCTATGCAACTTGTGTTATTCTATAGTCTTTGGGATGTATTTAACTAAGCGACAGAGCTGTCCGTTAAAGATGGCGAAGTAGTATGTCCCAAAGCTTGCATACTCTTCTGCTACACACGCAAAAATATGTACTTGTTCTTCACAAAACGAGCAGATGCTTTTAGGGCATAGTATATAGGCAAATTGGGACTCAGCATATAATAACACTGTAGCCGATTAGCACGTAGCAAATCAAGGTTCACTGCTATGACGTAACGAAGTCCTATTTACAAAGAAGAGACAAGCTGATACGAAACATCCCACCCAAACTTCCTGGTTCAAGAGAAAATAAGTTATCAAGTAAACCGGACTTTCCTATTGATTTCATGGGGTGTTAGCATTAGTGTTAGCCACTACTGCTATCAAAACAACAAATTCAAGGCGTTCAACAAATTTCAAGACAACAACTGACAAATCAATTGCTTAATAAATATCATGAAGACTCTTAAGTTCTCCTTGTTTGAGGACCACACTTTTTGTACAATATATTTAGTCTGCGTATTTAAAGACTGTATTTACTTTGGTCAGTGTACTTATGCAGACGAATGTCACTGGCTAACGAACTGCACCTGATGAAGAGATTCATTATGCTGCAAAAATTTTATATGAGACTCCTGCATTCTTAGCTAACAATTTTCGGTTTCCAGAACATTCTGGTGTATAAGTATATAATTACTAGTTCTTATTAGGTTCCCACACAAAAACCTCCCTGCAATGTTCTGTGAACGTTAGTTTATGGTTGTAGTAAAATTAAACATTGTGTGACACTTTTCAGGAGAAATAGCTTACTTGCATATTTCAATTGCATATTAAGAATTTTAAATTAAAAGACTGACTACTCAGATGGATTTAAAAAATGCATAGTTCTGCATATCCCTCGTATCTAGAAGAAAAGGGAAGATGGGAACGGCTGAGAGGGAACAGGGCGTCTGCTACACGGCAAACAAGATTAGAGCCCGATGTAGCAGCTGGGCACTCACGGGCTGTCGAGAGGCAGAATAACCCAAGATCTTACCATCTCTCCTCTCCTCCTTCAGGGATGGACACGTCAACACCGCTCAGCTGGCAAAACACAAGCCTTCAGAATTTCATCCCTGAATATTAGCCTCAGTAATGGGCCAATCGATCAGGCAGATCAGATTTTTTTGGCCTGTCACGACTGATTAGAAGGGCAAGATCATCAATGACTATTTTTGCTTGGTGTGAGGCACGACACGGCTGACAAATACTGGCATTTTGTGCTCCGATTTATTTTTTCTCCAATGATATAGATCATATTTTCAGGCTAGAGTCGGGCAGGATGGTGGGATATACCGTGCGACAGTAGCAATGTGTCAACTGGTAGAGACATATCACGATTATGTGGCGATCGCTATTGCAAAACACACTGCGGCAACGTCTTATTTGTCATTTTGGCTTATGCGCTGTGTGTGTTTGTGCATCTGAAAAGCAGTCCATTTGTCCATTTTTTTCAGTCAATTCAAACTTAGTTTCTATGGCTGCATTGCTCCTGCGCAAAAAAAAAGGCATTGCATGCAACCGCAACACTACAATACGTCTTATTATTGAAAGTGACAAATACGTGTTTACTGTAAACAAGCTTTATACATTCTAATGCAATAGAATGCAGTTATAAAAGCGCACACTCTATGCCTGCTTGTTCCTTTACAAAATGTGCAACCATGCACGTTTAACATTGCATTGAATGTGACAGCAAACTGTGAGCTGCGTATAAAAATTTGATGAACTAAGAAATTTGCATGAATGCGGCTGGATAAAAAAAAAATATTCATGCTTCTACATGACGGCACTGCTGATCAATTTTGTGTGATCACATGCGAATTGCAGAAACTGTTTGCATTGGAAAAAATTTTCATGCATGCAAAATGAGAAAGGCAGAATATTATGTGTTTGGCTATGTGTGTGAGAGGGCATGCTTCACTGCATAAGAAGCCTTTACCAGTAAGTTTCTCGAGCTCCACCAGCGTGTCCTGGTATTCTTTGATGATCTGGTCGTAGCGAGAGATCACGTCCTTCCGTAGGTTGTCCCAGTGTGGAGAAAGCTCTCCCAGATCTTTCAGCTCCTGTATCCTGTAAGACACAACATAAATCAATCAATTTTGGCTTGACTTACAGTATTCCCATACCCTAAACAGGCCCAAATTCCCATAGACTTTCATTGAGGGGGTGAAAACTTTCATACAAACCAACAACTAGCCTACAACAATGTGCTAGAAACATGTACGGCAAATTGCTAAAACATGTTAGCCATGTGTATACAAAATGATAGTAATGTGTTAGCAGCATGCTTAACATGATAATAGTGTGCTAAAACATGTTAGAAAAATGCTAAAACATTACCAGTGTGTTAAAACATGCTAGAGGAATTCTAGAAATGCGCTAAAACATGCTAGTAATGTGCTTAACATGCTAGTAGCATATTATCGACATTCTCAAACATGCTAGTAATGTGCAAAAACAGACATCCCAAGTCTCCCGGAAGTTCCGGGAGTCTCCCGCATATTGATAGCGGCTCCCTGATGCCCGCAAATTAGTTAAAATCTCCCAGAATCTAGAGCGAGCGAGCAAGAGCGCGCATAGAGACTGTGTTTCAAACCAGCGCGCGCACGGCAGAGAGGGAGAGGGAGCGAGAGAGAGACCTTGCGTGTGTGTGCGAAGCGCATGTAAGACAGAGAGCATCCCGAATGGCCTTTGTCGGCAAATCAACCAATCAATTATCAGTGAGGTGAGTTGACAAGTTTCATTTCATGTGCATATTATTCAGGCTAGTTGCCAAGGCTACATGAAAACAACAAACTCCTTAGACCTGTTTAAAGTTGCAATGGAAAATAAATAAAAGCAGTTTACATAAATAGTATAAGCAGCTTATATAAATAGTAAAAGTAATCTACATATTTAAACATAATTAACGAATAATTGCATATGCCTATAGCTTATAGCTCCTTCCTCTTTTTTTTGGGGGGGGGGGGGGGGGGGGTACCTCCCTGAAATGATTTTTTGCAGGTTGGGATGTCTGCAAAAATGCTAGCAACATTCTAGTAACATGTTAAAACAAGATAAACATGATAATAGTGTGCTAAAACATGTTAGAAAAATGCTAAAACATTAAGTGTGTTAAAACATGCTAGAGGAATTCTAGAAATGCGCTAAAACATGCTAGTAATGTGCTTAACATGCTAGTAGCATACTATCGGCATTCTCAAACATGCTAGTAATGTGCTAAAAATGCTAGCAACATTCTAGTAACATGTTAAAACAAGCTAAACATGACAACAGTGTGCTAAAACATGTTAGAAACATGTTAAAACATTAACAGTGTGTTAAAACATGCTAGAGGAATGCTAGAAATGTGCTATAACATGCTAGTAATGCGCTTAACATGCTAGTAACAAGCTATCGGCATTCTCAAACATGCTAGTATTGTGCTAAAAATGCTAGCAACATTATAGTAACATGTTAAAACAAGCTAAAAATGACAACAGTGTGCTAAAACATGTTAGAAACATGTTAAAACATTAACAGTGTGTTAAAACATGCTAGAGGAATACTAGAAATGTGCTAAAACATGCTAGTAATGTGCTTAACATTCTAGTAACATACTATCGACATTCTCAAACATACTATTAATGTGCTAAACATGCTAGCAACGTTCTAGTAACATGTTAAAACAAGCTAAACATGATAACAGTGTGCTAAAAAATGTTAGAAACATGTTAAAACATTAACTGTGTTTAAAAAAGCTAGAGGAACGCTAGAAATGTGCTAAAACATGCTATCAATATGCTAGTAATGTGCGAAACATGCTAGTAAAATGCTAGCAAAATGCCAGTACCTTGTTAAAACAAGCTCTACATGATAACAGTGTGTTAAAACATGTTAGAAACAAGTTAAAACATATTAATTGTGTTAAAACATGCTAGAGGAATGCAAGCGATTTGCTAAGCATGCTATAAATATGTTAATACATGCTAAAACATGCTAGTAATGCATTAAACATGCTATAGTAACAAGCTAGCAATGTTTTAAAAAAGCTAAACGTGCTAAAATATGTTAGAAACATGTTAAAACTTTAACTGTGTTAAAAAATGCTAGAGCAATGCTATCAATGTGCTATAACATGCTTGAAACAACATGTGCTAAAACATATACGAGGACCATAGCAAAACAGGTAAACATGCTAATAACATTTTATTGACTTTTTCTGACTTCTCTGCGTAAAACCTTAAAACTTCAAGCTGTTAAAAGTTAAACTTTCAGACGAGGCATTGTCAAGCCAACATCAAGTTTGTCTTTAAACTATTCTCATACAATTACTGTTCCAGTTCAAAATACAACATCCAAAAGTCTGAGAGCACTGAGTGAACTTGTACTTTGCATTCAAAATGCTAATTTTTTGCTGTAATGACAGGCACTGGAGCTAACATGATCAAAACCTGCTCGAGCATGAGATGTTGAGCTTCGACAGAAGCAAGGACTTCTGAATTAGGCTACTGGCATATTTTAGGTTTTCACACATATTTTACACTCTCTCTGAAGGTTTTGCTTCTATGAAAACGTGAAACGCTTTACTGCGCTAAATCGTGATCTGCAGGTTCGCTGTTGGATCTGATGTAGTTTTAACTGCTCCATCCTTCAAGAAAAACATATCTGCTGCCTAAAACCTGCATCACGCTCAAATAGATTCATCAGACACCCTGTGCTCAGACTGAAACGATCAGGGATATTGTTAAAAATAAGCTTCAACTCAACTTTACTAGCATTTCTGACATCAAAAAGTTGCAGAAGTACAAAACAAGCTGTTTCTGCTGCCTACTTTCAATAAATGCTTATTTTTTACTGGGGATTTTGAGTTCTGAATGCTACAGGATATAACAGCAAATTCCTCATCATATGACCCCTTCAAATTTGTATATGCAGGGACTAAAAGCCACAAAACTCTTTCAAGGGGTCTTTCAAAGGGATCACAGATTACTTTTTGTATTCTTGAGCAATTCATCAGGTGAAATTCACTTATTCAGTCTCATTCAACAGCAATTATACATAGACTTTCTCTGCGTCTCTCATGTCATGCAAACAGGTTCTTTTGCTTGACATACTGTGTGTTGGAGTAATTGTTGTGTCTTTCATGTTGTCATGTGAGGTCTTCAGCTATTTGCTGCATAACACTACGGTAGATTTTTAATACGTTACAGGCTCTTATCTCTCCACACAGGCCGACGGAGCCAGGTCTCATTAATAAAAGGCTCAGGGATCTTTAATTGTGGAGGGAATTTCCAAAGGGAACAATGATTCATTTTCATGTAAATTCAAAATCTCTGTGATACTTTAATAATAATTTCAGCAATGTGATTAGCATCTTCAAAGGGAAGCAAAGGTGACACGAGCTGCAGAAATGAAAGGAATTAGCAGAAAATAGAGATTATTGTTTCTATTGAACTCTGTTAAGAGCAGGTCCCAATATTTTTTCCCAATAATCCTGGATTTTATCCTCTACATTTTAAAGCCTAAGTGTGGGGTTTATGTGCAACAGAATATGATAATTGTTTTTGCCAAAGAGATAGCCGTTCTCAATAATTGCTTTCAATATATCAACATTTATGTGCACAACTACGGTTAGTATTTAAAGGTCCCGTTCTTCGTGATCCCATGTTTCAAACTTTAGTTAGTGTGTAATGTCGTTGTTAGAGTATAAATAAAATCTGTAAAATTTTAAAGCTCAAAGTTCAATGCCAAGCGAGATATTTTATTTAACAGAAGTCGCCTACATCGAACGGCCAGTTTGGACTACATCCCTCTACTTCCTTCTTTAATGACGTCACTAAAACAGTTTTTTGACTAACCTCCGCCCACAGGAATACACAAGAGTTGCGTTTGTAGAGTGTGTTTGTCGCCATGTCGTCGAAACGCTGTTATTTTCATCCCGCAGTCCAATCACCGGGTCTGATTCCGGTTCAAATTGATAGGGTAAAATTAAAGACATGTTTACAATAACACTGAGCGCGTGCATCTCCACGTTATGGTAAGAGGCGTGACCTTTCCGGGCAAGATGCGCTAAGCTGCTGTCGAATCACAACACAGGAACCGCTGGCACTATCAGAACTCGTTACGTATTTCTGAAGGAGGGACTTCATAGAACAAGGAAGTCATCAGCCCGTTTTTATGACAGTGGAAAAAGCGGTATACAGATAAGTAAATTATGTGAAAAATACTGTGTTTTTTTACACGCGAAACATGAACACATGTTATATTGCACACTATAAACACAATCAAAGCTTCAAAAAACCACGAAAAACGGGACCTTTAAAGAAATCAATACTTTCATTCAGCAAAGACATTAAATTGATCAAAAGTGACAGCAAAGACATTTACATTGTCAAAAAGATTTATATTTCAAATGAATTGTTCTTTTGAAATTTCTATTCATCAAAGAATCCTGAAAAAAAAAGTATCATGGTTTCCACAAAAATATTAAGCAGCACAACTGTTTTCAGCATTGCTAATAATCAGAAATGTTTCTTGAGCATCAAATCATCATATTAGAATGATTTCTGAAGGATCATGTGACACTGAAGACTGGAGTAATGATGCTGAAAATTCATATTTAATCACAAGAATAAATTACATTTGAACATATATTCAAATGGAAAAAAATATTTCAATATTTCAATTTTCAATGTTTTTTTTTTTGATCAAATAAATGCAGACTTGATTAGCATGATATTAAAAACATTTTAAAAATGCCACTGACCCCAAAATTTTGAACAGTATAGTAACTTAATTTCCAAATATACATATTTCATATTTAAATTTTATATATATATATATTTTTTTTATCCCAAACACACCCGGACCACAATTAAAGTTGCAAATGTCATTTTAAATCATAATTAATGTGCAACAATGTGATGTAAGCACTAATTAACGGGGCAAACGTAATCCACAGCGTGTATCTAATGTCTGAAATGTACATATGGGCTCAAATGGGTCTGGAAACACCAACACCATTGGATCTAAGTTTATGTCAGACTTTCATTTTTCACACAACACAAAAGAAGATATTTTGAAGAATGTTTCAGCTGTTTTTGTTCATACAATGAAAGTCAGGGGGGTCCAAAACCACAAGATTAGACCCCACTGCCTTTCATTGTATGAACACAAAAAACCCGCCAAGACATTTTTCAAAATATCTTCTTTTAAGGCTGTGACACACCAAGTTGACATAAAAGAACTAGTGGCGACAAAAGCTGACTGTTGGTGGCGTTTCAGCCAAAAATCTATGCTTGAACACAGCAAAAGGACTACAGGCGACTGTCAACTAGCAATTCTATTCTGCGCCTGCGTGTAAGAAAATAATTGTCTATATCAGCAGGTATCAATTAGTTTTCGTCATTCAAAAATGGAAACCAAAACTTAGCACAGCAGATACACAAACTGTAAACAAAGCAGCGACTGATTACCATTTTGAATATCAATCATGTTGTTTCTTCATTCCAGACAGCTCATGTTATTATGAAAAAATATTTGTGCAAGGAAATTCTCAGGTAAGATGATGTAAAAGTAGAACAGCGTCTGTGCCGTCTTGACTTCTTTGCTCACTTTCATCACTTTTATTCTCATGCACTGACTTGTTCAGTAAGCTGAACGGCCAATCAGAGTGCTCTCTATCATTGATGGCCCCGACGCCAATTCAACAGATGCTTACCGACGGCATGACGTTGGCTGACAGTGTCACATTGTCACAGCCCTTATTATGTTCTACAAAAAAAAAAGTCATAGAGGTTTTGGAACTATATTTTCACTATCAGTTAACCTAATAATGGTGTTGAAGCAGCTGGTACATGGCACGACTGTACTGCACATGTTGAGCCGCCGGCAATTGCATGAGATTTCGCTCTAAACACAAAGACTGGAGCTTTCAATGTTGCTGCTACAGCTTCAGTTAGAAAAAGAAAGAAAATAAAAACACTAGTGTGCAAAAGATTTGGTGAAGAGCAAAGAATAGCACAGCAATTCCTTTCAACAAAACAATTGAGTGTGTGTGTGCGTGAGTGTGTGTGTGTTTGTCAGTGTACGTGCATGCTGTAGAGTTGCAGCCACTGGGCTATAATAATATTCATAGATATAGCCTAAGTGACGTAGTTTGGTATGATTTGGCAATAGGGAACCACCTATACACTGGTCAAAATGCTTAAAAATTATTGGGAGCTTAGGAGGTGCTAGTAAGCAGGGCTTGAACCACCAACCTGCCAAATATTGGTGGATTTCAGCAGTGGCGTGTAACGCAGTCAGTCCTACTAGCACTTTGACGGGTTGAATTTCATATATAATTTAAACATTTTTCAATTGTAGTCTTTTAAAAAGGCATAAACTAAGTGCAATGTAGTGTTGTCAAAAATACTGATTTTGAAATATCTGAAACGCGTCCAATACTCATTTTATGCAGAGTATATACATGATACCAGCTGCGCTTTCTCTCTTTCTCATCTCTCCAACAGCGGGTCAACACACAAACCCGCCTCCTCTCACTCACTCCTTTCATTTGCTCAGGATTAATATTTTTGGTGTTACAGGACTTAAATTTCAGAGAGGGATTGCACGTATTTCACATAATTTTACCCATTCAAACAGATTTTGTGCTCACACAAGTATGACCTCCTCTCAGAACTAAATTGAGTCCTTTTTTGCTGCTTATTGTGCTTAAACAGTCAAATACACACAAAATAATGTCAAAATGCCGGTATTGGTGAGTATTCACATAGTCAGTTATGTTTTAAGTGAACGTAAACAGTTGAGAAAGAAAAGGCACGTGTAACAGTATAATGGATCTGTGCATCAGGACTTAAAGTGATAGCAGCCTAATATACCTGCAGCCAAATTATGAGATAATATTAAAAATATCAATATGGCAGGTTTTCCCCATGGTATCGATGTCAAAATTGTGGCCAGTGAAAATGCTGAGTGGCTAGTAACTTAGCTGCAGTGGCTGGTGAGCAAAAAAGTTAATGTCAATCCCTGCTCATAAGGTACTCAACTTGGCTCGTAATTCCTCTCACACAATGTGAGCCACGACCATATGAACATCAATGATTTCCATGCGATTTCTCCCAAGCTCATACAACAGCAAAAATTGTACCGTGTACACCCAGCTTAAGAGACGTTTTCAAAGATGTGCTGAAATGACATGATTTCTGAGGTTTAACATGATAAACAGCTATTAAAATTACAAATTACCCCTTAAATGCATACCTTGGGTCTTTAGTGACCCGGGACATCATTCACTACCCTCCTCCTCATTCATTTTTTAAAGTTAGACATCAACCTTCTTGGTATTCCTCAATCAATTTATTATAAACAATATAAAAAGAAAAAAAATCATAAAAATATAAAAGAATGCCTATTTTTGCGTTCATTTTGTGTAAAAATTGTATAGGGTCGCAAACGACCCGAGGTGTGTATAAGTGTACATATATTTTTTCTGCACAAACATCTAGAATCTTAGATTATGGAAAAAGTGCAATTCACCTTTATTCCACAAGGTGGCAATGTCTGATACACAATGCTGAAGTGACGACTCATTCAGACAGAAAATGAAATAATAAAACAAACATGAAATGTCTCAGCGATTTACTGCAGAGCAAGTACTGAACGCAATCAAATATGACTGTCACTGTCACTGGATTGATCTGGTGAAGCTGTTAGTGATCGAAATATTGATTTTGAAGATTTTGAAAATTATATAGTTTTGAGAATACGCTTGAAATCGCGAATTGGCTCATATTCGTGACCTCAAACATAAAAATAGCCTATTATTTGCTGAATTTACTGGGAAATGAGCTCTGACGAGGACAATGATGATGGCATAAAACATTTGCTCAAACCGAGCCCTTTCAAGCTCTAAAAGGTAACAAAATATGCTTTATTTTATTCTTCTGTAATTGTTACTCTAATATCAGAGGAGTTTTATATTATCGCGACAGGTAGAGATCCTTCCGTGTTAGATATAGATCCGGGTCGATAAAGACCCGAATATGTAAGAATGATTGGTGAAACAGTCATGCATTTAAGGGTTACTGAAGGTTATTTAAAGATTTTTTTGCTTCAGCCATCAGTCAGTTTCTTTCAATAGACCCAGAGGCCTTCAGAATGATCTATTCTGGTCTCGTTCTCACTGTCAAAGAATGGTTATCTAAGGAAAATAGGTGAAAAGGAATTGTTATTACTTCATGCCGAGCCAAAGCTGTTAAAAATCTGAGAAGATTTTGTGCCGAAGTTGTCAAGCCACTTAAAAAAGGATCATATCTACCATCTTGTTTTGTTCAAAAGCTCCGACTTGAATTGTAATGCCGCTTTATCAGAATGTGCTTTGGGTGGAGCGGCGGCGATAATAAAAGAGAGATTTGTAGCGGAAAGAACGCACATGGAGAGGAAGCGGAGGAAACTTCTGTTTCATATTTTATTGGGGTTTGGGTGGAAGAAAGACACACTGATAAAGCAGAGCTGAAACAATAGATCTAAGAGTAGTATTGGAGTTAAAAAAACACAATACTTTGGCAGACAAGAGAGGAGAACACTGAAATTATGTCTAGATGTTGGTACGGCGGGCCGTTGAGGAAGCAGCCACTCCGAAGCCTTCATTTCATGGTATGTTATGACCACCGTTCACTTCAAATCACCGGAGGCTTTGTGTCTGCTGTCAATTCCAGAAATGTGAAGGGAATAGTAATTAACAACTGTACCTTCGAGTGACGGACACTAGCAGTGAAAGCAGACTAGTCTTGATGAGAACTCGCTTGTATAATGACGTTTCTTATTCATCTGCAGACGCATTTGACACTTGAATTTACGCCTGGCAACATCAAGAGAAAAGCTGATGATTTTCATTTGTCTGGTAGTCATTCCGGAGCACTGATATTACAGTTAGTGGGGGAAAAAATCATTATTTTGAGTTGATAAAGTAATACACTGATGATGGAACTACAAAATACACTGACCTCGGAGTTAATCGACTTAAAAACAAAGGGAAAATATATATATAAATTGGGGAGACAAATGCCAAATGATGTGACAAAAAAGTCTATTGCTCAGTTTTTTCAAAAACAGCAGACAGGGAAAAAATAAGTCAATAAAAAAAAAAAAAAATTTGTAGATAGATAGATGTGGTTCAGATAACATAATATTTTGAGTTTCAGTTGATTAAACCAATCGCCTTCATTGTATTAACTCAAATTTTTTATTTCAATGAACTCAAAATTACGGAAGCCCTGAACCGCATGGTGGGGAAAAAAGAAAAGAAAATGTATCTCGTTATTTCAACATAAGTCATTATTACGACATAATAAGCTGTTATTTCAAGATATTAAGTCATAATTTTGAGATATTAAGTCGTTATTTCGAGATATTAAGTCATTATTTTGACATAATAAGTCGTTATTACAACATAATATCTTGTTATTTCGGCATATCTCGACATAAATGTTGTGCCACTGAAGACGTTGAATTTTGTGAGTCTTTTATTAAACTTGATATACAATAACAAGTTATTATGTTGAAATAACGAGATATTATGTCCAAATAATGAGTTATGTCGATATGAGTTATGTCGAAATAATGAGATATGTCATAATAACAACTTATTATATCGAAAATATCTTAATATCTCGAAATAACAACATAAGTTTTGTTTGATTTTTCTCCCCACCATAAGTTTTCTTTCTTTTTTTCTACCATGCAGTTCAGGGCTTCCGTAAAAAAATTTCAAGACAACCAGTTAACTTACTTTTTTAAGTTAAACCATGAATGGAGTGTAGATAGATAGATGGATAAATGGAGTGTAGATAGATGGATGGATAAATGGAGTGTAGATAGATGGATGGATAAATGGAGTGTAGATAGATAGATGGATAAATGGAGTGTAGATGGATGGATGAAGTGTAGATAGGTAGATGGATGAAGTGTAGATGGATGGATGGAGAGTAGATAGATAGATGGATAAATGGAGTGTAGATAGATGGATGGATGAAGTGTAGATAGATGGATAAATGGAGTGTAGATAGATGGATGGATGAAGTGTAGATAGATGGATGGAGTGTAGATAGATAGATGAATGAATGGATTGTAGATAGATGGATGGATGAAGTGTAGATAGATGGATGGAGTGTAGATAGATAGATGGATGAATGGATTGTAGATAGATGGATGGATGAAGTGTAGATAGATGGATGGATGAATGGATTGTAGATAGATGGATGGATGAAGTGTTGATAGATGGATGAATGGATTGTAGATAGATGGATGGATGAAGTGTAGATAGATGGATGGATGAAGTGTAGATAGATGGATGGAGTGTTGATAGATGGATGAATGGATTGTAGATAGATGGATGGATGAAGTGTAGATAGATGGATGGATGGATGAAGTGTAGATAGATGGATGGATGGAGTGTAGATAGATGGATGGATGGATGAAGTGTAGATAGATGGATGAATGGAGTGTAGACAGATAGATGGATGGATGAAGTGTAGATAGATGGATGAATGGAGTGTAGACAGATAGATGGATGAAGTGTAGATAGATAGATGGATGGAGAGTAGATAGATGGATGAATGGAGTGTAGACAGATAGATGGATGGATGGATGAAGTGTAGATAGATGGATGGAGTGTTGATAGATAGATGGATGAATAGAGTGTAGACAGATAGATGGATGAAGTGTAGATAGATAGATGGATGGAGAGTAGATAGATGGATGAATGGAGTGTAGACAGATAGATGGATGGATGGATGAAGTGTAGATAGATGGATGGAGTGTTGATAGATAGATGGATGAATAGAGTGTAGACAGATAGATGGATGAAGTGTAGATAGATAGATGGATGGAGAGTAGATAGATAGATGGATGAATGGAGTGTAGACAGATAGATGGATGGAGTGTAGATAGATGGATGGATGAAAAGTAGATAGATGGATGGAATGTTGATAGATAGATGGATGAATAGAGTGTAGACAGATAGATGGATGAAGTGTAGATAGATAGATGGATGGATGGACAGTAGATAAATGGATGGATGAAGTGTAGATAGATGGATGGAGTGTTAATAGATAGATAGATGGATGGATGGAGAGTAGATAGATAGATGGATGAATGGAGTGTAGACAGATAGATGGATGAAGTGTAGATAGATAGATAGATAGATAGATGGATGGAGAGTAGATAGATAGATGGATGAATGGAGTGTAGACAGATAGATGGATGAAGTGTAGATAGATAGATAGATGGATGGAGAGTAGATAGATAGATGGATGAATGGAGTGTAGACAGATAGATGGATGGATGAAGTGTAGATAGATGGATGAAGTGTAGATAGATAGATAGATGGATGGAGAGTAGATAGATAGATGGATGAATGGAGTGTAGACAGATAGATGGATGGATGAAGTATAGATAGATGGATGGAGTGTTGATAGATAGATGGATGAATAGAGTGTAGACAGATAGATGGATGAAGTGTAGATAGATAGATAGATAGATAGATAGATGAAGTGTAGATAGATAGATAGATAGATAGATAGATAGATGGATGAATGGAGTGTAGATAGATAGATAGATAGATAGATAGATAGATAGATAGATAGATAGATAGATAGATAGATGAATGGAGTGTAGACAGACAGATGGATGAAGTGTAGATAGATAGATAGATGGATGAATGGAGTGTAGACAGATAGATGGATGGAGTGTAGATAGATGGATGGATGAAGTGTAGATAGATGGATGGAATGTTGATAGATAGATGGATGAATAGAGTGTAGACAGATAGATGGATGAAGTGTAGATAGATAGATGGATGGATGGACAGTAGATAAATGGATGGATGAAGTGTAGATAGATGGATGGAGTGTTAATAGATAGATAGATGGATGGAGAGTAGATAGATAGATAGATGGATGAATGGAGTGTAGACAGATAGATGGATGAAGTGTAGATAGATAGATAGATAGATAGATAGATAGATAGATAGATAGATAGATAGATAGATAGATAGATAGATAGATGGATGGAGAGTAGATAGATGGATGAATGGAGTGTAGATAGATGGAGTGTTGATAGATAGATGGATGAATGGAGTGTAGACAGATAGATGGATGGATGAAGTGTAGATAGATGGATGGAGCGTAGATAGATGGATGGATGAAGTGTAGATAGATGGATGGAATGTTGATAGATGGATGAATAGAGTGTAGACAGATAGATGGATGAAGTGTAGATAGATAGATGGATGGAGAGTAGATAGATGGATGGATGAAGTGTAGATAGATGGATGAAGTGTAGATAGATAGATGGATGGAGAGTAGATAGATAGATGGATGGATGGAGTGTAGATTTGAATGGAGAAAATACATTTTGGTCCTAAAATTGTGTAGTCGTGTTATTTTCCAGCAGGGGCTAAATGAACCTAACCAATTTAACCTTGACCTCTTGGTTTCCAAACGGTCACAATCAGAGTTAGAATAAAGTTAAACAGATACTCAGTGAGGAAAAACATGCCTCAATACATCCATCAGGAAAATGAAAGAAACCAGTGACGTCAGCTGACAAGGAAAGTCAATTCAGAGGTGAAGAGTTTATTTATTTTTTTTAAACTTTTTTAAATGAGGTCCACTGATGAATCATGCAAAATAAACAAGGGCAGGAATGTCCATTAAGCAAGTAAATAAGTTCAATTTGGACGTCGTGTTGACTGAAGGACACATGCACTGAATGACACCAGATTCCACAGTGAATTTGCATTGTCGTCAGTCCGATGAAAGCGCAAATAAACACCGATCAACAAAAGGTCTCTCATTCATAATAAATAAACACTAGCTTTTTACAATTGCTGAAAAAATGTTAAGCGCTATGAAGTTGGGATGCTGTGGGAGGACACAGTCAAAAACCCTGAGTATGACTAACGGCAACAGCGATGCTTAGCAAACACCAAAAATGATACAACATCAGCCTCGCATTGTGTTCAATTTCTTCGTTTTCTTCAAACACATTGTGACTTGAAGCTCTTTTAAGTGAATCGTATGCAATTGTGGTTAAACCAGAGCCAACAAAAGCAGCAGAAAGGTGAATGTGGTGCCCGGGCCGATAATTAGATGTCTAGGGATCGAGATGGCTGCTTAAGTTACCTGTCTGTAGCAGCGAGAGCAGGTGTTGAGGCCAAATAGCCTCCCTGAATAATGCACACATGATGATAATTGCTTAGCAGGGTCTGATCTAAGGGAGCTCCAGTCTGGGAATGTGTGTCTCGCCGAGTTAATGATCTCAGATTCTTCAATGGCCAAACACACACGTCCTGGTCCGGCTTACAATGAACGTGTCTATGCTAATATCTGTCGACTTTGGGGAAGTTGCTGTAGATAATGCTGCATGCTGAGAAGTGTTTTGCATGTGCATAAAGCCAGAAGCTCTGGGGAAAGAGCGAGAGCGGGAAACAAAGGGCAAATTAAGTAGTGAGATCTTTCAGCATGTTGCTCTGCAGTGAGACACAAGCTCACGAATGCTTTACAGTTGTCAAAGTTTTTGTCTAGGGTTTAGTGCTAGGATTAGACAAAACCCTGAATGTAAGAACAGATTTCATTTAATTTACAAATGTTAATTTGAATTCAATTGGTCACAAAACTAACAGGATGTTGAACTAGGAAGACAAGAAGTGGAAATTATTTAATTTCAATTCAAAGGAGTTCCGCACAATCACACAGAAGTTTAGTAAGTAATTAATTTGACTAATTGTGCCTATTTATCCTCTGATACACAGAATATATGTTTTCTAATTAGGCATATTTTAAGTCCAATATCCAATAGCTTACTATAATATCTTAAAAATATAATATAAAATAAATAAAAAATATGAATATAATAATACACATTTAAATATTATTAAATACATAAAATATAGAAAAAGAAAATATACATACATACACACACACACACACACACACACACATATATATATATATATATATATATATATATATATATATATAAAACTTATTTTTTATGCAAAATTATTTATAACATTTAAAAATAAGTAATAAAAAGCAAAATTACATAAGTGTGTGTGTAAAAATATAATATAAAAATACATAAAAATATAAATATAATAATATTAATACACATTTAAATATTATTAAATACAAAAAATATTGAAAAAGAAAATATACTTATACACACACATACACACACACACACATATATATGCATATATATATATATATATATATATATATATATACACATACATATATATATATATATATATATATATATAAAACTTATTTTTTATGCAAAATTATTTGTAACATTTAAAAATAAGTAATAAAAAGCAAAAAAATACATAAAAGTGTGTGTGTAAAAATATAATATAAAAATACATAAAAATATTAATATAATAATATTAATACACATTTAAATATTATTAAATACATAAAATATAGAAAAAGAAAATATACATATACACACACACACACACACACACACACATATATATATATATATATATATATATATATATATATATAAAACTTATTTTTTATGCAAAATTATTTATAACATTTAAAAATAAGTAATAAAAAGCAAAAAAATACATAAAAGTGTGTGTGTGTAAAAATATAATATAAAAATACATAAAAATATTAATATAATAATATTAATACTCATTTAAATATTATTAAATACATAAAAATATAGAAAAGGAATATATATATATATATATATATATATATATATATATATATATATATATATATATATGTATGTGTGTGTGTGTGTGCGTGTGCATTTTTTAATGAAAATTTGATTTATAATATCTCAAATTAGTGTTGATGATTATTGTGTATATATGATCATAAACATAATACTACACTTCTAGACATATGAATTTCCCTTCTTTCAAACTACGGTCTTGAAATGTAATGAAAAAGGAACTTCTCGATTCAGTTCCGATCACATCCGAGTGCACGGACAATGAGCCGTGGTGCTCACTTCCTAACACATCCTGTCTACCATCGACTGTCAGTAAAATCTTCATAAACAGCAAAACATCTCCTGCTGCACCATATGAAGACATGCTAGTTCAACAGCAGCATTGATGAGACATGCAACCACACTCTGTGTCCACTTTCTTTCACAGATTTTCACTGAGGTATGTGATCACACATTCATCTGATTGAACTGCATAGGAACTGCGTTCTTAAAAACATCTATGCACTGTGTCAGAGTGTATTATCGACTGCTGTGCTTCAGAAACCTTTCCACTAAAGGTTTCCCACAACAAGCCCTTGTTCTTTTCACCTCGCGATTCCACGCAGCTCGATTCTCTTTCAGATTTTGTCTTTAACGCTCAGGTAACAGCGCTCCCGCAAGGAGATGGAGGCAGCAGAGAAAGCAAAGGTAAAATGAAAGAAAAGCAAGAGAGGGAGAGGTGGTTGAGTTTCCGAGAGAGAGGACAGGCGCTCTCCTTTGAAGTGTTAAACATCCTTGAATAATTTAGTGCAGGCTAAGTATAGCTCTAAAACAGCCATTTCCATCTCTGAAATAAACCATCGCTTGACAAGCACACGGCATCTCACTCCTACTGCCTTTTGTGTCTCACTCGTTCTTCCAAACAATTCCAGCTTCGCCCAACCTACACTTGAACCGGTTCTTCTAGGAGCGGGCATCGCCAGGGATCTTACGAGATGAGGTCATGATACTTCAGCCGCCATTTTGTTTGCAGTGGGACATTCATATGATTTACACAGCAGATTTAAAAAATGCACTACAAATGAAGAGTTTGGTTCCAAAATAAACACCTTTTTTTTTTTATATACTGAGTTTCCACCAAAATCAGTATTGTATCTGGTCGGTATTGAAAAGCCATTTACTAATTTTGCACAAAATGCGATATCCGTTGTGTTATTCTATCATGTTTTCTCCCTTTCTTTCCAAAACGTGACAAACGCCAGTCTCCTTTCTCTGCAGAACGCGATATATCCGCTCAACCAATCACAGCGCACCATTCCACACACTGTAAACGGTAATGGCGGCGCTCTGAATACACCCAGCATCCTAGTTTTCCTTATCTACTTTGTACTTGTGATCAACAAAAACAGAAAAATGAATAATTTTGACGGCACTGATGAACCTGTGGTGATTTTTGCGGTGAGGAAGAAACACAAGTCATTGAAATGTGATCATTTTCGTGAGTAGATTAAGAAGATGAGGCACTCGGTCAAGCTGTTGCTTGTTCCACGACAGCATCAAACTTCTGTCGCGGTCCAATCATGAATAGTTTTTAAAAGCCGTTTTTAATACCAATGTACTCAGCAAATGAGTTTATTTTAACCATGCGGTGGCGCCAGATACTCTTTAAATCGGTAATGACAAACAGAGACATAATTAATATAAAGCATTAACAAGATGACTCGTTGAATTCATTTCGACGGCTGAATGTATTTTTTAGTCAAATGCCTGTATATAAGATTAGTATTGACAAAGTTCAGAGGCTGTCACATATTTGCCTGGAAAATCCAGCCTCACCACTGTACCAGCGGATGAGTCTGGTCGGCTATGGAGTTTCTTTTGTGTCTTTTTTATTCAAACAAACATATTGTGTTTGAGAGTAAAACTAATTATTTTGTAATTAAAAATATATATATAATTGCAAAAAAAGTCTTCTTAAGGCTCAAAAATAAAGAAGTTGATAACAGAATTATTTGCAGTGCGTGTAAATCTTTGAAAACCTTTATTTTTCCTTGTGCACTTCGAGAACTTTTCATCCCAAACCCACACATTTTGCTCTCTTTTCTGCTGTCTTTTTTGCGGGTCAAAATATTTTGCTTGCGAGGTGAATAGGTTTGCAAGCTGAAAAGTTTTGCAAGTTGAAAAGTTTTGCGAATTGAAAAGTTTTGTTTGCACGTGAAGCTGTAGCTCAGTGGGCGGTCTCTACCAACCAGGATGAAAGGCATTTTTCTATTGGTCACCCTCGATTGAAGTGACAAGTTGGCCACGCCCACTACGGTTTCCAGCCTCTGCTGCTGCCACCGAGAAGATAAGAGAAGCGAGAATGGCGAGCAACAGGTCGTTTACTGGGTAAGATAACTAATATCATAAACGCAGTGACAAGTGAACTGAATGATTCTCTCTTCTTATGCTGCCGTTGACTAGATTTTAATAACGTTATCCAACACTAGCAGCCAGAGCCACCATTAGTAACGTTTGCCGTGTGGTCGATGTCCAGTGTTGCTAGCTGAGCTGACATTCATAATCACATTTGGATTTTCTCAGCGTAAAGGTTGAGAGGCACTATTTTCGATGTTCGTAGAGTTGGGCCTAGGTTCTGGGGTAAAAATATCCGCTTGTTAACTCGTGACGTAAGGAACGCCGTTTCTGGGTCCAAGCCCCGGCTAGTTTGACTTGAGAATGCCATCTCCGCGGCCGTTTATGAGCGCTATTTATTCATAATAAACATTTATCATTTTAAAGTTAAAATACTTACAGTCTATACAACAGTCTCCATGGTCACAGCGTCACAGACATTAATATTTTAACGATTTATAAAAGATGAATCACTGTCTGGCCATCTGGGATTTTGGTATGGAGATAAAGGTTATGATTATTATTTTTTTTTTGTAGTATTACACCACATTATGTCAACCTTTACGCTGAGAAAATCCAAATGTGATTATGAATGTCAGCTCAGCTAGCAACACTGGACATCGACCACACGGCAAACGTTACTAATGGTGGCTCTGGCTGCTAGTGTTGGCTAACGTTAATAAAATCTAGTCAACGGCAGCATAAGAAGAGAGAATCATTCAGTTCACTTGTCACTGCGTTTATGATATTAGTTATCTTACCCAGTAAACGACCTGTTGCTCGCCATTCTCGCTTCTCTTATCTTCTCGGTGGCAGCAGCAGAGGCTGGAAACCGTAGTGGGCGTGGCCAACTTGTCACTTCAATCGAGGGTGACCAATAGAAAAATGCCTTTCATCCTGGTTGGTAGAGACCGCCCACTGAGCTACAGCTTCACGTGCAAACAAAACTTTTCAATTCGCAAAACTTTTCAACTTGCAAAACTTTTCAGCTTGCAAACCTATTCACCTCGCAAGCAAAATATTTTGACCCGCAAAAAAGACAGCAGAAAAGAGAGCAAAATGTGTGGGTTTGGGATGAAAAGTTCTCGAAGTGCACAAGGAAAAATAAAGGTTTTCAAAGATTTACACGCACTGCAAATAATTCTGTTATCAACTTCTTTATTTTTGAGCCTTAAGAAGACTTTTTTTGCAATATATATATATTTTTTAATTACAAAATAATTAGTTTTACTCTCAAACACAATATGTTTGTTTGAGTAAAAAAGACACAAAAGAAACTCCATAGTCGGCCATTGAATCAATTCGATTTCTAGGGCGGAGCAAATCCGAGCAAACAGGAAGCGGAGTAAACCAATCAGAGAAGGGCGGATATGACGTTAGCAAAGCGACAAGAGAGTCAACAGCGAAAAGTAAATCTTTGTTGATATTGAAGGGCCTTTCGCCGCACTAGAGCGACGCTGTTTGCGTCACTGAAATAAACAAATCTGATTGCACGGTACGGTTTGGAGTTGACTTGAATCTTGAATCTTGAATCTTGTAGAAGATATATCAGTCTGGCCTTGCCAGGCAAGTCATATATGTGAATTAACTTACTTTGTTGTGTATTTTCAATATGAAAAATAACTTTTATATTGATGGAATAATTGCATTTTGAAAAAAAAAAAAAAAAAAAAAGTGTCATGGATTTATTGCATTTTGGGGGGGAAAAATAATCCATTTTTATAATAAAGCTTTGAAAATCAAAATCTAGATTTGAATTTTTGATGTTTTTATAACCAAAAGATGCTACGTGAAAGTTTGAAACAGAAAATAGTGGTTTCCATCTTGCTGCTTTCTTGGTAAAGAAAACACCTTTTTACTCAAATTAATCAAAATGGATTTATAGCGTTTTGGAACCAAACTCTTCAAATGCTAAAAATATCACTATTAAAATGCAAGTACAAGCTGTTCATGTAGTTCAGTACAGTAGGTTTGATTCTTCCACACGAATAAATCTAATTTTCAATATATTAATTTCACAGTAATACTACACTGTCACTGTCAAGATACTGCATTAAACATCATTATGCAGTAGGCACTTTAACCAAAGTCACTGGAAATCAAGCCTGCAACCTTTAGCCAAAAAAGCGTAACGGCTAAAGCTAACGCTCCGCCCCCCGCGGTACGCAGGGAATGAGACCAGAGGCTGTTTTTTGAATGGAAGTCAATGGATGAGAGGCTTCACTATGCTGATTAAACAGCTTTTGTGGGGAAATAGCTAATCATTTAATTAATCCACAGCCTGTTTGCTAATCTTCAGAATGTTTTACACTAAACAATACTTTCGTTGGGAACTATATGTAGATTTTAGCTTGATAAAAATGTATTTTTTTAAGAGAAGGCAGACTAGGGAATGTTGCGACTGACGTCACTACCATTACATGATAGGCTGAGAGGTGCGGCACGTGATTAAGTTAGCCGTTACGGCCGTTTCCTATTTAAAACTTGACTCTTCTGTAGTTACATCGTGTACCAAGACCGACGGAAAATGAAAAGTTGTGATTTTATAGGCCGATATGGCTAGGAACTATACTCTCATTCTGGCATAATAATCGAGGAACTTTGCTGCCGTACCATGAGTGCAGCAGGTGCAATGATATTACGCAGATTCAATGAACTATGCTAAGCTATGCTAAAAGTGGTACCGGCAGACCCAGAGATCGACTGAATGGATTCGAAAACGGTAAAAATCAACTGTTTAACTCTAGGGGAGTTGGAAAATGAGTCTAATTTAAAAAAAAAAGTGGAGTGTTCCTTTAATGATCTTGCCTCTTTCACTACTTGCTCCTGTCCTGTTTCCCAGCAGTCCTCTCATCCGTCTGAATCTTACCTGCAGGTGTCCTCCTGAATGTAGAGGGCGATGAGCTGCTTCGGGACGCTGAAGGACAGTGTGCACTCTGCCATCTGTTCCCGCACCAACATCCATTTACTGTCCACTGTCTGAAACCTGTACACCTTACACACCGCGTTCTTAAACACTGATGGAAAGAGAGAGAGAAAGAAACATTAAGTGAGAGATGCGTTTACAAAGTACAGTGAATAATGACTTAAATTTCAGCCAGTTCCTTACATAAAGCCACTGTGTGACTTCAGAAGACTTGGGAATATACAGTAGTGCACGTGTGCACACTTTCATGGTGATTTTTTGTCATCTGAAACATGTTTATACTCTATCCTAGCTTTTAAAGAGTGCCTTCTACTTTCCACTTCGCTATTAAGACTGCTTTAAGACTTGATAACTAAGTCCTATGAAGAGAGACGGAGGGGAAAGCATTTCTAGATAGCCGTGAATGAGACCGCAGAACGTGTTTAATGTTCTTATCAGCGGTGAGGCGGCGGCAGGAGAAGTTATTTCCTCTACAGCATGAAATCATGCTTCTCGTCAAGGCTTCGCTCCACAAGCGAGTCGACGGAGCAGGCCACACACCCAGCAGGCTGTGCACTCAGATTTCTGAGTGGAAATCTGCAAGTGTCACTTGAGCATTTACTCTACACTTTTTTTAATGCTTGAGTTGCTTAAATAGGGGCCGTTTTCACCATTTTTGATCGTCGTGGTTGTAGCATGAGATTCCTATGAAATCCACAGGGGAAAAACTCCAGTAAGAACTTAAAGGATTAGTTCACTTTCAAATAAAATTTACCTGATAATTTACTCACCCCCATGTCATCCAAGATGTTCATGTCCCTTTTTCATGTCCTCATGTCTTTCTTCAGTCGAAAAGAAATTAAGGTTTTTGATGAAAACATTCCAGGATTATTCTCCTTTTAGTGGACTTCAATGGCCTGCAAATGGTTGAAGGTCAAAATTCCAAGTGCTTCCGCCAAAACCGCATTTTCGTATTCTTCAAAAAGCTTACGCTGTATGTCCTACGCCTTCCCTATTCTACTTACGGAATGAACGCAGTGCCAGTTCAATTTTTTATGTTAGTAGAATAGGGACGGCGTAGGACATACAGCGTAAGCTTTTTGAAGAATACGAAAATGCGGTTTTGGCGGAAGCACTTGGAAGGCGATCATTTGTTTATATAAAGCATATATATTTACATTTTTTTTTAAAAAGGGACAGATCGTTTTGCTAGATAAGACCCTTATTCCTCGTCTGGTATTGTTTAAAGCCCTTTGAAGCTGCACTGAAACTGTAATTTTGACCTTCAACCGTCTGAAGTCCATTGAAGTCCACTATATGGAGAATAATCCTGGAATGTTTTCATCAAAAACCTTAATTTCTTTTGGACTGAAGAAAGAAAGACATAAACATCTTGGATGACATGGGGGTGAGTAAATTATCAGGAAAATTTTATTTGAAAGTGAACTAATCCTTTAAATGAGGGGCTTTGATACATCATGCTTGCAATGGAATAGTCTGGCTTACATAAAAAAAAAAATGTCTAAACAGTAAGAAAAATAAAACTATCATAAAATGAACCTAGCATGAATGGTAGCCAATTATAAACAAGTCTGTACTGTAGCCCCTCTATTAATTACTATTATATGTTATAATGTTGAAATAATCTATACTAATGTATATTTAATTTATTGTATTATACTGTATTTATTGTATTAACCTATTTTGTACGTTTGAGCTTCTGCAAGAACCAATGAGGTTCGTTCTCGTGCCTCAAGCATATTCAGTTTATCTTCTGTTTATGTTCGCTGATCAATGTTTATATGTGAATAAAAGTCTAAATTCAATCTGTTCATCATATAAAGCAATCGTGTCTCTTCAGAAAATTTGGACTAAACCACTCAGTTCATATGGATTAGTTTTACGATCTCTTCATGAACTTTTTGAAGCATTAAAGTAGTAATTGTGTAGACTGTCAGGGACAGAAATCTCTCTGATTTCATTTAAAATACTGAACAAAATTAATTTCATTTAAATTAATGAACGAAAGTTGGTTTGGAACGACATAAGGGTGAGTAAATGATGACAATTTTTTAATTTTGAGTGAACTATCCCTTTAACTATTTTGGGATCCGAAAGTCTGTAATCTCACTGAAAATCTGGGATTTAAAAAAAAAAAAAACCTGAAAATAAAGTTTCAGACATGGTAAAATGAAGAGGAATTCTTCAAATATTTTAAGATTCTGCACTATTTAGGCGAATTTGTGACTATACCTCAGCTTGAGTGCAAAAAGAGGACACACCAAATTCAAAAAAAAAAATCATGTTTATTTATGACTTTTTAACTAATGAAAATTGTCGTATTAAATCAAATCAAAGATCCCACTGAAAACATACATGTGCTTTCCTTTTTACTTAAAAATGTTCATGACCACAAAAACATTGTTAGTTGTCTTTAATGGAAGCAGAAAGTACAGAAAGGTAGTACGCTGAGGATGTCGAGTGAAGACAGATGGACGCGTGACCTCCAGAGGAGGAGAACTGGACACAAACTCTCTCATGTTCTTCACAGAAGAGGATTAACCTCTGACTCCGCCCTCCCGTTTGCCCTCTAATCCGACGACCAATCAGATCGCAGCATCTCTGCCTGCTCAAGCTCTTAGGGAAATGACTTTGCGCTGCGTTAGTGTTGCAGCACAGCGGATGTCCAGGGGTTGGGGTGATGGGCACAAATTTCATTAGTCAGTCTTACAGAAGTAGCAGAGACTAACATATTTTGACAAGAAGCTGCATGACTAAAACAACAGCCATCAACAACGCCGCAATGACATTCAATACGGTTACAGCACCAGCAAATAAACACTAAGAAACATCAGATACATTGATAACACCCTGGACTTCTGGAGAGATCCGTCTGCCATTCCTGACTTCACCTCCATCCATCACATCACAGCAGCTCATAAATAAAGAAATGACCTTCTACAGTCTTTGTTTCTCAGGGAACTTTCAGAGACTTTGGGTCTATTCACTCTCTAATAACGTGCCAAAGCAATTCGACACATTCAAACTCTCTTTTCCTTACGGTGCAAAACAAATTTATATTGACTAAATTGAAATGGCATAAAAGCTGATGTCTTAAACAATTCTCCCAATACTGTTTATCCTGCTGCGTTACCTGAGGTAATTAAGCTAATGAGCCGCACTTCACACCACTGCTGGCAGTTATTTAAGCACAGCAATCACACCGTTCGGCAATCAGATTCTGCCGAATCCACTTCATGATTTCAACAATGCAGATGGGAATCAAATGGAATTGAACAATTCTGCTTCCGATTCTACTTAACGATTCCATTACTGATTATTTCATTGTTTACCAACATAACTGGACCCAAGAATACAATAAACAAAAATGCTAATTTAAAACAACACTATGTTTGATTACATATTTAGTCTTTTTTATTTTTTAAAGTACCATTTATTCCAACAAAATTTCCTTAGAGTAGGAAATTCGGCCTGAAAAAGTCTAGGAATAAACACTGAAGAACGTAGGCGAACTGACACTATAATTTGTGTTCAAATTAAGAAAACGAAACTCGTCCTCTCATCATGCTTTACAAAGAGTCACTTCTTGGGTGTACACACTCATAACCAATCATAACCAAATTTTACAGTAAGACGCTTCCTTGACAGCAAAGAGATGAAACAGCGAGCAAATGGAGATGTTTACTCCTGCTTTCCAGAGAAAAAGACCTCATGCATAATCTCTAGTTTCAGAAGAGATCACAAACTGCGAAAATCTGCCAAGACAAAAGCCTACGAACTCAATATGAACTCATAAATTTCTCATCAGATTCTCTGAAGCCTGAATGATCTGAGCTGTTATCTACATTCATTTATAGCTCTATAGTTTGACTGTATTTCAACGATTGCCTCATTTTGTATTTCTTCTAAAGAATTCCACAAGAAATGTCTGAGACAAAGTTGATTCATAAATGAAATATAACTCTTTGAAAGAAAGTGAAGAACCAGTCCTGAGCAATAAAATATTTCTATATAGGAAATTACATCATATGTATCAGTGAATTCTGTATGAATCATGGGATCAAGGCTTGGCTGGTTAGCATGACCCAATAACCGCTGATGGCTGCAAAAAGCATCTCCATTCACCATTGGTGGCCATCTCGAAATCCATCTTAATGACATAAATTGGAAAGATTCCATTCCATTATACTCTACTCTTAAAAATAATGGTTCTTTACTGGCATCATGAAGAACCTTTAACATCTATGGAACCTGGAAAAAGGTTCTTTAGATCTTTGATTGTCAGAAGAATTCCAGGTGCAGCTCACTGTCAGCCAATAAGATTCCACGTAGCATTTTCATCGATCAGTCGTCTGTTCTGATTGGTTGATAACTTATGATGGTGTTTGAAGGTCCAGATCGAATTATCTCTAGTACAAGAGCATGGAGAGATTTGCGAGTGCACAGGGCACATGCAATATCTGAGCGAGAGGAGAGGCAGTTCATAAGAGAGCACTGTATATTTGAGAGCGCACGTCCGGTTTTGTGTGAGAGCAAAGGAAATCCGCGTGTGAGTGGAGAGATTCACGCTCGCGCATTACGTGAATGTGCTCTTGTGTTGCAATAATGTTCTGATGAAAATAACGCCATATTAAACCACAAAAAGCCAAACACCAAAACATATAAAGCATTCTTCAACTCACCAGCATTCATTATTGGTCCGTTATCTTTGTCATTATTGGTTCCGTGTGACGACTCGTACACCAGCGTGCACTGTGGGAAAAAAAAAACAAGATTGTGTATTTGAGATTGAAGGTCATTTGTCACTGATTATTAGACGTCAACATAATGACTACTACTTTAAATACGACCAACGACATCAGAGAGTTGGCGACAGCATCCCGTGACTCTCTCTCTCCGTCTCATGAGCCGAACGAATGGTGACAAGCTGTCACCTGCACCACTGCTCAGATAATAGAGGAGTTCTCCAAGTATCCCCGAGCGCCAATGTAAGCAATACAGGAGAGGAGAGACCCTCACGGCAGCCCAAGACAAACACGATCCTCCATCAACATCACCCACGGCGCTTGTGGCCTAATCACTTGAAATGCATACCCCGCATCAGGGTTTAGTGTGATGACGGATGAGTCTTCACGTCTCATTAGGTCTCATGACCTTGAATGGGTCTATGAGAGTTTCCAGACAGTTCTTGGCACACAGCTCAAGAAAAAAAAAAAAAAAGCCCCCTAAAAAACCAGTCACAATCGGTCCATGTTTTATGAACAGTCATGTTCTGTGGCAGATCAGATCCTACTCAAACATACATCAGCCCTGACCCACATTCCCTCATGAAGAACAAAGTGAATCACTTCTGAAGCCCACAGATCAAATAAAACCACAACGGCTCTGAGTCAATAAATAGACAGACACTTGTTACAGTAAAGAACAAAAAGACCTTATTGTGCAATCAATTTATCTATCTATCTATCTATCTATCTATCTATCTATCTATCTATCTATCTATCTATCTATCTATCTATCTGTGTGTCTATCTATCTATCTATGTATCTGTCTGTGTGTCTCTATATTTATCTATCAGTGTGTTTCTATCTATCTATCTATCTATCTATCTGAGTCTATCTATCTATCTATCTATCTATCTATCTATCTATCTATCTATCTATCTATCTATCTGTGTGTCTATCTATCTATCTATGTATCTGTCTGTGTCAGTCTATATCTATCTATCTGTGTCTCTATCTATATTTATCTATCTGAGTGTCTCTATCT
Source organism: Megalobrama amblycephala (assembly GCF_018812025.1). NCBI lineage: Eukaryota > Metazoa > Chordata > Actinopteri > Cypriniformes > Xenocyprididae > Megalobrama > Megalobrama amblycephala. The sequence continues at coordinate 15,826,236 of NC_063050.1, forward strand.
ATCTATCTATCTATCTATCTATCTATCTATCTATCTATCTATCTATCTATCTATCTGTCTGTCAGTCTATATCTATCTATCTGTGTCTCTATCTATATTTATCTATCTGAGTGTCTCTATCTATCTATCTATCTGTGTCTCTATCTATCTATCTATCTATCTATCTATCTATCTGTGTGTCTCTATATCTATCTATCTATCTATCTATCTATCTATCTGAGTCTATCTATCTATCTATCTATCTATCTATCTATCTATCTATCTGAGTCTATCTATCTATCTATCTATCTGAGTGTCTATCTATCTATCTGTGTCTCTATCTATATTTATCTATCTGAGTGTCTCTATCTATCTATCTATCTATATATCTATCTGTCTGTGTGTCTCTATATTTATCTATCAGTGTGTTTCTATCTATCTATCTATCTGAGTCTATCTATCTATCTATCTGTGTGTCTCTATATTTATCTATCTGTGTTTCTATCTATCTATCTATCTGAGTGTCTATCTATCTATCTATCTATCTGTGTGTCTCTATCTATATTTATCTATCAGTGTGTTTCTATCTATCTATCTGAGTCTATCTAATTTATCTATCTGTGTTTCTATCTATCTATCTATCTATTTATCTATCTGTGTGTCTCTATCTATCTATCTATCTATCTATCTATCTATCTATCTATCTATCTTAAAGATTAAGTAATTTACTGAATTGCAAGTAACAGGTAAAGGCATTCTGGGAAATTAAGGAAATTAACTGTATCTATCTGTGTGTCTCTATATTTATCTATCTGTGTTTCTATCTATCTATCTATCTGAGTGTCTATCTATCTATCTATCTATCTGTGTGTCTCTATCTATATTTATCTATCAGTGTGTTTCTATCTCTCTATCTATCTATCTATCTGAGTCTATCTAATTTATCTATCTGTGTTTCTATCTATCTATCTATCTATTTATCTATCTGTGTGTCTCTATCTATCTATCTATCTATCTATCTATCTATCTATCTATCTTAAAGATTAAGTAATTTACTGAATTGCAAGTAACAGGTAAAGGCATTCTGGGAAATTAAGGAAATTAACTGTTCTTCCACCGTAGTTCATTAAAATAAATAAATGAATATAATGATACATAAACAATAAAAATCTAATAAATGTATAAATAAAAATATAAAAAAATATACAAAACTATAAATAAACAAAAAAACAAAACAAAACAACTGTTACTTAAAAAGGTTGTGTATGATAAAATGTATTTATGGGTATTTAAAACTGAAAAATTAAAAGTGTTATTATAGGGGCTTTCTAGGAACTTAGTTATAGGAAGGAACTAGTCACCAGGGTGGTTCCCCAAGAACTAATGTTCCCCTAGGGCCGTTTTCCTGGTTTCATTTGCACCGGCAGTAGGAAGTGACGAAATCCGCACAAAGCGCTCATATCCTCCATTTGTTTATGATCTGTTAGATAGAACTGTTATACAAAGAAAGTAGACAGTGTATTGAAAATTATTTGCGTTTGCCATGTGGTTGATGCCCAATGTCGCTGAGCAGAAGTACATAATCATGTTTTGCTTTGGTTCAAAGTTTCGATGGATTTTCTCTTTAGTGTAAAGGTTTAGAGGTCCATCTATCATTGTTTTCCATGTTCATAGAGTTGGTTTGTGGAGTAAATATATAAGCTATAACCTGTGTACATGGCTTTTTTAAAAAATGGCTGGTGCCGTGTTTTGCGTGCATTCGGCTAATCAACATACACTTGCATCGCTGGTCGCTCCTACTGTGATGGTTTAGACCCTACTCTGAATTAGGAGCTAATTTAGTTCCCTCAAAAGTAGTTCCTTGAACTAAAATCGTTCCTAGTTCCTGCAGTGCAAACATGGCAAAATCTGGGCGCTTTCCCCAATAATAGGAACTATGAAAAGGTTCCTCTGGTGCAAAAGCCCCTAATGTTAGCTTGGCAAATTAAACTATCTATTCAAACTTTCGGACAAGCTTTGGTCAATTCAACATTCAAAGTTTGTCTCGACAATCTTTTTCAAGTTAAAAATGGCCAGTTCCATTCACTTCATTTAATTATTCAAATTTAAATTCCGAATCTTGATTGCTACCTCAATTCAAATTCAGGAATGGAACTGTAATTTATGAGGCATTCTCTATTCAAATCTTAATGGTTCACATTCTAAATACCCTCCATTTCCTTTCTCATGCCCTACATCCATCTCCATAATACTCACACCCTTTTGGTTTTCTTCCTTATGTTCTGTCAGTCTCTTTCATGCTGATTAACGAAGGTTAAAGGGTTCTGCTGATGGTCGTGTCAGTGTAAGTTATGGAGTTAAGGGGACATGAAGGGTGTCGTGCTGTCTGTCAACGTAGTAATGCTCAATTCTCCCTGACACACAGGACAGCAATGGCTGAAGACACACATATGGCTCATATCCACACGCTAATGTCAAAATACACTGGATAAAATATTCAACTAACAATTTTAGAGGATGTGAATCATACTGTTTTTCTTTAATCACAATGGCACAACTAAGTGAACCTGATAACATCATCCTCGAGGAAGTGACATTGCCAATAGGTTCAAGAGGTACTGCAAAGCTCGAATGTGTGCGTATAAATGCACTATAAACACTCTCCAAACAGATGCTTTACCTCTTCAGTCAACTGTGCAATTGAATTTCAGGGATGCCACACTCAGTATTCCCTCTGCTTTCCCTCTTTAACTGGAGACATGTCCTGAGAGGTGATTTTCCATTACCACCCCTTACAAACTGCATGCACATGCATCAAAATGACAACTTCCCACGACACAAGCCACTTTTAATGTACTGTAGTTCAACTACATTCAAGCGAATCTCTTGAAAACATAGTTATCATGTAGTAAATATAGTTAACGTAGTAACAAACAACACTGAAACATTGCATTTAAAGAACGACTAAATGAATCAATAATCATTTATTTGATCTGTGAATGGTGCGACCACAATAAATATCTGTATATAAGGCCTATATACTCTTTAAAAGTGTTTTGAAAGCAGTTGAACTACTAGTGTTGTTGAGCTAGTAGCTAGTAATTCACAGCTTACCTTCTGGTGCATGTCGGCGGTAATGTGGTCCACCTCGCCATCCTCAATCTCACCCATCTTCAGTCGGCTCACCACCACTGTGCCCACTGTCGCTGAATCATCTGCTGTCCTGAAACACAGCAACACAATGACAAATGAGTCTCGGTACACCTGTGTCAAGGGCTTCAAGCTAATATGAATATGAATCAGAGTGTCCAGATGTTTTCATATTGAAGCTCCCTTGCAGTCAATAATTTTATCCCAAAATCTTTGATCACTAAAATGACACATTTAAAACATTTTCCCGTGAAAATGATTTCATGCCTTAAAATAGCTTGAATGTAACTCTACACCCTTGCTTCATTTAGTATATGCAGATACATGAATATGCAAATTAGTCCCCGCCTCCACCCAATCACAGCAGTTCGGACTACCTGATCCACTCAGTCAACTCTAGTAAATGATACACAATAGCAAGTGGAAATATTGGTTTAATTCAGTCGTATATGATTGAACCAGAGACTGATTCAGAAGAAGAAGTGGAAGAGTGAATATTACAGTTTTGTCTACAAGTCGATGTATCAAAATGGTAGTGCGTTTTATGTATCTCTCTCTACAACGTCAGATACATAACAGCAATTAAAATAATTAGCCTTTTGCTTGATTACATTATCAAACAGATAATAATGTGTTGCTAATGTTATCCAAACCACGTTCCCGTGCGCCATCGCAGAGTCAAACAGCTGCCTTCTAAAAATCAGCATCCTTTGAACATCATTGAAAGTCAGTGGAGAAAAGCCCTGTCCCGCATGCTGAGATTGGTTACTTGTTTGTAATGGTATGAAACGGACAGTTTCCAACAGTGTTTTTGAAACTTTATTTAGATCACTGCAGTTTTAATGAGAAAATACTCAGCAATGGTGTTGACAGATGAATTTGCACATGTTTTTTCTTAAAGCATATTAAAACACCACACAGACATTTGAACAACATTAAAAACTTGATTTTCACCACAGGGGGTCTTTAAATGACACCTATCATCTTTAAAATAAAACATTTTAGAACAAGAAGTTAGTTAATTCTTTACAATCTGATCCAATTCATTTTCTAGTCTTGCATATTTGCTAACAAGAAACGTTCTCAGCACTTTCGGCTAACGTTCTGAAAAGGTTCAAGGTCATTGCACACTGAGTCCGAAATTCGCATGCGAAACTTTCGCACGTTAAAAAATAAATTCGACCTCACGTTATGTCAATCGCGTTTGCACACTGCCTCCGAAACCTTCGTCCGTCAAAAAAATATTCGGTTCAGGTTCAATTTTCTGCGTTTTTCGCACCCGTGGCACGCATTTTGAGAGACGTTTTGACAATTCAGAGCCACCGTATGTGAACGCAAAAATCCAGAATGCCATCTGACAAGTTGATCCACGTCATCTACATCACACAAAACAGCAGTACTGAATGACAAACAACGTGAGGAATACAAAGAGACTGAATATAAAGACAGATTGTGCCAGTAGTAAAGCATCAAACAGAGCCACTGACATCCTGAAGTAATCTTTGAAACGCTCGGATAATCCCGCAGCTCCTTGATGAGGTGAATTCTCCTTTCTCTCTATGCAATCTTGGGATTGGATGGACCCAATATTTCCTCTTTCTTTTTCTCTTTTTAAGAAGAGAGGAGACATCTAATCGTGCTCACTGCTTGAAGACTTAATTTTGTATTGTTTTGCGATTTTTTTCCGCAACGCATTCATTAATACACATCAGACTCAGTGTGCAAGGTCTCTATGCGTGACGCAGAGAGAATTTTTAGGATTGCGAATACAAAAAAAAAGCATGCGAAAATTTCGGACTCAGTGTGCAAAGGCCTTCACTCAAAGTTATGAACAAAAGTTCATAAAAATGTTCTGGTGTTTAAAAATGAAACATTATTTATACATCCTTCATGGATTTTTTTTTCTGAAACATTTCAGCTGGATGTTCATTATTACTTAAATGTTACTATGTTTTAGAACGTTCAGAGAACATTCAAAAGTAACATTCCCATAACGTTTGCAAAATGATCAAATGGAATGTTCCCTTAACGTTCACATAAATAAGAATTAAAAAAAATAATAATAATAATAATAATTTAAAAAATTGACTTTTTTAACCATTCAAAGAACATTCAGAAATAACATTTAATGAGAATGTTAACAAAATATTCTTCAGTGAATAACTGTAATAGATCTAACGTTACATTTATTCTAATTTTATAGTAAAATACTGTTTTTTGGGGGGGGGGTTGGAAGTGAAAAATAAGTCTTTGTATAATTTACAGTGAAAAAACTTAAATTGACAGTTCAACTGACTTAGTTTTTCTTATTTTTTTTCTAATCAGTTATGTACATTAGGGTTTTATGTTACATCTAATGTTGTTAAATGAATGTTCATTGCAATTTTAAAATGGCATGTGGCACCATCATGGTTACCATGATGGTGTTTAGTGTTTGTGTGAATGACACTGTGTGCACCTATTATATAACAGTATTGTCCTTCTCAGCTTGTGATGAACTTTGATTCATCATGTGACTCTCACCACCACTGTGGTTGGTTTGATGGTTTTCAGTATATTACAAAGGCTCAAACAGATATTAGTACTTCAATAGGCTGGTAAAGTAACATTATGGGCCCTATAATACACCCGGCGCAATGCGACGCAAGGCGCAGCGCAAGTGTGTTTGCTAGTTTGCGTCCGGCGCCGTTCGCGTTTTCCCGTTCAGCGCCACGTCCTTAAATTAGTAAATGCATTTGCGCCAGTTAGTATGCCCATGGGCGTGCTGGTCTAAAAAAGAGGTGTGTTCAGGCGCATTACCGGCACATTGCTATTTTAATGAGCTGAAAATAGACTGCGCCATAGACCAACTCAAACCTGGTCTAAAGTCTAAAGTCAATGGCGCAATATTTTTTGTTAGAGCGCGTTGGTAGAAACTGCGCCTCTGGGCGCGTCCACAGTGCGCGTTGACTTTGCTTATTACACACAGGGATGCGCATCACACAAACATGCCAAATATTAAAAACAAAAGGATTACAGTGTAAAAGAATATTATTGTGTAGGCTACATAAATATAAAAATGTAATGATGAATAGTCATTGCGTGTATTAGAATTAGGCTACCTATTTTAAATTCAGCCTATTACTACTTATAATGATGAACGAAATTGGCTAATTAATTGAACAATCGTGCCAATACACACGCATATATATTAACTGACTCATCGCGTGGAGCTATTTGAAAGCCTGCATCCAACGCAGACGACTGAAAGATTGACTGGCCACTTAACAAATTCCGCCATGTAAATAGCAATCCGCCATGGCGCGAGCGCATCTCACTCTTAAAGGGAATGGGAGATGACTCTGATTGGTTTATTGAACGTTACGCCCATTACTCATTAAGAGAATAGGGACAACCCATTTCAAAAACGGACCGTTTTTCCGTCGTTAAAATAGCAAAAGTGGATTTGGACACGCCCTGAGTGCACCTGCGCCGTGCGCTTTACACTTTGCGTTTAGATCGTTAAAATAGGGCCCTATATCTGTTAATGAAATAATTTTTTTTTTTTTTTTTTTTTTTGGGCTGTACATTTAAATTAAATCTGTAAAACCTAAAATGTTGCTACCATATTTTTTACGGTAAATTTCTGGCAACCACAGCTGCTGGGTTTTATACCATAAATTTAACAGAATTTTGTGTAAAATAAACAGTTATGAACAGTTATGTAATTATAAACTGTAACTGTAAAATGTAACATAAACCTTTAAATGATATGGTTTTGAACTGTAAAATAGACAGTAGTCTGAGTCCTTTCCCATAAAACCTAAAATGTTGCTACCGTATTTTTTACGGTAAAGTTCTGGCAACCACAGCTGCCATTTTTTTTTAACGTAAATTTTACGGAGATATTTTTTACAGTGTAGCCTGATCAGATTCAAAAATCTCATGTAAACGACTCAGATAGGGACACTGCAGCCTCACTAAGGTACCTAAACCCGTAGTTGATATCCTGTAGATATTAGCATTGATTAAGGAAGATTACTCGGTTTCTCAGTAGTTACCAGCCACAGGTTTGGCACGAGCAGATCAAACCCCAGCTGTGGCTGTTCGCTTGCCAGCAGACTTGGAGTGAGTCTGATATGTGAGGTTATGATTGACCTCAAATTAACTTTGATGCTCGACTGAGTCATGGAGGAGAGAAAAAGACATCCAGTCAGCCTTAAGAGGTACATTGGCAAATTACCCATCCATGAACATGACCTAGACAAATCTAATTGGCCCTGGGTCTCTTTATGACAACAGTAAATCAGAGAGTGTTGTTATGAGAAGAGCTAGCAGTATATGCTAATAGATCTGAATGAGACGCCGTTAGCAACCCATTTCACTTCTGTAATGTGACACATTTCTGAGTGAAACAGGACATTTAATGATTGAAAGAAATGCAGAGACTTTTTATCCATTGGGGATTAATTGGAGAGCGACAAATAGTCATTATGAAGCAAAAAATGGAGCTTGATGGTTTGAGGGGTTCATAAAGTAAGAGGCATGTATGATGCTAGTCCTTTCAGAGGCAGTGCAAGTTATTACATTATGAACTATTTTTTACTAGTTTGTATTTTTAATATGTATCACAGTTTCTACAGAAATATGAAGCAGCAGCACAACATTGATAAAACTAAGAAATGTTTCTTAAGCATCAAATCATCATTTTAGAATGATTTCTGAAGGATCATGTGACACTGAAGATTGGAGTAATGATGCTGAAAATTCAGCTTTGATCACAGGAATAAGTTATATTTTACAATATATTTAAATGGAAAACAGTTCTTTTATTTGTAATATTTCACAATATTACCATTTTCACTGTATTTTTGATCAAATAAATGCAGCATTGGTGAGCAGAAGAGATTTCATTCAAAAAATAATTGGAAAAACTTACTTTTGAACGCTACACACATATACTATATAGTCGATGAATGGATGAAAAGTCACATTGTTACGCCAGTTGGTGTTGACAAATGACTGTATTCATAATTGCATCACTGATTCAACTGATTCGTTATCAAACACAGATTCATTCAGGAACGAATCAAGTGAGTGTCTTCACGAGCGAGTCACTGAATCATTCATTTAACCGATTTGCTCAAAACGCTGATTCATTCAGAAACTTTTTTTTTTTTTTTTTTTAAATAAACAAAAAAATGTATCTGGCAATATTTTAGCCTATCTAAAATGTAAGTTACTGAATATTAAATTCTTGTTCACTGGACTGATGTATAAACGTAGTATCACACAATGGTGCTGCTTCTTTGTTACTTTTAACTTCTCAGAAATAGCCCAAGTCATTGCACACTTACATAAATTTATCCACTAACCATTCAGAAATGTCCAGTCACATTCTGTAAGTTTTAACTTCTTCCTGAGTCTCTCCATCAGTGTCCGACTCCGGTTTGAACAATGTAAAGCCCAGAACACACCAAGCTGATGCCGACAAACTAGTGGCAACGAAAGCAGACTGCAGGGTTGGCTCATGTCAACAGTGTCTGGGTCCAAAGTTGCCCTGCCACACCAAACCAATGCTCGACACCCAATGGCCAAGTAGCTCGTCTGTTCTGCGTAAGAAGAAATGCCTTTCCGTACCAGCAGGTGGCAGTAGCTGACCAGCCGATCAGAATGATCAGATGGCCCAATGGACCGCCGAGCTCCGACGGCAATTCAACATGTTGAATCGGCTGAAAAAAGCCGACGAGGACCAACTTCAGCCGATGGTGCGGAACACACTGAGAAAACTAAGTCAGCTGACTGTCGGCTCGGTGTGTTCCAGGCTTTAGGCTGAACACCGTTACTGACAATCCTCATTTTGGCAGTGTGAGATTCTCCAGCTTTGTTGTTGTTGAGCAACCGAAGCACGAGCTGTTAAAGCTCCACCCTCTTCTGGAAAGCAGTCGGGAGCAGCAGCTCATTTGCATTTAAAGGGACACACACTAAAAAAAAGTGTGTTTTTACTCACACCCAACTAGGGGCAAATTTGACAAGCTATAATAAATGATCTGTGGGGTATTTTGAGCTGAAACTTCACAGACACATTCTGGAGACACCAGAGACATATATTACATCTTGTGAAAGCGGCATTATAGGTCCCCTTTAAGTTAGTTATATACACGTATTATGTACCAAAGTCCTGCATAGTGTAAAAAGGGGCAAAGGAAAGCAACAGTGGTGAGGATCATAAATCTTTTCACATACAGCATCACAAGGCTTTTGATGATTTATGATGCCTTTAAACTCACAGCTGACTGTGACACTATTCCCCACTGCGACTAACAGCACAGTCAATTAAGAGAGGTAGAATTAATATTTTTCTCTCAAAAATACATACATGTCTTTATTTTGAGCTAGAGGGCATCTCAAGGACACGGTGCTTTTCACACAGACAGGATCTGATAGTGCTGCCACTCACAAAAGGACTGAAGGAGGTTGAATTTACATGATATTCAAGAGTCGTGAAAAGCTAAATGAAGAGTGACATTGAAATGAAATACTAGAGTGGAATACACAAAACCAACCTTACTTCTTCACCAGCCGACACTCTGGGTCTGTGTCAACCAAAGGGTCTGTAATACCTGGAGAGAGCCATCCGTTAGCATTCCCATGCAGTTTCTCGGATGAAGTATGTCATTTGCAATCTGCTGTCTTTGCTTAAGGTCACTGAGTTTCACAGTTTATTTTTCCCTGACTGCCATCAAAGAATAATAAAAAAAAAAATAATAATAATAAAAAAATAATAAAAAAACCAAAACAAAATTTAATTAAATACAAAGCTAAATTAAAAATAAATTAATTTACAAAATTAAACAACATAAATAATATACAAAAATAATAAAGTAAAATAAAATATAAATAAAATGTATGAAAATGTATGAGCTATTCAAGTCAGGTTCAAAATAAAATTATTTATATATATATATATATATATATATATATATATATATATATATAAACTAAATATGCACTTAGAGTAAATGCACTTAGAGTACATAAAACAATACTGACATTAATTTAAAAATTAATACAAAACTAAATAAAATAATAAAATAAATAAAGTACAAAAAAATAAATAAAAATATATCAAATATTAAAGTAAAATAAAATATAAAATAAAACATGTATGAGCTGTTTAAGTCAGGTTCAAAATAAAATGATTTAAAAAACCCAAATACATACCTAATATACATTTACAGTAAATAAAATAATACTGACATTACATCCTTGAATGAAAAAGTTTTAGCATGTTTAAATATAATTCTGTTTATTAAAACTAACTGGTTTCTTACACGTGTTGATAAAACTGTCATACAGTCTTGATTCTTGGTCTTGTTTCTTGACTCAATCAGAAACATTTGTAAGAGACCGTTGTTCTCAATTTTTTCCCCTCACAAGTTCACTCAAATATGTCTTGAGTTCTTGAGTGCTTTGAACCGACTCAAAAGAACAGTTCATTCATGATTCGGACATTGCTAGTTGACTTCGGATGATCAGTCAAGATGGGGCAGTTGTGAAGCTCTGTCTTGTTCTGCCTTATTTTCCCTCAAGTCCAACCCTGGTGAGATACCCTATACGTCTCACCCCACCTGAGGAGAAATCCTCTGATTTTTGACCTACATAAAAAGCTGGACGGCGCTAAAAATAGCTCTGCAGTTTTATGATTGTCTCTATGAGTAATGCTGGCACAATTGTGGAGAGCAGATGAGCGAGAGCTGCTCTGGATCCTTGAAAATGAACCAGCTCTTTCTTCCCCCTGTTTTTCCCATGACTCAGCAGTAATTGTATTTGAATGGCTGTCTCAATCAGCGAGTCGACACACTGAGCTTCTGAACAGAAAGCGGCAGAAATCGACCGAGCAGATGCTTGTTTTGGAGCATTTCCAGTCCTTTCTAAACAGACGCTACGCAACGGCTGTTGATGAATATGAACAACCAACTCCCTTGCTATTTTTACAGCGGAACATATAAAATTAATTGAATTCATTCAAAAATCATGCAGCATTTGCAGGCTCCGACGAGAGGCCGCTGCCCGACGGTTTATCTGACCGCTCAGTATTATTCTGTATTAAGGCGGTGGCTGATGGATGCTGCTGAGCGCTGTGAAAGGTCATTCGTCACTTGATTTCCGAGGGCTGTTAAAATCTCAGCCTCAAACGAGGTCATGTTATGAAGCTCATGTCTGAAGACTCAGCGCTATAACCGTGTATTACAGACTCATGTTTCATTCTACAAAGGTGGTGATCTTTTAAAAAGGGTAATTGAGAAATAGGGCAGTGTGTGTATGTGTGATCATTATTAGGATGAAAATGAAAGCTGTCAAGAACATGTCTGGGTCATATTTAACCGTAAAAATAAAAAGAAGGAATATGAAAAAGTATGTTTTTTTATTATAAAGTATTAATTAAAGTTATTTAAAGGTGCTAAATAAAATCCAAAAACCACTAGGCCAGTGTTATATATTTTGTTCATTTGAGTACTTACAATATCCCAAATGTTCGCAACTATTTGTAAATTGTGAGAAAATTGCAATTTTAACCAAGGCTCCGGGACGTGTGAGGAGTCGCCTGTCAATTGCGTCATACCCATGTTACCCTCGGTTTCCAGTTTTATTTTGTAGAAACCATGGAAACACCAAAGACTCCTTAATATTTACATGTTTAATAGACAAGGGAACACAGCGTTTTTGTGTGTGTCCCTTTAAATGCAAATGAGCTGCTGCTCCAGAAGAGGGCGGAGCTTTAACAGCTCAGGCTTCGGTTGCTCAACAACAACAAAGCTGGAGAATCTCACGCAGCCAAAATGAGGATTGTCAGTAACGGTGTTCAGCCTTACACTGTTCAAACCGGAGTCTACACTGATGGAGAGACTCAGGAAGAATTTTTAGAATGAATCTGGACGTTTCTGAACGGTTAGTGGATACATTTATGTAGTTGCTGTGGAGTTGATTCAACTCATCGACTAGCATGTGTCGTCATGTTCATTTTTTGTGCAAATCCAGCATTGTTTGTGAAGCAGTCTGGTATAAAATTACATCACATTAGTAGTCTAAGCTGTTTTGTGGGCGAATCATAAGTAACACCGACACAATTCTGTCAAAAACAACTTCCGTTTGTGCTAACAAAGTTATAGAGGCTAAGGGAAAGCACACGGAAAGTGGAGCTATACCTGAAAAGAAGAAATACATTGCATTACTTAAAAATACTTACATTTTCTTCATCTGCAGCTTTGCCTCATTTGCGAAAACAAAATGGCGGCGCCATGGGTGGAAACGTGCAGATTAAGAGGCGGTAATATGATCTCCTTCCTATGTCAATAGGGGAGCGAAATCTGAGCGGCTTGTTTTTTCACAAGCTTGCAGAGAAAGGCTTACCAAAACAAAGTTACTGGGTTGTCCTTTTTAACTTTTTCTTGGTTGGCAGATGCACCGGGGACCCGATTATAGCACTTAAACATGGAAGAAGTTAGATTTTTATTCCCTTTGAAGTTATTTAACCCAAAAGTAAATAAGAAATTATATTTAGCAAGAATATTCTTTAAAACAGACTTTTCTTTATGCAATATATAATTCCTTTCTTTTTGTGTTTGATTTTCAGGGGAAATGTGATCTGGACATGCTTTCATGAGACTCGCCCACCGCATGCTAAAATGAAGTGTATAAACTTGTGAATTCAGGTAAACATTTAGAGATTAAACTCCCCCGGCAATACAATCTGTTCTCTTTGAGGATCTTATGTTGCACAGCTTCTACTGAGGCTTATGAATCCAGGCTCTGTGTTTGGTGCAGTCTTTCATTTCCATAAAGGTTCGTTATGTACGCCCTGCTTGTGGTTGTGAGTCAATTTGCAAAGGCATTTTGTGAGGCAAGCTCCAATCAATGACAATCGAATGAGAGAGTCAGTCACTGATGCAGAAAACAGGAAGCCAGTCATTGACCTCATCACAATCCAGAGCAGTAATTGTGCTCTATTATCAACTAGAAGCGCACGTTTGCAGTACCTGGAAATTCTGTGTTATTCAGTTATTTCGTTATGAGATAATATGTTCAAAAGCGAGCTGTGAATTGGCTCATGAGGAGGCCCAGATGGAATCTAATGATGACTTTCTCACATTTTCTCCATTTTTTGGGGCCAATCTGTAGAAAAATCTGTAATTCTAAAAATGTATAAAAAAATGGTAAAATGTGTTAAACCAAGCAGTGAGTACTTCAGTACTTCACAATCAAATTAGCCAAAATAATTATATTAAATATTTCATAAATTTTTCATGAACAGTCAAGGGTCAAGTTTTTCTAGAGATGTGAAATCTGTCTAGCTAATAAACCTAACAAAATAATTAAAATGATAATTGGTTTGACTAATATTTTTAGTCATATTCTTAATTTTCTGCTTGAGCAGTTATTAGTCATTTAATGGGGAAAAAAAAAAACAAGTTTAACTGACAAATGTTTAAATTGAAATGTCCAAAATCAAAACTAAAAATTGGAATAGTTTTTGCAATTCTTTTTTAAAATATAGAATCATATCAACATAAACAACATCATTACATCAATATTTAAAAAATATAAATAATGCAAAAAATAATATAAATAAATAAATATAAAAATATAGAATCATATCAACATAAACAACATCATTACGTCAATATATAAAAAATAAATAATACAAAAAATAATATAAATAAATATAAAAAATATATAAAATAAAATGTAAAAAAATATAAAATATAAAAATAAAAAATATATACAAATATCAGTTGATAACCTTAAAATAATAATATTAACAATTCATGTGATATATTATAATAATAAATAATAATATCAAATATAATGTAAGAAATGGTAATATAATAAATTGCAGTCAATGTTAATATAAATGGTGATGTATAAAATAAATAAATAACTACATAAAATATAAAAATAAACTGTAATACTAAAAATACCAGCTAATAACCTTAAAATAATAATATTTAAATGGTGTGATACATTAAAAAACATAATAATAATATAAAATAAAATGCAAAAAAATGATAATATAAAAAATAGATCAATAACATTAAAATAGTAACATTAATATAATTGATGTTATATAATAAAATAAATAATAGTATAAAATATAGAATAAAATATAAAATAATATTAAAAATTATTGGTTGATAACCATTTTCATATACATTTGTTAGTAGGTCATGTGTGAATTATTGTTGTCAAAAGAACCGACTTTGGTACTAAAATATTAAAAATTTGACAATACCAGCATTTCCCCCTAGCATTTTGAGCGCTGTTGAGCAGATGCTTAAGCACCTCTGACTGACCATTGTGTTCACATGCTCATCAGATGTCTGTGATTGGCTACAATGATAATCGCTTCAGAAACATGTTGTAAATACACATCTTTGACGCTCTTCACCGAGTGCTTACAAAGATACACACAGGAGCGCGTGACCGGTCCGGTGATAGACGCCTGCTTTCAAATGCTCCCGCTCCAGCTTTCAAATTCAAAAAATCCCGTGCGTTGATCATTGTAGCCAATCACAGACATATCATATGAGCACGTGAACACAATGGCCAATCAGAGGTGTTTATGAATCCGCTCAACAGCGCTCAAAGCATCAAAATTTTACAATTTCAGTACTGACTTGGTATCGTAGTCAGTACTTTTAACAACACAACACTGTCAATAGGACCCCTGTCAAAATGCTCTCAAATCAGATCCCGCAGTTTGCCGTGTTTAGGAAGAATTATATAATTGCAGAAAAATTGAAAAATGTTGCGTATTATGTGAACAAATCGATCACAAGAACATTTTAATGGCATTTCAGTGGTGGTGTGTAAATAATAAAGCGTATTGGTAGTCGGCACATCACCTGCTCATTTGCATGAGGTGTAAGTGGACATGCCCACATCACCAACAGTGTCTGGAACATCACTGAACACTTACTGACATTCAGTGACTCATCACTGCATGTTTCAGCAGCTCCCCTTGAGAAAAGATGCCTTGCATGTTTCTCTTCACAGTTTGTCAACGCTGCGGAAAATGTGTTTTCACAAGTTACTTGTTCTATCAGCTCAGCAAGTTCACAATAGACTAAACAGAACACAACAGTGACAGTCTAGCTCCCTCGGACCACACTCCACAACATCTCTATCCTCAAGCGCTTCAGTGTCGAAAACATCTAAAAAGTCCGACACAGAGCTAAGAAAACGTCAAAAAATCTCTCCCAAACCCACTGAGACCACCAGCACCCTTTTATATCTGAACCGCTCGGCTCTTGAAGATGCAAATAACAAGCTCACCCTCACAGCTGAAGGTCCTGCCCTGTGGTTGTGAATGTGAAAGTATCTCAGGCCAGTCAAAATGTCAAGCTTCCTGCAGAGCAATGAGAGCAAAAGGTACCAGAGACTATAAATACCCTGTTTTGTGGGGCTGGACGGAAACAGCTTAAAGGTAAGCTCTCCGTCTTAAAAATAAGGCTTGAGATGCGCGGGTCGGGACGTGGCATTTTTTAGAAACTCTAAAAGCCTTTAGTGTCTGTGAAGAATGCCTCTAACCAGAGTATTAATATTTTACACCTCACCCACACATATATAATGAAGCATTCAAAACGCTCTCTGTGATGGAAAGTACAAGACTCCTACAAAAGAAATCATTCTGTCAGTCATTATCGGTTTATATGTAAGCTGTCCTAAATATATATTATATCATTTTGTTGTACAGTGGTGTAGCACTATTGTTAAAATCATAAGAATTAATGAGGGATCTGCTTAAGGTTAAGAAAAGGGTAAGAAAATTTCAGAAACTTTATGTAATTATAAGGCTCTGTTTCCACCTGGTATTAAGATGAGTTTTGGTCGATTGGATCACATGACGAGGGAGACACATACCCGTTTACACCTGGTTTCTTTTATCAACCACTTCTGTCCTGATTTCTTCGAGGGGAGGGTCTATGGGCGGGTAAATATATGGTTTTTTTTTTCAGATCTTTCGATCTAATGGACAAAATAAGTTTGCACAATTTGCATATGAACGCACCCATGATGACGAAAAAACATACGGAGAGCAGTCGTTTTCGTTTTTTGCTCTGACAGCCGCAAGACTGTGAAGAAATCAGGAATGGTGGGAGAACATTGTGCTTGGTACATTTTTGTCTTCAAACCAAACTTGGGTCTTCATTCGACAAAGTTTAAATCTCGTCCAGCTAGCACTCTTCCCATAATGTTTATGCATTAAGTCAGTAGCAAGTATGCCGCTCAAGTCCTGAAAAGTGAAGCCAAAGCGTCTCTATCGCCCCCAGGTGACTGGAAGCAGTATAGGTCATAAACCCCACCCTCTTCATGTAATGTAATGGGACGTGAGACAAACTAAACAATCAAAATACACTTCAAATATGTTTTTTCCAAAGATAATTTCTATCACATTTTTTGTCACACTGATGTTAGTTCAGATGTTCGTTCTTTAAAAAGTTTGGTTTTAGTTAGTTATTTAATGCTATAAAAATGGGAATGCTATAAAAAAGGGATTCCATAACTGTTTATTTCACAGCGACATTGTTCTGAGTGTGGGCGGGACCTTGACATCGCGGCTCCACTTTGCGCTCACTAGATGTCTCAAGATGTCAGCGCCAGTTTGGCACACTGGTGGCTTCAGTTACTACAATGGAAGAGAGTGAAGGTGCGTCATCCATCTTTTTTTTTTTCAGGCTAGGGTCAGTAGGTGGAGAGTAGGAGGTCTTTTGTGGCTGTTCGAACACATTTGACCACATGAGCGTTTACACTATGAAAGTAATCCGGTCGACTACCTCTGAAAGTGGACAAGCTCAAAATGTTTCACACCCCGTTTACACCTGTATTTAGTGTCGTCCACTCCGATCGACCAAAACGCACCTTAATACCAGGTGGAAACAGGGCCCAATGCTAAAAAG
This sequence comes from Megalobrama amblycephala, assembly GCF_018812025.1. NCBI lineage: Eukaryota > Metazoa > Chordata > Actinopteri > Cypriniformes > Xenocyprididae > Megalobrama > Megalobrama amblycephala. The sequence continues at coordinate 15,843,305 of NC_063050.1, forward strand.
AAAGGTTTTTTTTGCTAATGTTCCCATTATGTTGTGAAAACATTATTTCTGAATGTTCAAAACGTTTAAACATAGTTTTTTCTTGGTTATGCAAGCATTAAGGGAACATTCCTTTTGATCATTCTGCAAACATTTTAGGAACATTATTTTTTAACGTTCTCTGAACATTACGAAATGAGATAACTTTGAATGAACATTTATTCATTTAACGTTACTGGAAGAGTGTTTGTTCATAACCTTGCCAGAACATTAGCCAAAGTTCTAAGAATATATACAATACAGAAACTAAGTTTATCATGTTAAATAACAAATTGATCACATAATTTTTCATTGTATGCAAAACAATCTAAAAGAGTGAATCTCATGAAGTCCATGTTCTATTTTAGCCTAAAATACCAAAACAAAAAATAAGAAACTATATTTTGCATAAGATAAGCCTTTTAGGACAATTATTTAAGACAATACAAATGTTTTTGACATTATTTTCATGTTAATTAATTGTATTTACTCCCCAAAATCTCATACCGTAATGCATCCTGAGTTTGTTTGTAACTCCCATTCTTCTCAATGATTCGCATTACTGTGATCAAACACAATACATTATTAGGTATTAATACAATACCAACAATATAGTTTTATTTATTTATAAAGTAATAAGTATATGGGAGAAATTCAGTTAGTTTGTCATGAAAATGATGTCGCAAAGCAAAAAATCTTGATGGTCCTAATAATAATAATAATAATAATAATAAAGTATAAAACTTAACTGAAATAATATTTAAAATAGTATAAGACATTTGTTTTGATTATGGGGTAAAATGTTACTCCAAACCAGTTGACAAAACTTCTTGACAAGTTTTATGTGATTTGTCTGTTTACTCGTACATGTAAACTACTTTAGATTGCAGTGAGTCTGTCATAAGCCCAGTCAAACAGAAGCTCAGAGTGTCATCTGCGTCTCATCGGCAGTGTAAAGACTGACGTGTGGATATGGTGCGCTGTAGGCCAACTGGGCTCAGGCAGGAAGGATCTGGGATGTTGATGTGAGTCATTGATATTGACAGTTTGGGCTGTTAGCATTCCGCCTGCTCGCTCCTGAAAGTCACCAGGATTAGATTCATCAGAGCTGATGCAATCCCAGCACTGCAACAGGGATGCCCTCTGACAACTGCCACTAATCCGCAGGCCACTCTCATTATAACACACACTACTGAGACAAAAGACTATGGATCTGATACATGACTAAAACAAGAACACATGGGCGTTTACACTGCAGAAACAACAGCTCTTGATAATCTTTAAAAAAAAAAATCTATTTTTTTTAATAATCTACATATGTTTGCAATGATTAAATTTTATTTGAAATATTAAAATAATTTATTTAAAACATGACAAATTATAAATAACAATAATTTATTTAATTAAAAATAAATACAATTTATTTTATTTTTATTTTATTTGCAGTAACATTAGGCAATATGATGATTTTAATGTGCTTTATATTTGGCCATTAAATTGCCTAAGGATTACATAAAATAGATGAATATAAATTATATATATAATTTCGAAACACTTATGACATAACAAAGCCTCGTTTACTGAAATCATGTGACTTTGGACCACTAATTCGAAACAAAAGATTTGTAAAGCATCGAAGCTTCATGAAGCAGTGTTTTGAAATCGCCCATCACTAGATATTGGTGAATAAAGGTTGATCCATTGTAGTCTGTTTTAAATAAGTCTTTGGTAGCTTTCTGGACATCTGAAAGTGTTAATTGTCTTGCTGGCAATGGAGGCCTCACTGAGCCATCAGATTTTATTAAAAAATATCTTAATTTGTGTTCCGAAGATGAACGAATGCCTGTGGAACGACATGAGGGTGAGTAATAAATGACAGAATATTCATTTTTGGGTGAACTAACCCTTCAAGTGTCAAAAAGTATCCAAATACTTTTTAGGGTTTATATTTAGTATAAATATTTTCATTCCTGTAACACAGTTTTTTAAATTCCCTAATATTTCCAGGTTTTCCATAAATGTGGGAACTCTGTAAACAGAACCTATGAGAAATCTTTATTTTTAGTACTGTAGCATGCAATCAAGCGTCTAATGGCTGTTCCTGTAAACACGCTGCTTCTAAAACGATCATTAGAGGCCTGATTGCCTGTTTGCTTCCATTCTAATCTGCTCTGCACAAATCACCAAGCGTTGCATCTCTGTCAGAGATGAAACAGACTACTTCTTGCTAAAAACACTGCAGACATGAATGCGCGTGCCACGCTGTCGACCAAAGGCTTCTCATTTGGTGGTCATTAAAACAGTAAGCAGCTCCTCGAACTCGGCCCACGTGTCAGACGGTGACAAGCCGAGCTTATCCCTGTCCCTCCGGTGTCAGAGCCCACTTCCTCCGCACAATCTCCTCTGTCAGCCATTTTAACTCAGCGTGGAGGAGCTCTGTCTAATACCTCCAGACTAACAATGAGAAAAATGTCAGAGCAATGAAAAATGGAGCCGGTCCTCTGACAGTGCGCTCGCCGGGGGCTAAATGTCAAAGCGGGATCGGCGGCTGCCTGCTCTCTCACCTCAATAAACAGGTCGCTGTGTGTTTACCGTGTAATCCACACGAGCGGCCTGCACTTTGAAACTGTTATGAACGGAAATTCATTAAGCGTAACAACAGCGTATGGTGCAGATACAGACTCTGCTGCGCTAAAACCTAGTTTGGTATTAGCTAACAACACTATAGGCATAAAAACACACAGCGTAGTTATTTAATGTATATTTACGATTCAATGAATAAACAATATGATTAGGTGTACAATCAACTAGTGATTATCATATAAACCCTGACAGAGTCTTAATCAGCCTTAAACAGCACATTGCTGTGGACAAATTAAAAATATGCAATTAAACAGTCATTATAGAGAAATTTATGAATGCTCACATTCAAGAGAGTAGTGTAAAATATATATAATAATGAATTATTGCATTTTATTATGCACACTTGAATCCTGACATTTAAGTAAAATAATAATTGATTAAAAATAGAAAAAATAATTTAAAAAGTACAATTAAATATTATGTAATAATATTTTATCTTAATATTTCTGTTAATATTTTGTATTTAATACTTAATATTAATATAAGTTCTAATATTTAGTACTTAATATTAGTTTAAGTCTTTATAACTTAATATTTTTTCTTCACCCACCATCTTTTTATTGAGCTCTTTGCAGTGCATTATGGGATTATCATCTCTGCAAAACAAACAGGCAATGCTGCCCTCAAAAATAATTAATGCAACATACTTACAGTATGCGGCCTATATTTCGGCATCAGGAGCATGCATATGATGACTTTAAATGCTGTCTATATAGGTTTTGAAACCACAAACCATGAACCTCAAACATGAACATTTTTTTAAGGCCACAGCTAGAACAAGATATGTGACATGATCTAGAAAGCATGTGAAACTCACGCTAGCCTGTCTAGAATAATGTGCACAAATGAAATTGTGTTCCAGCTCATTCGCAATCCATGAAAACCAGCACTAAATGACAATGAGGTCAAGTCAAGCAGCCTAATCCATCCAGTAAGTAACATATGCAAGTGTCAGATAATAAAAGCACAAAACTCAACACTTCAGCTATGGGCTGGAATCAGCCGCCCCTGTCTGCACGCTGCATGAAACCCCACAACATCAAACCCAAGCAGAGCAACGGCCCTCTGCTTGCATCCCAGCATGGATATTACTTTCTCAGTGAATGCTTGTGAGCTTGCAGTGTGTAACAAGTGGTGACTAGCAGCAGATAACGCAGGGAGGGACACACACACACACACACACACAGACACTACAGCATCAGAAGTAAAGTGCGACGTGTCAGTATTTCTCTAGCACAGCAGCACCTATCCCTTTTTCTGCTGGGCTCTGTATTTCACTGGATCAGATACTTGATGGCTTTTCCATCACCGTGGCAATAAGCCTGGCCTTAAGTGTGTGTGTGTGTGTGTTTGTGTGTGAGATGCTGCAGTGCTGTGATAGGCAGACTAGTAGAAGCCAAGGCAAAGAGTTAAGTAGTTCTCAGATTAATCTTGGTATATGGAGCACAAATATACATACACTCGCTTGCTGCAGTGTTCAGACTTTCAACCAGTTCGAGTTTAGGATTACTGAATTACAAATTCTATATTAAGTTCTGAAGATTGAAACAAGATGTGCATTTGCTGAAGGAAATGCCAGTGTGAGCAAGGAGGCAAAAAATGAAATAAGTTGGTAACACTTCACAATAAGGTCTCATTTGCTTTAGATTAACTTAAATAAACTAACAGTGAACAATACTTGTTTACAACATTTATTCGTTTTTTTGTTTTTTGTTAGTTAGTTAATTAAAAATACAATTGTTGATTTGCTCATGTTAGTTCACAGTGCATTAACTAATGTTAACAAATACAACTTGTAATTTTAAAAATGCATTAGTAAATGTTGAAATTAACATAAAAAAAGATTAATAAATGCTAGAAGTATATTTCATTATTAGTTTGCATTAACTGATGTAGTTAACAAATGATACCTTGTAGTTAAGTGTTACCAATAAGTTTATGTTTCAGGCCTAAACAAAATGCTGCTTCAGAGCTGGTTTGACACTGTAATGACGCTGTGCATGAGAATCAACACAATGTGAGCGACTCTACAGATGTGAAAGGTGTAATTCACCGCTGGAAAAATGAGCTTTCAATAAAATGTAGATGCCAATGCAGTAGGAATGAGATTTTAAATTTTACATGTTGCTGTTCAAGGCCACTCCCACCAGTCTACTATGGATGCGCTTACCATAGCCAATAACACCTTGCTTTAGTAGGAAATACTTCTTAGCAAACTTTTAGTCATAATGGTGTTGACTTGTATTGTTTCCTTGTGCAAGAATTCAAAGAGTAAACATTTAACGGGAGTGAGTTACTTTCAGTTTTCAGTGAAGGATCCAGTGCGTTATAGGCAGCAGCTAAAAGCTGCAAAGATTCGTAAAACCTCTTTGGGTGTGTTCACACTTTTTTAGTATAAAAAAAATAATTGTTGCTATAACAACAGCTGCTACAAGAGTGCTGTGTGATGCAGAGATAAATGTCGAGAAAGAGGAAGTTGGCTCTTACATTGGGTTTTGAAGTTAACGGGGAGGAGAATGTCGGTTCACAAAGCTGTTTGTGGATGCACGTTATTATACAGGGAAGGAAACAGTATGGTGCTTACAATAATTTAGTCCAGGAGATCGGGTTGGATGATGCACGGTTTGCAGCATCATTGCACAGACACTAGTACAATAAGTCCATCTACAGGCACCTTCTCCATTTTTTTCTTGTTGTTATGGAAACGACAGTTCTCGCTACTCACTTATCATTGGTCAGGTGTCAAAAGGGTGCTTGACGTAGGGCTTTTTTTTTTTCAGAAAAGTTTAACTATATTCAACTTGAAAAGACACTCTGAGATGCATTGGTGGGATTATAATTCAAAAAAAGATGCCAAGTGTGAACATGCCCTTAGTTTGTAGTCAGCACTTTAAACCGGATGACCATGAACAGTGTTTTAGGCCAAAATAGCAGAAAACTGAAAGAAACAGTTGTTCTGTCTGTTCCGCACAACCCCCAAGCAATACGCAGTCGCCGTAAAGAGTAGATAGAGTACAATTCAATTTTCAGTGATAAACCTACCCTTACTATAACTGTTCTGTTAATAACCCTCTTCCGATCTGACTGTAAGTACAATCTGTAGTTTTCACGAAAGCCCTGGAGCTGTCAAAAGACTTTTTCTGACAAATAAATGTGAATCTGACAAGTAAATGTTCCAGGTAACACAGAGAACAAGTAAACCTTGTTCATTTGCATATACTTCTGACATTGTAACGATATAAAGTGGATTGAAAATTGGTGATGTTACACTTTAAATTGAAGAAAAACAACTTTGACAATGCAAATAAATGCAAAAAAGAAAACCAGTCACCATTCATAATTCAAATGTCACAATTACATCATCATTGTAGTTCCATTTTGAATGCTGAACATTTTATTAAAGTTAATCTGAGATTTTTAAATGTAACTGTTACATTTCTTATAAAGAGCAATGGTAAAAAACACAAACAGCCCAACGAAGACTGAAACTATCTACAAAACAAAATCAGAAGAAGCCTTTAGATTCAGGCTGAACTGATTGCAGAAGTTTTATACTGGGAGGTAAAGAATAATCCTTGACCAGAATGGTTGCGTAATATGAATACAGCACCGTCTTGAAAGCACATATTTTAATCAGACTGTATTCTTTTAATGTTTTAAGTTCAAAAGTGTTTCTTTTGAAACAGTAGAGCTTGCTGAGAAAAAGCTGAGCATGTCAAAGTCACCCAAGGAGTGTGTACGCATCAACATACATCACAGACAAAACCAGCAGGCTGATTTATTCAGGAAATTACATTCATTTTAACAATGTTGATGGAGATGCCACTTTTCAAGCTTCATTTCATATAATTTAGTGTTTATAAGGACTGAAAGCAACACATTAGCTGCAACCAAACAAAAATATAAATATGCACAGCATTTAGAGTCATTCACTGTGTTTAATGTAGTGTTTCTCAACTGGTGGGCTGCACCCTGCAAATGGGTCACAGGTCTGATCTGATGGGGTCCTGAACAGCAGAAAAACTGTTAAATACAAATAATAAAACCTTAAGCAACCTTAAATAATATAATCATAGTCTGGACCTGCAAAATAAACAACAGGCTTATCAACTTTTTTTTTTTTAAATAGAAAACGCCTCTCATTTCTGTTGTTGTTGACATCAAAGGCTGTGCGTCTAATCAAACTTTCATTTAGGGGGGTTTATTTGAAAAGTGCCAGCCAGGTAAAAGGTCTCTAAACCAAAACCACCAGATCAACACTCACCCAAACACATCATGGGTTTTATGAGGGCTTAAAACTCACCAAGTTATGGACTAATTCTGGCCAGTGTTGGAAAAGCAATGAAATTATACTGACCGCGGCACATAACAGACCCGACGTCTTGTTTACACCCAGGTTATGGTCTTCGGAAAGAGGGAGTTTATTGAGGGTGGAAGACAGAGAGACAGTGTTATAAAAATAACACTGAATGTGTTATTTGTGGGTGTAGATATGTGTGAATATGTACGCTGACTGAAGTGATATATATATATACTGCCCTGCAAAAGTTTGGAAACAACCCTGGCAATGTGTGGTTTTGGACGATATCAGCATAAATCCTTATCATTTTTTGGTGCAAATACATTAAAGTAACTTGACATTATCATTGAAGACCAGCAATAATAATTTTCATTTTGATTACGTAATAATGGCAATATATACCCCTTTGCCAGCTGTGATGCCGGGTTACTGGTTTAAACTTGGCCCAGGTTTGTAAAAGATTTTTGAGTCAGCACATATACATATATATATATATATATATTTTTTTTTTTTCATAGCATTGAAAGACAAAATTAAGACCAATTAGATTTTATTTTTATTTTTACAAAGAATTTTAAAAATGTCTGTACGCACAAATGATTATTAATCACAAATTTATTTATTTTTTTAAAATTCACTCCACCTATACAGAATGCAATATATAAAGCATGCAAAAAGTTTAGTTGTTAATCAGTGATTCAATGCATTATAAACAGATATTTTCCAATCACAGTCCATATTTCTGTTAAACTTTTCTTCCAAATACAGGTTCAGCTATTGCAATATTCTGGTATACATACTAATACATCCAGAACAAACTCAAAATCCAGAACAAACTCAAGACATCAATGTTTGGTAACACTTTAGTATAGGAAACACATATTCACCAATTATTTTCCCTCAATAAATTCTTAATTTACTGCTCATTAATATTTAGTAAGTTAGTTGTTAAGTTCAGGTATTGGGTAGGATTAATAAGGTAATGTATAATAAGACATAAATATGTGCTTAATAAATACTAATAAACAGCAAATATTCTAGTAATATGCAAGCTAATAAGCAACTAGTTAAAATACCCTAAAATAAAGTGTTCCCCAATGTTTTCTTCCCTGTACTGTGTTCTGTTTGCTCTTGGCATTTATTATGCTGCATTTAGCAGACTAATTTAATAAAATCATTCATTTTCATTTCAACAACAGCAGACAAGAGGCTAAAGGATGAATAGGGAAATGTAGGCCAGTAACCCTTCTAAATACGAGCCTGTTACGGGGCTTCATTCATCTGCATGCTGATTTATGTTCATTTCATTAAAGGTTGTAAATGATTCTCTCTCCTCGTGCTTGACATATTCCAGCTGATGGTTATCTCGCACATCTCACAGATATGCATAAATATTCACCTACAGGAAAGACTCAAAACAAGGTGTTTATGTGACAAGTGCATAATTGAAATACGACCGTATTAAATCGTTCTTGTCTTCTCAAGCTACCTTTCAAATCTGATCATACATGCGTTTAATAAATCAGCCCCGAGATGTTTCTGAACACTTTTTCCTGAAATCCTCTAGTGACCTGGATGAACTTCCAAAGACACTCTTTTATCAAAGCACACTTGCTTCCTTATACACACCAAGAGATGATTGTGTGAACAATGCAATGCTGAGTGATGATTGGTTAAGTGCTAATAAAATGAGGGTTAACGTTACTTATTATTTATCTAATGACAATTTGAAATGAAAGGGACAGGGTCATGTGAGGTGAGCAAAGCTAAGATCAGAAAACTGCCTTCCCGATCATCCATTACTGGCAGAGATGGTTTTATTTTTATGAGATGCATGGGTCTGTGTCTCTACCATTGGAGAAAGCATAGCGGTCAACTCGGATCAAGTGTGCCTTGATAACCGATCAAATTACAGCCTTGACGTCATTGAATTTCATTCAGAGTTGTGTGACAGTCAATCACTGTTTGCAGATACCATAGAAATGAATGAGAAGTGCTGTAAACTGAATCCAACTTGTAGCAAAATTATTTGACTTCTCTTTTTTTTTTGGTATAAAAATAGATCAATCCAAAATGAATGTTTAAAGGCAAACATCTTGAAGATTAGCCGATGGACTGCCGGTTCATTAAATGATACTGTTTTAGCACAAAAGCAGTTTATTCAGCGTAGTGAAGCCTCTCCTCTATTGACACCCATTAAAAAACGGCCTCTGGTTGGACTCCCTACTGCATTTTAAAACAATTTTAAAGAGGACCTATTATGTTGTATTTAGTGTGTGATGTTTGAGCATGAAAAAGGTTTGCTAAGTTGAAAAAGGTGAGAAAAAAAAGGTGTGCAAAAAAAAGCACAAAGTCACTCGAGTAGAAGTTATTCTCTATATCAGTAACACTGTTTCTGAACTCCCTGAAATGCCTTGATTGTAATCTTGAGTTTTCTTTTGCAAATTAACACTTATTGAAATAATTCCCACACAAGGCATATGCAAAAAAAGGAGACGAGGCCTGGTTTAGTTAGTTAGTAGTGTGTTGAAACTTGCGGTTATGTTAAAGGGCGTGACACTTCCGAAACAAACTCGAAGTGGTCGACCAATCACAACACACTGATCCAGCCGACCAATCAGAGCACATTGTGCTTTTCTGAAGGAGGGGCTTCATAGAGACAGGAACTAAACAGAGCGTTACTGACAGACTGGGAAGAGAGGTGCTGCAATAATGTCAAATATGTAAAAAAATAATGTGTTTTTTGAACATTCATTCATAAAAACCTATTCTAGTAGACCCCAAAACCAAATCAAGACTTTGTAAAAAGGCATAATCGGTCCTCTTTAACCCTCTGGAGTCTGAGGCTGATTTGGGGCTTGGAGAAGTTTTGACATGCCCTGACATTTGTGCTTTTTTCAGTTGTTCATAAACATATAAATGACAAAAGTGTCATTACACTGTATTCAACACAAACTAGACTACAATAATATGTGAGGAACATGTATGTACATGTTTGTATTTTTGAAGGAATAATGTTTATGCGTGGTTATTGAAAAAACAAAAAACTTAAGTCACTGAAAAAAGTATATTAAATCTGTGTTCACAAGACTTCTGGGTATTGGAGGTTGTAGACTAGAGTTTTTGCTTCAGAATTATGTAAAAATTATGCTGCCTACTCCTCAATATAAAACAATATATTGATTTAGTTTTTGTAAGACACTTTTTGTCAAGAAACACAGTATGCGTGGAGTCGTGAATCATCATGAATAATGGGTGATTCTCACCTGAGAAGACAAAAGAATCACATAATAATGACCTGAAATGACTTGCATATTAATGAGGCCTTTCAGTCAGGTAGGCTGTGTGTTACCTCTATGGCATTTCATATAGGCTTTTATCTTAAAAGCATGCACATTTGGAGAAATATTGATGGATTCTTATATATTTATGTAAATTTTCTATACTGAGAAGTAATATTTATTGTAATCACTATGAGTGCTGGATACTGTGTTTTCAATTCATACTTGCAGCTGGAGGGCGCTCTGTACACCTTTAGGCCACAAATTCATATAAAGAAGAAAAGGAACTAGGAACTAACGGCATGTCTTCTAGAGATCGCTAACCATGGCTTTAACATCCAAATAAACACTTTTCAAGACAATAAATACACGACTGAGACAATGCATACAAGTATTGACTCTGAATTTGCATCTAAATAGCGCTCCCTCCGTGGGCGTGGCCGCATTAGTGGATAATGAGCTGAATCACAGACTTCTGACATGGCTCTCTTTTCATACAGATTACATAAACACAGAATGTTTGTTTTCGATTTGACTTGCACGATTTAAAATCTGACATTTCAACGTTTCTTTAGACATAAGTGTCATTTTTTTTGTCATTAGTATTCATAAGTTACAGTTCATTTTCTGAGAACTATCAGATTGGACTTCGTTCAGAGGGAGACGAGAGATCACGCATCATGTTAGTTTTCTTTATTTTACAGAAAGCACAACATTGTGTTTTTACTCTGAGTGTACACAAATAAAAGAAGACATTCTATAGTTTCAATTGATATATTACTTATGTCTCTATGTCAAGAAATGACGGAGTATTTTAAGTCTGTTTTGCTGCAATGTGAAAAAAATCCTGCAAAACACGCCGGCGAGTTTTCGGACCTCAGGGAGTTAATACTTGCATACCAGAAATGTTTTTCTTCTAAATGTTCACATGTACTTTTAATCTACCCCACACAGGGTCCATAATTAAAGCTGCACTTAGTCATTTTTTCCTTCATTAAAATAAAATTTTACTCCTAAAAGAATGACTGGTACTTTTTAAAAAAAAAATCACCCACACTGGCATGAAATAAAATGTCTCACATTTTTGTGTGATGTTAGTTGTAAGTGCCAAATTATTATTATTATTATTATTATTATATATATATATATATATATATATATATATATATATATATTTGAAAATTGACTTTAGCATCCTGCAAGTCAAATTATAAGAAATTAAAATTAAAGAAAACAGCAAGAAGGAGGCAACTTGTGTAGAATATTCAGAACGAGAATGAGCTTTATTTGCCAAGTGTGCACAAACAAAAGAAATTTGTTGTGGTTTTCTACAGGAGCTCACATTATTTCTCACATTAAGCCACCAAAATGAACATATTAGTAAGAAAAACACCATCTTCTTTAGTTTTTGTGAAAGGAGTAGTTTCACAGAAAAACAACTACAGTTGCTAGTGTACTCTTAGAAATAGGTTCAGTGGGGTTCTATATGATTTAATTTTAAAGAACCCTTTATGCCAGAAAGGTTCTATATAAGGAGAAATTAAATGAAATGTCTTAATGCTTTCATGTTTATTTCTTTTTTTTTTTCTAGTGATAAAATGTTTATGAGCTGTTTACTTCATACAATGTAATTACAATTAAAAATGAATAAAATAAATAAAATGACCCCAGGATGGAACCTCTAAAAGATTCTATATATGAAATGTCTGACAGAACCCTTTATGTTCTAAATAGAGCCTTTTCTTATAAGAATGATAAGTGACAAAATATCTAAATCTAAAAAACAAGCAGTTAAACAGGCAAATAGACTAAATGTCACTAGGCAACTAGTAATTTAACCACCACAACAAAAATATGAAGAACTAAATTATGGGTCTCTATGATTTTGTGATTTGTGGGGTTTCATAGTGAGACTGTGTTTCATGCTGCAAGGAAATGTTTGCTGCAAATATATAATAGAAATATAGCTGCGAGCAGCAATTATCGGGTTCAAGCGCATAGTTTTGCCCACTGTTAGTTAATTTTAGTTAATGTATTAACTAATGTTAAATAATGGGACCTTGTTGTATAGTGTTATTTTTTATATTTAAGAAATATTTATGGTCAAAAAATTCAGCAGGCATTAGCAGGTGTAGAAAAAAAATCAGTTGCAGCCTAAACTCACACATCATGGAACTTTCATTAAGTGCAGGAGAAATTTCATTTAGTGTAAGACCGACCTGCTAACATTTAGAGGACGCACGATTTCATTCGCCATGGGTACGGCACGTCTCAAAGAGAGCCTACCCATAAACTCCCTCTCAATCAATACACTGACTGTAAAGTGATTGAATTCAATACTCAAAGATCTCCACTGCAGACCGCTGTTTATTGCCCTACACTCCGAGCATCTAAGACTGCTTGGATAAGGATCTATAAATAACTGAATGTGTCATGATATAGAGAGAGAAATAGATAAGGTAGAAATGAAAAGGTGACCTGTAAGGGGACGAACAGACGAAAGACAAGACTTCCTGAAACACTGCACAGCAAACCTGACAACTGTGTGAAAGGTCTCGGCCAGAGCGAGCAACAGAGTCACAAACACACGTGACGGATACATTGCTTTCCTATTATTTTCACACCAAAATCAACTCGAGTCGAAATCTTCACTGAAAAGCTCTTTTTCCATTTAGACACTAAAAGGAAGTGCTGATTATGAACATTTGAAGATGTAGAGCTCAAGAGTGCCACCCACTTTTTCAGTAGCTTTGTTTCTGAAAGTTTCCCATTGTTCTTCAAAGGCATTTCAGAAAATGAGGCAGTTTTACACCACAATCCAAACAATGCTCTGAGATAAATCACGATATTATAACATTTGTTTTGAATCAGTGTTCGAAAAATCGGGAAAAATGACAACGGTAAATAGTCTCTGTACTTTAAATTTTGAATTGACTAATTGTAGCAATGATAGAGCAATGAGAATTACTAGCTAATAAATAAATAAACTGATAAATATAACTAATAAAGCAATGCAAATTACGCAATCGAATCAGCAATGATGGTACAATATGAAAATAAAATATAAAAAAAAATATAATGAACAAAATAATAAATGTAACGTATGCAGTGAAAAAATATTAAATATAATATATAAAAACATTATATAAAAATAAAATAAAAAATTAAAAAAATGATGGCTATAACTACTTAAAATATTAACTGAATTTATTACAAAATATTTGAATGTAGATACATTTAAATGTGGATAAATGAAGAACAAAATGTATGACTGATGCGACGCAATATATAGTGGGGTCCAAAAGTCTGACCAGTTTAAATATAGTTATTATTTTTATTTATTTATTTATTTATTTTGTATTTAAATAGAAAAAAAAAGTTTTAGATTTCTAAGAAATTCACACACACAAAATGTCTACACTATTTCTAGGTCATCAAATGTATCAAATGAATACATTTATTTGTTCATTTGATTACTGACCTTGAAATTTTTTGTGCATTTTTCAGAAATCTAAAACTTTATTTCTATTTAAATACTAAAAAAAAGACCCTTCTTCCACTGAAACTCAAGATGCTCTTTGGAAAATCTAAAATCATGCTTGAGCTTCAGTGCTGCTGTTATTAATGCGCAAGTTCATCAAATTCATCTTAATTTTTCCAATCCAACTTCTAAAAGTATGGAAAAATGGCATTTTTGCAAGCGGCCTCAGACTTTTGTGGGGCTGCCCCCTAATGGTTGACTAATCATTAATCAACAAGAAGAGGCTTAGTCAACCAAAATTTTATTAGTCAGAAAAAAAAACCTTGTGGTGAAGTCATGCAGTAGATGAAGGACAGACTGTTAATGGCAGGTCCTTGTGGTAATAACAGTATGTCGGACAGGAAATCCAAACGATTGCTTATCATCCATTGACCTCAATGGCTTATCGTTTTAAACATGTAAGCAGTAGCAACTTTACATGGCTGCTCATTCTTTTGTTAACCTAGATAAATGTGCACTATTAGGCGCATATCCACGTGTTTGTGTGCAGTGTGGAAGATGAAGTATTAGCACGCTTACTGCATGACATGGAGGCGCCGGCGCAATCACTTGCATTTTTACCTGTAATCAACTTAAAATACTCCATCATTTTTGGTTATACAGAGAAGATAATCCATCATTGGAAACTGTAAAGGGACTTCTGCTTTAAACTGGTGCTTTGCGGGAAGCTTTATGCATGTGCTTGAGCCCTGATTAGGCTATATTACGCCTAAATATATTAAACGCTCATTATGGTTCAGTAATCTCCTCAGTATATATTTAAGTAATTAAATTAATATAAGCATACGATTAGTCAACTAATAGCTTAAATGAACGACTAGTCGACTACAAAAATCTTTAGTCATTGGCAGCCCTAGAGTCTTGGACCCCAAGCACTGTACGTCTTGCTTCATTACACAAGAGACAGCGCAGTGCTTTTGTACTTCTGCTGCTCCTCACCAAAGAGAAACGCTATTCTGAGCATCAATGGAGACAGAAAGAGCGACAGAGAGCAAACAACCAGCCAGAGACAGCGAAACAGAACAAACAACAAGAATCAAGGGCCAGTGTCTACACTGTAACATGACCAATAGGCCAATTAAAGGGAAACAACGATCAATATTAATACTGATGTATAATAGAATTCCACATTGCGGTGTGCAGGGAATCCCTCCGGCTGTCACTCACAAACACAACACTATCAATTATGACTAAGCAGCAATCCTCGCTGGTGTCGAGACACACCGGCTCTGCTCCAAAACACAGGAAGCTTTCTTAATGTGTATTGCCTACAAAGCATCCTAACGGCCAAGAGACTTATGAGGGTGCTTTTTGCAGATAGCAACTAAGCAAACAACCCTCCAATCTGGCCAAAACAAGGTCTCTTTTAAGGTAGCAGTTTGGTAGAGCTTTAAAATGCTGTCAGCTCACTAAGTTTTGGAGCAAATCCAGTGTGTCCGTGTACACGGGAAAGAATAACTGCACTGGAGCAGCTGTTTGAATGGGAAATTGTTTAGTGAACGCCAACAAGGCAACAAAACTGTTGGTTTAAAGTCCTGTTGGCATGTTGCAGATGCTTCTGGATATGAATGTGTCCTGCATGCACCATCTGTACTAATTTAGCTCTGAATACCAATTTGTCATTTAATTGGTGCTTAAATATGATTTACAGTACATTTACAGGAACAACCCCACTGGAAGGAGCACAATGGTGATCATCATTCATGAATCAAACCTTGTGGGCTTTGAACCTACAATCGTTTAGAATGCATAACCAGATCTACTGTATAACTACTATGCCACAAAATGTCCTCTACCTGCCTTTCTCCACAACACATTACACAATTTTTATATTTGCCCAGCCCCTTAACATCATCAAAACTATCAAAACTTGTATACAATAGAGATGGACGCTATTACTAAAATATTTTATATTAATATAATATATTAATACTGTAATTTTTGCTGGAAAATTCACCAAAACAGTTTACAGACTACAGTGTAGTCACGCCCCCCAGTGGTGAACCACTGAAATTTCGAAACACTTATGACTTAACGAAGCCTCGTTTACTGAAATCAGATTTCAGTTTTCAAATTTTATTCAGTTCAAATTTTCAGATTTTATCAGAAATTTCTTAATTTGTGTTCCGAAGATGAACGAAGGTCTTACGGGTGTGGAACGACATGAGGGTGAGTAATTAATGACATTATTTTCATTTTTGAGTGAACTAACCCTTTAACAACAAAATCATCAAAACAGTAAAAATAATATCTTAAATCTGATAGTTCTGAGTCTAAATTCAAAGATTTGAATTCAAAGTTCTGAGTGTTTATTCAAAGATGCTGTAAAATAACAGGAACGTGCAATGGTTCTCTGCACCCGAAAAACAACTTAACTCTCTATGTCTTAACCAGTTTTGGGAAATGTCCTACTCCATATTTTTGCACGTTACGTAATAACATAAATCTACCACCCACCCAGTCCTGCCATACAATAAAAACTCAAGCTGTGCATTTATTGGACAGTCAGACCAAGCTGTGTGGCAACTAAATATGTGCCAAATAAAGGAGCAGATGGCCTGTTTTCTACTGGAGTCTCAGCCCTGTTTGATCAGCTGTGTGAGCCTGACATCATCTACCTCCAGAGAGTTCATTGCATGTGCACGAATCACACCAAATGAAGTTTGCACCATAAAACGACAGCACTGCAGAGAAAGATAAAGCACACAATGCAACTCACCTCAGGCTGAGAGAAAGCTGCTGGTCTTTGGACTGGAGGAGATCGGCCACGGAGAAGCTGCTACTTCCCAAGAAGTTGCTCTAAAGAGGAAACACAGCAGAATCTGGTCATGAAATGAACGCACACATCACCCAACTGTACAGATCTCCTGTTGAACACGTGTGCATCCAAACAGTCTCCTACTACATACCCTTTTCATTAACATTTAAAGACGTCACTATGTCTAAACTGTACTACCACCTTCAGTATTACAGTTGACTTTTAAATTCCATATCAATTCCTGAATCTGAGGTAGCAAACTGGATGTAGAACTGTAATTCAAATTATGAATGTAATGAAGTAGAATTAAAAATGAACTGAAATTCAAATTTTGAATGTAATGAAGCAGAATTGAAATTCAGATTGATGGATGGATGGATGGATGGATGGATGGATGGATGGATGGATTTTGGTATACTGGATGATGGATGGATGGATGGATGGATGGATGGATGGATGGATGGATGGATGGATGGTACAGAGGATGGATGATGGTATATCGGATGGATGGATGGATGGATGGATGGATGGATGGATGGATGGATGGATGGACAGAGGATGGTATGGCGGATGGATGGATGGATGGATGGATGGATGGATGGATGGATGGATAGATGGATGGACAGAGGATGGTATGGAGGATGGATGGATGGATGGATGGATAGATGGATGGATGATGGTATAGTGGATGGATGGATGGATGGATGGATGATGGTATAGTGGATGGCTGGATGGATGGACAGGATGGTATGGCGGATGGATGATGGTATAGCGGATGGATGGATGGACAGAGGATGGTAAGGTGGATGGATGGATGGATGGATGGATGATGGTATGGCGGATGGATGGATGGATGGATGGATGGATAGATGGATGATGGTATAGTGGATGGATGGATGGATAGACAGAGGATGGTATGGCGGATGGATGGATGGACAGAGGATGGTATGGCGGATGGATGGATGGACAGAGGATGGTATGGCGGATGGATGGATGGATGGATAGATGGATGATGGTATAGTGGATGGATGGATGGATGGATGGATAGACAGAGAATGGTATGGCGGATGGATGGATGGATGGATGGATGATGGTATAGCGGATGGATGGATGGACAGAGGATAGTATGGCGGATGGATGGATGGATGGATGGATGGATGGATGGATGCAGTGAGCATGCATAAACACATACTGTAGGAAAGAACCGGCAAGAGCAAGCCATCAATAAACACAAATACACAGAGTGGACAGGAAATAGAAAATAGATTGGTAGAGGAAAGGAAGACAGTTGAAGAGTGAGAGAAACAGATAATGATTAGAGAGAACAAGAAAAAGCAAAGTTTTGTCAAAAAGCAGAAACACTTAGCTAGAAGTGTGAAGCTTTTACAGGCCGTACAGTCAGAAAAACAGATTTTGGTTGCTAAATTGTTCATACTGGTTTATATAGTGTTGCTAAGGAGTTGTAAGATGGTTTCTAAAGCGTGCCAGTGCACTAGGCGGCTGTATCATACACACAGATGCAGGCTGACAGACAGATCCTGTGCTATACTGAAAGCTCTAGGAGGAGTGACGGTTCATAAATGTCTGCTCTCAGAAGGATACAGCAGCTTAAGCACAACTGCTTTGTCAAGCAACATAATGAGAAAACAGAGACATAAATGTGGACTGGATGTGTTCATCAATCTATTTTGTTCCCACTGAGAGAGATCCGGTCATACCAAGGACATGCAGCCCTCTACGCTGCCTTAATTAGTAATTACAACACACATACACACACAGGAATCCCTCGACATTTCTCAAAAATTAATCACCGTGCCACGTTCTTCACTGTAAAGACAGGCCCAAACAGACATGCTGTAAAGTTGATGTACACATGTTTTATATGTATATATGTATATGTGTGTAGTGTGTGTGTGTGTGTAGTTCAATCATGAATCTCTAGAAGGCGCAGGTTGATAAGTCCTTTACATGCAATCTGTAAGCAATCACTTAAGTCCTGTTTCAGAACAAAGCAAACAATCTACTAGTCTGAACAGGTCATATAGTGACATATACAGGTCATGTATATTGGTAGCTGAAAGCATCATTACATGTTCTTTGTTTTGAAACCCTAGTTTTGACTGTATTTCAAACAACATTCCTCTACTGTTCCTCACCTCCACAAATCCAACTCACTTTAAAATCACAACATGAGCAGCACTAAATGTTCCTGCCGTTTGCCTTTCTTAAATAAAGATTTCCTCGTAACGGCACGCGTATGGTGTTTACCAAGACACAAGTGTTGTCACAGATCAAGACGGGATCTCACGGTCGTGCGTGACATGATGAAATGCGTGGGAATACCGTGTACAGCTTTGCTCTGACTGAGACGTGGGATAATTAGAAACAAGAGTGTTTATTCCTGAGCAGGAATTGGTTTAGCATCATCATCGCTTTAATTCGTCTAAATAAGAAGGTCACCAACCAATCTATGGGAGGTTAAAACAGAGTACGTAGTGATTTATTGATGCTTTACATGTGCTGAAAAGGTTACGGGCCAATTCACAGTATTGACAAAGACTTGAGTGAAAGAGCTGGATGCGAGTCGAGATAATAGCTAGATACTGTAACATTCAGTGTACAAATACTCTTCTAGCTTGTCTTGGTCTACGTCTCTTTTGAAACCAGACAAAATGGCAGCGCTTGAGGAACACAATCTCAGGCGTCATTACTCCCTAAAATGTGCTGAACAGTATGCTAAGTGTGAAAGAGAGATCAGTCGCACAACTCGGAAAAAACTCTGTCCATGCAGCAGAATCAGTTTCAGAGAGTGTTGAGATAAAGTGATGCATCCGCTGAGACTAGTTATCTGCATATAACTACGCCAATAAGTGCATAGGCAAAATTCATGCTTGTAAACACTTTCACTGGTTGTAACTGTTTCAAACAGTCCTATTTAGATCACCTTTACTACTGTATACGACAATGAGATTTTTTTCCTTTGCGCAAAATCAAGTAAATGTGTCCTTCCTTCACCTGAAATACACATTATAGTGATATTTATTCTAGATACAGGTGCATTAATGGTATGACAACATATGCAAATACTTTAAATTAAAAAATAGCAACATTTAAGTACATACTAGGAAATAACAACCTCAGCTTTTGGTTGCAAAAATAAAATTCATTTAAACATACATAAATATGTGAAGGGTATATACAGTTATTTTAAACCAATTTATGCTTTAATGACATTGCTCTAATTATTTACAGTAATCTCATTTTTACAATAATCTTACTGTCAAAAACACCTAAATGTATGAAAAAGCAAAAAAGCGTAACAGCAAATAATTTCCAATTTTATTGAGCATGAAAATAATAAACATTAAAAATATTAAATCTAACAAATCATGGCAATGAAGCTCAAATCCAGAATTATCAGCTGCACACTGGTGAAGAAAGAAGTTCTGTCATATGATATTTATTTACTTTTCCTGCTGTTTTAGGTTTTTGTCATAGTTTCCCTTAAGTATCGGTATCGTGATATTTAAGTTGGGTATCGTATCGAAGTCAAAATTTTGGTATCGTGACAACACTAGTTCAAACTGGAGTCGACACTGATGGAGAGACTCAGGAAAAGTTACAACTTTTAGAACACATCTGGATGTTTCTGAGCGGTTGATGGATAAATTAATGTAGTTGCTGTGGAGTTGATTCAACTCATCGACTAGCATGTGCCGTCATGTTAATCTTTTGTGCAAACCCACAGTTGAATTGACCCTCATTTGTGAAGCAGTCCGGTGTAAAATGACAACAACACTCTACTACAACAACTCTTCCTCTTTTCTAAAGCAGCCCAACATGGCCTCGCCCCCTTTGTTGTGTGTTCTCGGGGGCGGGGTTTATGTAAATTGTAAGGTTTGTGAAGTCACAACCCAGGAAGAAGCTTGTTGTAGTCCCATTTGTTGTAGTTTTTAAGCAATTTCTGTAAAAGAAAATATCTCCCTTTGTATTGAACTTTGTTGTTTATGTTCAAACAGTAACATTACATACTAACTAAAGATAAAAAAAAAGGGAAATTATAATCAACCACCCCTTTAACTACTTTTCTGTTCTAATCAGTTTTGCATTTCACATCATCTCCTGTATTATTTTGCTGTAAGTACAGTATGGTTTACATCTCTATCTTCAAAATGGTAGGAAAGAATTGCACTTTAAGTGTTCTCATCTCCTTTGCTAACAGTATTTTGGCCACAGTGTGTTTTCTCATGCTTTTCTACCAACTTTTATTACTCAGTAGTTCCTGAAAAACTATTGATTTTATCACATTGAAAAAAAAAAAAAAAAATGAAACTTATAAAATATGTGATCAGAGATTCTCAACATGAATCAAACCTCAGAACCAGGCCTTTAGCACGTATGCATTTCATTGATATGGTCATATTTGTAATCCATTGAGAGAGACAGGTGTTTAGGGAAGTGCTTTGGTGGTTTTTAGTTTCTATTTAGTGTTTCTAGAGCGAATAATAAAACCCAAGCTGACCTTTTACCCCAGACGGCCTTTAGCCCTGCTTTGCATGCTTTACTTTGCTTTTCTTCCTCCTAACACACTTGCATACAGACACACAACAGTGTGAAATCTTGATAACAAACCACCTGCAGCGTAATGGTTTTTGTCATGCTGTATTGTCTTTCTTTCTTCCTTCTTTCCGTGCTGAAGGCGACTCATGAAGGACCAGACATCGCCGCAGAAATAGTCTCAGTCTACGGATGAGTCACATGCGAGAGCGTTTTTTATCTCGTGTACTTTTCCAACTGTTGGTGGAGGAATTTTCTGATTTTAAAGGGCATCCTTTGCACTGACCTCTTCTACAAGAACACTTCCTTCCTCAGCGCTTTTACGCTAATAGATCAGCTTTTCGGGTGCGTTGCAAGATTACCACACACACACACACACACACACATAAAACACCCATGAACACAAAATGCATGTGCATATCTACATCAAAAAAAAGCTATTAAAGCCATTTATACTAAAAAAAACACACAAAATATATGTAACATAAACATACTGCGCATTAAGCAATAAATGTGCATGGACACAAACACACACACAAAAACAAGTGGAGATGCATCCCCTCAGCTTCATAGTTTATAGCCAGATTGTGTAGAACAATCTGCTCGTCATTCAAGCAGACGAACATAAGCCTTGATGAGCATTTCCTGAAGGAAACGGCAGCATGATCAAGGCAGCTAAAGATGTTATGGTTTAAGGTGAGTGTACGTGTTAGTCTTTGATTCGGTGAGAATGAAATGCTGCATCAGAGATGATCTGTCACCCGTCAAGTCACGCATCACAGACACATCATGCATCTGATCAGCTGCACACGACAATCAACACATGATGCGACAGTTACATATATGCAAGAAAGAAATATATATATATATATATATATATATACACACATACACACACCCACTTATAATGCAAATATTTTTGTTTCATTTTAATAATACTTAAAGCGTAAGTTCACCCAAAAATGAAAATTATGTCATTAATGACTCACCCTCATGTCGTTCCAAACCCGTAAGACCTCCGTTCATCTTCAGAACACAGTTTAAGATATTTTAGATTTAGTCCGAGTCGAGAGCTTTCTGTCCCTCCATTGAAAATGTATGTACGGTATCCTGTCCATGTCCAGAAAGGTAATAAAAACATCATCAAAGTAGTCCATGTGACATCAGTGGGTCAGTTAGAATTTGTTGAAGCATCGAAAATTCATTTTGGTCCAAAAATAACAAAAACTACGACTTTATTCAGCATTGTCTTCTCTTCCAGAATCCTTTCCATTGAACTGATTCCATTGAATCCTTTCATCTGTCGGCGTTGGTAATGCACTTTTACGTCGCCGTCGTTGTTTTTGGTGATTTTGAAGCATCGAAAATATATTTTGGTCCAAAAATAACAAAAATTACGACTTTATTCAGCATTGTCTTCTCTTCCGGGTCTGTTGTCAATTCGCGTTCACGACTCCGCTTCTTCTTCTTTCCTGTTTTACGGCGGTTGGCATCCAGCTTATTGGTGCATTACCGCCCCCTTCTGCTCTGGAGTGTGGTTCACGACTCTGCAGTGACGCTGCTGATGTAAGACGCTGCTGACGTGTTATCTGGTGCGCCAGAGCTTCGTTTACAGTCTGAGGGAGACGCACGCTGTATTCAAGCTATTCTACATTGTTTGTATTATGGTATTGCTATATTTTTTAAAATGGTGTGTAAGTGTGCATGTCGCGGATGTCCTAATCGCCAAAAACAACAACGTAAAAGTGCATTACCAACGCCGACAGATGAAAGGATTCAATGGAATCAATTCAATGGAATCAGTTCAATGGAAAGGTTTTTGTTATTTTTGGACCAAAATGTATTTTCGATGCTTCAAAAAATTCTAACTAACCCTCTGATGTCACATGGACTCCTTTGATGATGTTTTTATTAACTTCCTGGACATGGACAGTCTACCGTACATACATTTTCAATGGAGGGACAGAAATCTCTCGGACTAAATCTAAAATATCTTAAACTGTGTTCTGAAGGGTTTGGAACAACATGAGGGTGAGTCATTAATGACATAATTTTCATTTTTGGGTGAACTAACCCTTTAATAAAGTAAACATTGTGTTAAAAAATTTTTGCCACCGATACATTGGTCTGATGTAAATTTGTTTGACCGCTGATACTTTAATTAAATTACTGACAAAATACATTTTAAATGGAGAACATTAAACAGTTTAAACAGAATTAAATCCAGTACTTTAATATCAAGAGTTGAACAAACCCTTACCAGAATGTCTGAGGAAAATCAATACTGTGCAGATTTGCAAGAACAAACACATCAGCAAGTGAAAAGAGAAAGTTTCCTGCCATTCATAATGAGTTATGATCTTTGGCTGCTGTCACTTTCTCTCTGTGTCGGAGGCTTAAAAACAAACTTCTGAACGTGCCCTCACCTCGTCACCAGAGGAAGTGTGCATGCAACACAAACACACACACACACACACACACACTACCTTGCTGTCTAAATGAAGACATACCACAGACTTCTGCTGTTTATATCAAACTAATTATGACTCCAGAATAACTTTCTGCATGTAAGCATTCAAAAAACAGTATGCACTTTATTTATAAATCATTTGACAACATCCCCAAAAGGGAGAAAGAAGACATCTTTTTCTCACATCTAAAGGACAATTTTGTCCCCAAACTAAAACAAACACACATGTGGCTCTTCAAAGATGACACATCTCATGCTCCAAATCCCCAAACGCAAGCCAAAGCACTTATTTCCCACACGGATCATACCAATGTCTGTCCAGCACCAACCAGTCCATCCCACCTGTGAGTTGGGTTCATTTTGCTTTGTGTGACAAAGCGCAGACCCCTCAAGACAATCTCAAGCGTGTCCATACCTGCATAAGCACACTTAAACGCTGCGTGTTGATATCTTGAAAGCAGACTCACTTGTTAAGAGTAGCGCTGGCACTCAGAGGTCCACAGAGGAAGTGTCCTAGTGAAGCTGTCGCGGGGCAGAACCGCCTCACAGGGCTGTTGCGCGACTCCACATCTCCTCTGAATAAGCTGCGCACTGGTACATTTGCAGCCTCCTTCACGTCTATGCATACCAGCCGAGCGAGCAAACACACACACACGCACACACACTCGCACGCGGAGCAGCGACACGACCCGACTGAATGACTGAATAAACCACTGCAGTTCTGAGCCGACGCCAGAAACACTGAGACAGAGAGAGAGAGAAAGGGGAGGGAGTAAGACTGGGGAGGCGTGTAATACTGAGAGATTAAGGAAGGAACAGAGAGAGAGAGAGAGAGAGAGAGAGAGAGAGAAAGAGAACACACTGTGTGAAAGAGAGAGCGCTATGGCAAAACTAGGTGAGACAGAAAGAGACCTCACACGGGTTAAACAGTGACAGGGGTCAGTGACTCAACAGCTACTTGAATTAACACACACAAACAGACGCTGATTCTGCAGTAGCATGTGTATGTGTGTGTCAGAGAGACGTATGGGCCATCTAGTCTGATATTTGCGTGTGTTTGCTCTGCAGTCGGAGGAATTACAGTTTCACAGGCTTTACAGGCTTACAGCTAATCCACAAACACACACATGCATCAGAGACATGTTTTCTGGGAAAAAGGAGGCTGTGTCTCTTCAAAAAATATAGATTATATTGACCAAATATTTGACGAAAGCAAAAGAAACATTACAAAACATTCGATTAAATCCTATATAAACCATATTTTATTTAAAGGGCAGTCGTTAAAGTTGGGGAAACTTCTATAGTGCTGAATGGGAACTCCAACAAACATAATGTTTTATTTGCGTTTGCTCCAAAAGCAAAAGAAAAATGACACGATAGCATTACTAGGCCTTTACAAAAGAGAACAAAAATATCGAGAGATTGATTACGTTGGTCAGAAAAGAGAAAGGGATCAAATTTGACATAATTGACACTCCCTTAGTCTTTGTGTTAGAAACACTCACACTTCAGAGATTTGATGTTCTGTAATTTAGCACCATGGTAATGTAACACTGTCCTATAAATGTACATTAATTTTTTTTTAAATGAAAATACAAAAAATCTTTGCTAGATTTACAATGTTAAAGTGCCCCTATTATGCAGTTTTAAAGGCTCCTAATGTTGTTTTGTAGTCTCCTACAATAGATTTACATCCATCCAAGGTCAAAAAACACATTTTTACATAATAATCATGGCAGCATCAGCTCTTTTCTCACAGTGTTTGAATCAGTTTCATGAAGGATTGGGTTTCTCTAAACCCCTCTTTTCCGCAAGACTGCTCTGATTGGTCAGATGGCCCAATCTGTTGTGATTGGTCTACTCTGCTCTGATTGGTCAGGGGCACGTTCAAGCTCAAACCGGTGCACAACGTTTTGCTATGGTTTCCGGGTTGAATGACATGTTTCCTGGAAATGGCGTGCAACAGGGTTTGAGATACGTTTTCTCTTGTTTGGTGGGTGTGTCAAAAATGTCAGCCCAATCAGCATCAACATGTATATAAACTAGGGCTGGGTAAAAAATATCAATTTCTCGGTTTTAATCGATTAGTCTAGTCTGTTTTTAGTTGATGAACGAGCAGAATATGTAGCACCTCCTATCCAATAAATCGCAATAATCTGTGTGCTTTGTTACTTTTGATAAGAAGCAAAGTCCCAGATTTCTAATGACGTCCATCTTATTATGAGATTCAAAAAATAAATACTGTTTTGGCGCCGTTTAATGTGGCGTGACAGATCGCTTTAGTGCCTCAGTTAAAGAGAAGCGGCAGCACGAGCGCATGTGAACATCCTCTCCTCCGCTTTAATGCCAGTTACAGCACGAAATAAACGACTAAACATCTGAAGGTATGTTAAAATATACAGTACATCTTGCCTAAATCCATATCACGTCTCGTGTAATCGCCCAATCAGTGTTTCAACCTCAGAAAGACGTCAATAAAAGCTTGTAAACAATGTCATGTAACGTTACATTTACCTCAGAAAAACATATTCAGTGACCATAAACTCATTAGTCAGCTAGAAAATGCTCTAGAAAGCAACATTCTGATAAATATAGCTATGCTATGTTACATATTCATTATAATTTTTAATGTTCTTCAGCATTTAATGCATGTTTGAATAAATCAGTTATGACAGCCGTGATTTAAATGTTTATATTTCAAAAAAACGAATTGGAGTAGAAATATGATTATGTAATTCTAAACTTTATTTATAATAAAAACATTATTGAGTGTAATTTAAGTGTTTGTATATAAACAAGTTAATTTAACCTTCAATTTTATAGTAGTACCAACTGACTCCCATGTGTAGTTTACAGCATTAGTTTAGAAAATTTGCCATGTACTGTATCTGATATACTACATCCAAAATCGAATCGAATCGAATCGAAAGCATGTGAATAGTAATCGAATCATGAAAACTGTGTCAATACACAACCCTACTATAAACCACACGGTATTAAAGAGACAGCTCGCACAATGGGTCCATGTAAAGTTGTTCTCTTTTATTCTGGACGGCAAGTGCAGTGACTGTAACATTGAACGTATTTTGCATTCTCAGCTGCCATAGTTGCAACTCTTGCGTCATCAGAACAGGGCATTCAACGCACCAAACTTTTCCGTTTAAAAAACGTTTTGCAACATTTTGTTGAGGCTGAATGCAGCCCAGATGACCCAGTCTGTTGTTATTGGTCGAGCGCTTACAGTGCGTATCGGATACCAAATGCCCATTACCGTATCTGAATTTGAACTCCAAATTTTCCGCAGCGCTTGATACACAGTGATACAAATGGCAACAATGGTGTCAGTTTACCGTATAAATTAGAACTCCAGTCCTTTGTAAGTGCATGAAAAGTGGATTTGCTTTTGCATTGCAGAAAGAGAGTCTTCGCGACATGTTGACAACACAAACTAAACTCTTCTTTCCTCAGCTACATCTTTTACAG
Organism: Megalobrama amblycephala; assembly: GCF_018812025.1. Lineage (NCBI taxonomy): Eukaryota > Metazoa > Chordata > Actinopteri > Cypriniformes > Xenocyprididae > Megalobrama > Megalobrama amblycephala. Next base: position 15,870,356 of record NC_063050.1, read on the forward strand.
TGTTTGAGGGTCAAAGTAGACGTTGTTCGCGGGCAGCCAATGAAGACCATAGACTGGCATTATGCAAATGTGTAACAGGAAGTAAGGCTGGAATTACTTGTTTCGGCAGTTCACAATCTATTCTTTCTTTTAGGAGACAATAACTTTATTTGTCATGCACTTTGATCTTTAAAACTTTGCAGACTTTTTACATTAAAGGTCCCGTTTTTCGTGGTTTTTTGAAGCTTTGATTGTGTTTATAGTGTGCAATATAACATGTGTTCATGTTTCGCGTGTAAAAAAACACAGTATTTTTCACATAATTTACTTATCTATATACCGCTGTTTCCACTGTCATAAAAACGGGCTGATGACTTCCTTGTTCTATGAAGTCCCTCCTTCAGAAATACGTAACGAGTTCTGATTGTGCCAGCGGTTCCTGTGTTGTGATTCGACAGCAGCTTAGCGCTCCTTGCCCGGAAAGGTCACGCCTCTTACCATAACGTGGAGATGCACGCGCTCAGTGTTATTGTAAACATGTCTTTAAAGGGATACTCCACCGTTTTTTCATATTAAACTATGTTATTCCCTTAAATAAGACGAGTTGATACATACCTCTCTCGTCTCAGTGCGTGCACTAAATCGCTCTGTCTTGCGGCGAAACTTTGTTAGCACTTAGCTTAGCCCAGTTCATTCAATAGGGGCCAAGCAGAGAAGCTACCAAACACCTCCACGTTTTCCCTATTTAAATACAGTTACTCGAGTAGTGTAACTCGACCTAGGACGGTGACACAAAACAAAACGTTGCGCTTTTCTAAGCGTGTAAAATGGATAACTATATTGTATGGCGGAATACCATAGCAAGTGCTCGGGAGCACTTTGACTTGGCGCAGTAATATCTTCACTCGTGAAAAGTCCTCTCACCGGCCCCCGCTCCCTCTCCTCCTCCCTCTCATTTCCGTCAATAGAACCAACGTGACCTGCACCAGTAGTAATAGTTTGAGCAGAGTTGACGAAGTATCAGGTTGTAGGAAGATAGTTTGTGGACAATCATGGTTATAACGTGCATCGTAAAGGGTTGTGATAACAAGGAGAAGGTATATAGTGCCGTCATGTTTCACAGAATTCCAACTCACCACATACAGCGGAGAGCTTGGTTAGCTGCTTTGAACAAGAATCCAAAAACACCATTGCTGTTCGCAACAGTCACACTTGCACCACCAATTGCTGTTTGCCCGTGTTCTTTCGCCGGCTCCGGTCTGTTCTGGTTCGTATCTTTTTTCCCTCTCACGGTCCATAAGAGCTAATTCCTCCTCCGTGTACTTGGGTTCAAACAGATATGGCTCTGGGTCCGCTACAAACAAGTCATAATCATCTACAAAGTCCGCCATTGCAAATGATATCTTGCAGTTTGCTAATAGCACAGGTGGTAAAAGTCACGCTGGTTCTATTGACGGAAATGAGAGGGAGGAGGAGAGGGAGCGGGGGCCGGTGAGAGGACTTTTCACGAGTGAAGATATTACTGCGCCAAGTCAAAGTGCTCCTGAGCACTTGCTATGGTATTCCGCCATACAATATAGTTATCCATTTTACACGCTTAGAAAAGCGCAACGTTTTGTTTTGTGTCACCGTCCTAGGTCGAGTTACACTACTCGAGTAACTGTATTTAAATAGGGAAAACGTGGAGGTGTTTGGTAGCTTCTCTGCTTGGCCCCTATTGAATGAACTGGGCTAAGCTAAGTGCTAACAAAGTTTCGCCGCAAGACAGAGCTATTTAGTGCACGCACTGAGACGAGAGAGGTATGTATCGACTCGTCTTAGTTAAGGGAATAACATAGTTTAATATGAAAAAACGGTGGAGTATCCCTTTAATTTTAGCCGGAATTAGACCCGGTGATTGGACTGCGGGATGAAAATAACAGCGTTTCGACGACATGGCGACAAACACACTCTACAAACGCAACTCTTGTGTATTCCTGTGGGCGGAGGTTAGTCAAAAAACTGTTTTAGTGACGTCATTAAAGAAGGAAGTAGAGGGATGTAGTCCAAACTGGCCGTTCGATGTAGGCGACTTCTGTTAAATAAAATATCTCGCTTGGCATTGAACTTTGAGCTTTAAAATTTTACAGATTTTATTTATACTCTAACAACAACATTACACACTAACTAAAGTTTGAAACATGGGATCACGAAGAACGGGACCTTTAACAAACAGCTATATTAAACACTGCATGAAAGGTAATATATATACGAAAAAGCATAATAATAACTGTGGAAATGTGCCATCACAGTCTGTAAAAAGATTTCTGGGTTTACTGCATTGTGTATTTTCTTTGAAATAGGTCGGGATTAAGACTAATAATAAATTATTATAAATGTTACAGTAGCAAATGTAGTGGAAATATACCAGTGCAAGGTCACATGAGAGCAGGCAGTGCCTGTGATTGGCCGATCACCGTCAATGCAATCAGTCTAAATAGGTCAAACTAGTGAAAATGGAAGGACTAATTAGAGTAAATAACTTAACCACACAGGCAACACCACTTTGGTCACATTTGAATCATGATGACCTTGAAATGATGATCTGTGAGTGAGCTGGGTTTTTTTTTAACTAAACCTGCACCTCCTTTATTATGACAGCTTCAGTGTTTACAGATAATTTGATGTCTAATGGTCTAAAAAGAAGGTGAATATTAATAATATTTGAAGTACATTAGTAGTAACAAATAAAAGCTACACAAAACATGGTTTAAACTGCATTATTGTAGTTATCTTTGATGCAATGTCAAAACAAAATTGATAAGAATTCGCAGACTGGTGCGATCTTTCAGTGTTCACACATATACAAACCATCTTTCAGTGCAGCTTACATCTTCACACTGAGGTTTCACACCAACATTAGTTTGGTTTACTGTACATGAACCTGTTGCAATGGTAGTGTTTCATCTGCAGCAGCTGCTAAGAGAGTGCTCCCAAAATTCAAAAATAGAAATGCATTGATAATTTAATACAAGTTAAGATTTTGTTTTTTGTTTTTTTTGCATTTAAAAAAAAAACTCCACTGGATATGAAAGAAACCAATGAATGTCGACTGACATTCAAAACTGCATGTAAAAGCAAAACAAACTGTGATTAGCCACTATGTATGTCAATCAAACTGTCTAAGTGGGCGGGTCTAAACCAATATAAGCTGCTTATTCAGTACAGTCTGACGATCAAATGTCTGGCGGCATAAAACTGTTACATAACCTCTTACACTACTGGAACCGCATGATGACAAATTTACATTACATTATTAAAAAATAACTTCTTAATTTCTGTACTCAGCAGCCGCTTCAACAGCACTGGCCTCTGAGACAGTGAAAACAGATATCTGGGTAACACTTTATTTCGAAAATCTATTTTAGACATTCTACTAACTATAAGTAACTTTGCAACTACATGTCAAATTATCCTACTAATCCAAACCATAACACTTAAACCTCAACTAACAGTCTACTGATATTCTAATGAGAGTTATTTATCATGTAGTTGCACAGTTACTTATATAAGCAGAGTGCCTAAAGTGGACCATCGAAATAAAGCGCAAGAGGCCTACAATTTCAATACCTTAGGCATGTTTGTTTAAGATTAATCTGGTCAATTCAGTCTGCTCTGTCTTTTACTGTAAACAGCCTTTAAACTGAAAAGCAACTTTTAAAACACACACATAAACAAAATACAGGTCACACTACAATGATAAAGCATCTCTGAGTTCAAAGAGCACACTTCAGATGCTGTAGAAATTTGTTTACTACCAACATACCAGTGCTTCCCACACATAGACTTTACTTGGGCGGGCCGCCCAGGAATAATAACGGCCGCCCAAGTATATTGGAGACACATTTTTGCTTTTATTATATTTATCCTCTTATACTTTTATATCCGCCCAAGATAATGAAACCATCCGCGGTCGATTAACTAGTCGTTTCGTACCTGCTCGTTATGTGTGCGTCAGAACTGTTTACTCCGGCTGACATTCCCACGGGCGCTGTATTTTGCAAAGTCACAAGGGGGCGCTGTTGCGTGTTCTACAAGCTCGCGCAAAACTGCTTCAAAGTGATTCTCAATCAATGAAAAGTGCAGATTTATGCCAAGCGATTGCTCATGAACTAAAGTTGATGAATTATTACAATGTCTACTTCGTGGCCTTTATATAAAACATTTTATACAGTTGTAAGAATCTGAAGGATCAGCCTGCAATAGAACAGACATTTCAAAATAAGAGTCCCGGTGTATTTCGGGCTTGTTTAGAAATAACACACGCGAAGTTTTTTTCTTTTTCTTTTGGGCATTATTGGTATTTTGGTTACACAATAAATTGTATTTAATTTGATTTCCATTTAATTCATAGTAAATTATTGTAGTCTCCTCCACAGGAAGAAAAGACTAAGAACATTATTTGACACACATATTATTCATTATATAAATTTTACTAGTAAAATCTGTGTCCCATTCACTGAGAGAGACACTATATGACAGCAAAGAAAACATAGGAAAAGGAGAACCATTTAAATGCTGTAATTTTGCATAATTTACAATGCATAATAATGCATAATATTAGTATGTAATTAAATGTAATAGTATGCTATGTAATTAAAATAAAATAAAAAATAAAATAAATAATGATAAAAACATTATTTGTTTGTCACATGTAGTAGACCATTTTTGTGCCGTGGGTAATAGGAGGATTTTTCACCCGGCTACCACCGCAAGTATATTTCAAACCTGTGGGAAGCACGGCATACTGTATGAGCGATTGAGACTGAACTTCCCTTCATGACCTGATGTAACTGAACATGACACATGGACAGAAACAGTCATGAGCTCTTATATAGTATAATGTTGTCTAGACTAACATCTTGACACTTAAGCAACAGTGGGGTCATGTGAGTATGTGCACTTTCTCTTGAAGGTTTACTTCAGTTGTATTTACTTAATACAAGTATAAGTCTACAACTCAACAGAGAAACACAGCTTGCACACACCTTCTACTGAACATGGTTAGTATGGTTAGCAACTAACCAAGTATGGTATACAGACTGCAACAAAATGATTCATCAGAAGTAGCGCAGCACAAACGCATGGAGAGTGACCTACCGGCTTGAGCTTCAGACCCAATAATGCTTCTTAACTTCATAAACAGCGACAGGCCTTTGAATTAAAGCATCAATAGATTTGTCCTTGATCAGACTTACTCCATGTACTAAAACACAAGTGAGCGAACAACTCCTAACACAAGAAATAACAGTTGTGTAGAGTCATTCCACAACGTGCCCATGCTCGCCCCAAACCTCCACATGACCATTACAAGCCAATTACAACAGCCAGAGATGAACAAGTCAAAATTTAAGAGCTGGCTCTCTTCCAATTCATGAACAGGAAGAGGAATTTAATGATAATTTCATTATCATAAACACAGACAAAACATCTTTTCAAAATATTTTTTTGATTAAACATTTCACTAGATAAAATTCAATAAGGTCAAAACAATTATCAGTCATCAAAGTGGATTTAAAAAAAAAAAAAAAAAAAATATATATATATATATATATATATATATATATATATATATATATTAGGGCTGGGCGATATGACTTAAAAAAAAAATCTCTGATTTTTTCACACCAAACCCGATTTTCGATTTTAATCGATTTTTTTTTTCTATTTAAAAACAAACAACAACCGACAAAGAAATTGCTCAAAACAAATGTACTCTTTATTTTGTTCAGATTTTCGCTTATGCAGTTTATGATGACCACAAACATTACTTGTTCATCCTTCTGAGATTGTCCCCATTGTAAAACCGATCGTTTAAAAATATAGTAAATTCATCATTTGATAGAAAACACTTATTTAAAAATAAAAAAGACAATATTACCACTTTAACCAGCAGGTGGCGGCAAAGTAGCATGTATTTGCGCATTTGTGAGCCATTTCCTCTAATCGTTTTTCACTTTGTTTTTGACTAAATGTTAAACATTATAAAGTAACTAGGTTTACAAATATATTTTGTCAATGTGAAGTATGAAATACTTACAAAACTTAAGAAAAACAATAACTTTTATGGTGAATTAATTAAACAGGAAGTGATACCGCACTTTTACCTTGTAATCACAGCAGCTGTCAGTCAATGCAGCGCAAGATCAATGATTTCAGCACTCTTATAAAAACACACATTTTATTAAATGAATCTAACTAAAGTGTACAATAAATATTTAATTTTTGAAGCTTTTTTTTTCACATAAAAGTGTGAAAACTGATGGTCGAATTGAATTTAGCCGAGGAGGAACACTGAGGTACGTCCTTATTTATTTATTTTGTATGCGTGTTATGTTTGAATAACTAAATTGATGCTATGCCTATTTAAGTGACTATAATCTGATTATAAACTAAGTATTACACTACTGATGCTCAACACACCAGCAAATGACATCTCACCGGAAGTTTTCGAGCTGGCTTATATTAATGCGGAAGTTCTAAAGAACGCTCCGTGCATATAGTCCATTCCAAACAACGGATGAAACGGTGCCTTTCTTTGGAAGGAGCTCTGCGCTGTTACCTGCTATGTTGTCTGTGTGCGGCTGACTGTAAGGTAAGCGGGGGGAGGGCGAGCCCACTCTGAACTACGGAAGCCTAAGGGGAGAGCCGGTGGTGGAAGTTAAAGAGAAAACCGATTTTCATTAAAAACAAATCGCCCTTAACGTCAAATTCGAGTTAATCGATAAAATCGATTTATCGCCCAGCCCTAATATATATATATATATATATATGTTGCCATTTCAAAAATTAATTATATATATATTAGCTACTGTTTCTGGAAATTCCCCATACTGAAAATGAAATGTGTTACAGTAGATATATGAATTTCATAGCATTACAACTCTACATCCTATTTAAAACTGGAAGTAAAACGTAAAGCACAATGAACTAAATGATGAGAAATGCATGAACTGCACACAACCTATTGTTCACCATTGTTTCATTATTCATTGGTCTTCTGAAGATGAGACAGATACTAAAACCACAGAGCTCATGGGTAGATCTGTGAGGGATGATGTAATCAGCAGGTCATTATCACAAAACAAACTCTGACAGGCTGATCAGGATTAATCTGGTCTCACCCTAAAGGGCTTTATTTTGCCATAACATCCCTCTGACTGTACATTATCCTGCTCACTGCTTCTTCTTCTTACCAATTAAATAAATAAATGGACAATATTGATTTGAGTTGAAACTATTATGCTGGAAGAAAGAGACCGCAGAGTGATATGAAAGACATAAACCTAGCACAGCTATGTTGAAAATCAGTCAATTAGGCAGTTTAACATCATTATACAGAAATACTTGACTGCAGAGTGACACAACAGACTAATCAGAATCGAGTCCCTGGCTGGAAGTCTCGCTCCATTGTCAGACCTCGAAGGGTCCTTGTGCTCCCACAGAGCTAATCAAACTGAACTTTGAGTAACCTCATGCCACATTATATATATACACCAATTAGGCATAACATTATGACCACCTTCTTTAATATTGTGTTGGTCCCCCTTTTGCTGCCAAAGCAGCCCTGACCCGTTGAGGCATGGACTCCTCTAGACCCCTGAAGGTGTGCTGTGGTATCTGCACCAAGATGTTAGCAGCAGATCCTGTAAGTTGCGAGGTGGAGCCTCCATGGATCGACTTGTTTGTTCAGCACATCCCACAGACGCTCGGTTGGATTGAGATCTGGGGAATTTGGAGGCCAAGTCAACACCTCAATCTCGTTGTTGTGCTCCTCAAACCATTCCTGAACCATTGTTGCTTTGTGGCAGTGTTTATCCTGCTGAAAGAGGCCAGAGCCACCAGGGAATTCCGTTTCCGTGAAAGGGTGGTTCATCAGATTCATCACGTGATTCAGACCAGGCCACCTTCTTCCATTGCTCCGTGGTCCAGTTCTGATGCTCACGTGCCCACTGTTGGAGAGTGGACAGAGGTCAGCATGGGCACCCTGACTGGTCTGCGGCGATTCAGCTCCATACGCAACAAACTGATGCACTGTGTATTCTGACACCTTTCTATCAGAACCAGCATTAACTTCTTGAGCAAATTGAGCTACAGTAGCTCGTCTGTTGGATCGGACCACACGGGCCAGCCTTCGCTCCCCACGTGCATCAACGACAGGGTCATGGTCAGCACTGTTCCTTCCTTGAACCTCTTTTGATAGATACTGACCACTGCAGACCGGGAACACCCCACAAGAGCTGCAGTTTTGGAGATGCTCTGACCCAGTCTTCTAGCCATCACAATTTGGTCCTTGTCAAACTCACTCAAATCCTTACGCTTGCCCATTTTTCCTGCTTCTAACATCAACTTTGAGGACAAAATGTTCACTCGCTGCCTAATATATCCCACCCACTTACAGGTGCCGTGATGAAGAGATGATCAGTGTTATTCACTTCACCTGTCAGAGCTCATAATGTTATGCCTGATTGGTATATATATATATATATATATATATATATATATATATATATATATATATATATATATATATGCAACCAATATATGGTTAATATAACTGTTCTGCTTTCAATCTGGAATCTTAGTTCTGTCTTTATTCAATCTATGTTTTATCTGCAGTTTATATTGTTATATTGTAGGTATAGCATTCATTATATCACTTCTAAGAACAGGATCGTGGCAAGAGATTAAATCAATTAGTGGCTGTTTGGTTCAGAGGTCAAAGGTCAGAGTTTGAGGGTTCTTATCTCACTTAGTTACATACTGTGTGTCACAGAAACTGATATGTTTGTTTCACAATTGCACCTCTGCCCGTTCCTCATCTTCCTGTCTCTTTGAAGCATGCAGGTGGGCGGCTCACAGATAAAAATGACAATGACACGAAGATGCACAGGCTTGATCATCTCAGAGCGAGCGCAGAGAGATCACAAACAGCACAGTGTAAAGTTTCACAGAACTACACTCGATGAGAGATAACATTTGGCTGACCAACATCAACAGAGTGGCTTCTGGCTGGTCGACTTGTCTGTAGTAACTCTGTGATACGCTTTAACTATGAAGACTTTAAGCACAAGGTCATTTTACAGTCACTCAAACACGCAGTCATACACTTGAATGAATGCACCTCAAATAACCCATGGCAACAGTGGGGGGGATAGCTCTTGATGCTGGTCAGGAAAGAGCCATCAAACACACTGACACACGCACAAGCCTCCGGGTGACACTATCATGCGGCGTCTCTTTGACATGCAGGAAGTCCAATTAAGGAAGTGCTTTGTGTCTGTGGCTCTGCTCTAAAATCTAGTGAGCTGCATACATAGGCAACATGACTGAAATGCTACATATACGGCAACATACAAAAACATGCCTCATGTGAAGCAAACAGGAGATTTGACTCACATCTGATTCATAATTTGGCATTAGCGTGTTGAAACGCATATGATGCAATACTCTAACCATAAAAATACACAGCATACTCAAACATGAGGTAAAATAGTCTAAAAATTATGCATAATAGTTTTTATAGGATCTGTTTTAGCGATACTCTTTGGTATTGAGTGATTTACAAATCAACATTTCTCACTTTGTCTGAGTGGATTTTTCAATGAGCTTGTTAAATTATGCTGCCTACCTTTTGAAAACAGCCTTTGTGATTTAAAATGCTGCCTACATAAGCACTAGACCTTACACCCACAATGAGCCTTTGCATTAACTACAAAGATGCCAATTCTGTCAAAATCAGTACATTAAAAATCACAGATGTGTAATTGCAACCCATACTTTAATTGGGTCCTATTTTGCCCTTTTACGAAGTCATGGTTTTGTTTTTGGGGTGTACTAGAATAGGTTTCCATGCTTGATTGTTCAAAAAAATGCATTATTTTTCACATATTACAGCATCTCTCTGCCCAGTCTGTCTCAAACACAGTGTTTAGTTCCTGTTTCAATGAAGGCCCTCCTTCTGAAATGCAAAATATCCTGTGATTGGTTAGTCAGGAAAGGTGATATTTGTCGTAAAACTATGGTAATACAAACAGGGCCAGTGGAAGACAATCCAGCGTTTTGGGTAAAATAGGAATATGCTGCCCCCTACATTCAAATTTTTGAGAGAAAAAAATGCCAGTTTATCATATTGACCCCTACTGATGACTTAAGACAGGTGTAATGAACCTTTCTTGTAATGGACCTTTCTTGCTTTGGCTGCAATAAGTACCATTTTGTGGCGTGTGGCGTCTATTATTAAGGTGTCGTGACAGGTAGTGCCCCAGTTCAAATGGCTCGTGAACCAATCATCTCTTACTAGTTAATTTATAGTATCAAATAAACATGAACGAACATCAGAAGGAATGTTGGTTCAACCGCGGAAAGATGTCAGTACACCGACGTTAACCTATTAACTCTCCTGACTGTTTTGTCAGACATAACGGTGGATTCTGTGTTATGATTGGTTAGATCGCCTGTCAATCAAACTCCCAGAGAAGACTTTGTCGATCGTGCTAGTCATCGTGCGGTGCCCTCTAGTGGTCTGGTGCTCTGGGCAATTGCCCAGTTTGCCCAGCGCTTCCGTCGGCCTTGAATACAAACCGTAATCGATCACAAAACTATGCTTAATTTTCCAGAGGGGCAGTGAACAATCTTAAAAAAAAACGAGAGTTTACAAATGCTACGGTAAACACTATATCAACAATGCAATGTTAGCTAGCAGGCTAGCGAAGCCAAACAGCTTCGCCATTTGTTTACATCGTAGCAACAACATAAGGTTGGAACTGTTACTAGAAAGCACAACAGAACATATTCCATGGGCGGAGATTATTTAAATGAGTAGCATTGTGACTTCACAAGACCTGGAAAAAGTGTGCTGTAGTCCAAACAAGTCATTCGTTGTAGCTCTTGAAAAGTGGATTCTGTTAAATAAGATATCTTCCTTTTGAGTGAACTTTGAGCTTTGTAACCTTGCAGATCTTTTTTATACATTACATAGTAACTAAAGTTGAAAAAGTGAAAAAGCATATTTGGACCCCTTTAAAAAACATATCAGTATAATGCTTGTGACCAAAAAAAAAAAAAAGAATGCTGTCAACACATGCATATGCCAAGCATAAAATCTTGGTAGATATTATTAGTGTTATCACACATGGACCAGTTGTTTTGACACCTGGTGTGTGAAGTTTAAAACATCTGATGGAGAAAATCAGCAGCTGTGTGTGAGAGGCGTTACTCAGATTATACTGAATTGACTGACATGGATTTATTTTTATAGCTAATTTATAATGTCACAATTATAAATGATTTAAGATCCTCTCCCGACTTTGATATTCAGTGATTTAAGCAAATAATTAGCCTGTAAGGTCCATATGCAAAAAACCTGCCTCGGTACAAGGAAAGGAAAAAAGTCCTAAAATAAATAAAAAATAAAAGAAAATTCAATTTAGAAATATCTGCACCGGTGCAAGGACAGGAATAAAATAAAACAAAAAAATAAAATAAAATAAAATAGAGCAATCAAATTCTGTTCTTTCTCAAAAGCACTGATCCTGCGACCCTGAATCCCAGAAGATTCGTAAACACAATCAGATCAGAGATTTTGGTAAGTGCTGCCTGTGTAAAACGCATCAGGTGGACCTTGAACAAACTCTCTGAGGCTGAGGCTGTTTGAGTGGTGGAATAACCCCTACTTCAAAAGAAAGCTGCCATGAGCCGACTTCCATGGATATTAAAGTAACAGTAAGCCAGTTTTACATTGAGAGATTAGAGTTAGCCAAGCACTGAACTCACCCTTGACCCACTAATCCAAATCTGCACAACCAGGTGACAGAATATGAATCAGTGATGAGTGGGAGGTAGAAGAGAGACCACCTTAATTACATTTCAAAATGAAAAACGCATTACAAAATTGATCTGGACAAATCCCATCTTGTAGAACCTGGAATGGGATTATAAAGAGAAAGGATAACTGGAGCGGTTAAGAGCACGACTGAAGAATGAGTTTCTAAAAAGATTTGTGATGTTTGACTAAACCACAGCACCTCCAGACGGGGTCCATCAATACCTGACAGAAGCGCTTGCTTCCCTAAAAGAGTCGGCTTTTACTTCAGGACATCAAGTGGCAACCAGTGCTATTTTAGTTTTATTCATATTTTAAATGATCTTTTATTTTTATTCATGTTCATTTTTTTGTCATTTTGTTATGCACTTTTTATCATTTGCTACAGTATATACAAGAATAATTGGCTTGCTGCATTATGCCAGACTATGATCATGCTTCTTTAAGGCTCCTTGAGTTGTTCCCAAATGCCACAACCATATTATCTTGCCCACCCTTGTCATGGCGCCTCGGCACTTTTATAACTGTGACAGACTTCACACGGCGGTAAAACAGCAGATGCCGCAAAGCCGCCTCTCACTAACTCCCGTCTGCACGTAAAATTCAGCAGCTGCTTTCTTTTATTTGACTGCTTCATTTGTCTAACAATCAGTCAGCCAAGTTTGCTCACGTTCTGGCGCTTTGCCACTTTCCACCGCTATAAAATCAAGAAGCAGACATCCAAATCGCTATTAATATTCGGCGCTGTATAAAACCCTGTGACCGTTTACAATGGCACTGTATTAACAACCTAATTCATCACTCTTCACCTCCACAGCTTCATGGAGACAGTGTTTACTGGCCGTTCAGTGATTACCGCTCAGAGGGGAAGCTTTTATACAAGGAATAGTTCAGCCAAAAAAATCATTTACTTGCTCTTGTTTTCCAAACCCAAACAAAAGATCATAGTGACCACATCTGTCAAGCCCAAAAAAGGGAAAGAAAAAAAAACACACCATGAAAGTACTTTATACCAGATGATTTAAAACTAAGGTCCATGGACCGCAACAGAGTGCATTAGTGCCTGCCCCCTTCTTCAGCGCCACTGGTTCCGGAAGTATTTTTTCCATTCATTTTTCCCATAGGGATCTCAAAAAAGTCTTTGTTAAAAAAGGGTTATAAGCCATGAACCAAACCAATCAGCTACGAGGTGAATCACAATATAAACTTTGATTTGAAGCAAAAAAAGTTTTTGAAAATCAGACAAAAAGACAAAGGTACAAGACTGTATACTTATATACACACATACACACAAACATTTAAGTATTTTGAGGGCATAGAGATCGACTCGATTACATCATTCACATTGCTTCATGGAAGTGGGTGGAGTTAAAGAGCTATTTTGGCAGGTTTTGCTTTTTTCGATTCTCTAATATAGTACCTCAGGGATGACGCGTTTTTGCACGGGTTCCCTCGGTTGAAAGCCTATGCATTTTTCCCATAAACTTTTGGAAAATCGCACAAAATAAGCTCTGTGTTTAACAAAGGGATATGACAATTACAAGTTTTGTCTATCAAGATAATCTTTACAAGTTAAAACAAAATAAATACATTTTGAAGCCTAAATAAAGTCGTCAGATATAAAAGGCTAACAGTAGGATATAAACGGACTACAGCACACCATGGTCGCGGATCAACGTCGTCACCACCAAGCTTCCTCAAACTGTATTTAAAAAACAACTTTATTTATAAACATGCTCGCTGATTATGATCTGTGCTGTGTATGAATACTTATCCACTTTTTCATGAGAAATGCTGTCCAAATGTCCTGTTTATCATGATGACGTCTGAAGTCCCCGCCAAAGGAAGTAGTCCCTTTTAGCAACTTGTTAGCAACCGCCGTTTTTTAAGACACAATAAAGGTTTAAAAAAATCACAAGCGGGTTATAACTGGTGTGATTTATGTCATAGATCAAAACATGAAAATATTTAGAGGCTTTGTTAACCACAGACCTTATTTCAGGCGATTTTGCAAAAACCCATTAAAAAAACCCATAGACTTTACGGCGTTGGAACCGGAAGTCCTAAAATGCTAACTCGCTTCCGGGTTTTGCCTACAAAAATGCGTCATCCCTGAGGTACTCTATTGGTGTGATTTTCTGTACAGCATCATGGGTAATGCTTTTTTTTTTTTTTTACCAGGAATTCCACTGTTAAACATGCAGGCTGATGGCTTCAGCAGAAGCAAATACCATTGATTAACAACAAGGGCTTTTGCACCAAATAGTTCTAGGAACTCAGTTATAGGAATTAGCCACTGCGATAATTCGCCATGTTCCTGGTTGCATCCGCACCGGGAATAGGAACTCTGAAGCGGCCGACAGTGGCGTCTCTAAGCGCAGGATTTACAAACTCCGCTTCACATCGTACCTAACAACACCCTTCAGCCGTGACTTATTCACGATACAGCACAGCCTCTCGTACCTTATTGCTTACTTAACCTGTTAGTAATGTCTTAATTATTTAATATATGTTTAAATAAATTTGTCATGAAAACAAGTTATGACAGTAACATGTAAATGATTATATTTCAAAAATGAATTGGAGCAATCATTTTATAATTAGATTTAGAAGTCAATGCAAAACCTGCCTTATGTGCAATTTACATTTTTTTGTTGATTATTATATCTAAATATAAATAGCAGTAATATTTAATAGTTTGGGCTCTGCTGTTAATTATAACCTTTAATATTATAGTAATGTGCAAGAAAGGGCCCCTGTATATAGTTAAAAAGTCAATTACAATTTAATTTATTTAAAGAGACACAATTTGTTTAATAAATCACTGTTTAATAAAAAAAGAAGCTTTTTTAGGTTCAATTTTTTCCCTCCTGCTGTACCGAACCCGTACCGAACCCGTGACCGAGGTACGTACCGAACCGTCATGTTTTTTTTTTGTTTTTTTTCCTCACACAGTATAATTTTTTTACTTTAAAATGTATAGATGCCTTTATATTTTAGCAGTAATTTAATCATCTTATCCAGGGGTCCCTGACAAGTTTGAAACCCTCTGGTTTATGCCAATCAAATCTTCTGAAGCCATATGATTCCTTTGTATGCTGAATTGCCTGAAGCTAACTCACTCTCAAATGAAATCATTCATGCAAATCAATAAATAATGAAATTGAAATGGTTTAAACTAGTCCACGAAGGTAGAAAAACCCTTTCAAGTTAAAGGCATGAACAATTAAGAGGAAATTCATCTTACAACATGTCAATGGTCTGGCAGAGAAATACGAATATGAAACGATTCCACACGTACAAACACGAGTACATGCAGCGCTCGGCAACCAGCGGCCGGGGTGCCATTTTCTTCCACCAGAATCCTTTGAATGACAGAGCATTAACATAAAATTAGCATAAACAAATGAGCGATAATGCGACGGCCACGGAATTACTCTGGCAGGCGGGAATGAGAAATGCGTGCTCATAAAGCATTCCCTTTCAGCTGAGTTTGGATATTTCAAGGACTGTTCTGAAATGACGCCATGCTTGTAGCCGAACAACACACTAATCAACGTGGTGTGTGGCCCAGGACATCTTAATGATCTCTCTGTCTGTCTATCACGCACACACTGGCTGAAGCGTGCAGGAAATACAAACACCACTCTGCAGTCATCCGAAATCTCTTCACTTGTCAACTCTTCGTCCTGGTCTTTTATTAAAGCCCTTTGCTCCTCTTTCCAGCCTTAAAATACGAATATAACTAGAGAAGGACTGAGCGCAGGGGTGGTGAAGAGGGAAAGGTGGCTTTTCATTTAGATTGACAGGGCGGCGTTATCAGCGTGGAGCACCTGCGCGAGGGTCAGTGCCGAAAACCGGAGCGCGACCAAAGCCGATCCCGGCAGTCATCGCTGCTGTAATTGCTTCCATTGACCCTCCTCTGATCGTCTTGGGAATCTCTGACAGGCCGTTCACCTGTTACTGGAGCCGGTTCAGATGCCACTGGTGCCATGCTAATCTCCGCAGGTGATATCACATGCTGATGTGCTCCAGTTCAAACAGCTGTTCTAATAATAACTGTAAAATAAAATATGAAAAAAATAATACAATAAAATAGACCTACAACCCACCAGCAAATGCTAGTTTCTTTAAGACTGCATGAAATATATACTGAATTTTTTAAGCTTTGAGGGTAATGTACTAAATTAACTTGAAATAAAGCAAATATTCACATTTAAAATGTGCAGTCTTTCTCTTCAAGGACCAAAAATATTGAAGACTCATTCTGCACGCAAGAGCATATTATGATCTAATAAAATGCTCTTTATAACTCTATAATGAGAATCTCCCTAATACCACCTTCCTCCACTATATATACGAAATACTTTACATTTTTATAAGAAAAAGTGTGAAAAGTTGACAAAAATAAAATATCAGTGACTGAAGTTGGCAAACAGCCAATTTAAATATCTCACTACTGCTCTATTGTGAAGTTCTATGGTGCAGCATGATAGTCTGTATTCATCGGCTGCCTCCCGTACGTCATCCTTTGCTTGAATGCGTACAATGGAAGCGGACAACATCAGATCGGCAAAAATGAGAGGAGTCCTGCGGGAGAGGAAAGCCATGACACTTGAGTCACTCCTTCAGGAAGGTGAGAGAGATGGTACAGTGTGCCAGGAACATGACGGATCATCCGTAAGACCTGAAGGGACTCCTGCTGTACACATTGCTTAAACTGTAATGAATCACGCAGCATTTATTGATTCAAAGTATCCACAGACCACCCACAAAAAAATTGCTAACTCAAATAAAATGAAAGTCTTAATGTCTTATGCTCTAAGGAAATTTAAGGAAATTTAGCTTGGCAACGTAATTGTTTGCACAGTGCACTTTAAATCTGTATTATTTCTTAAATGAATACTACCATACTGTTAGACCCACCAGAAAATCTAAAAAGCACCATTAATTTTTAATTTGTATTTTTATTCTGTTGTATTTATTTGTGCCATTCTAATTTTACTACTGATTGTTTACTTAATAAATGTGAAATTTCACTGGTATGTAAAATGTTGGTGTCATATAATATGTTGTTTCTACATGAATTTTGTAGATTCAATGTAAACTTATGCAGTACAATATAAAAGTATATTACAATTTTTAATGTTAGATGCGATTAATCGCGATTAACTACAAAAAAAATGTGCGATATATATATATATATACTGTACACATTGCATAAAATGATTCAAATCTGTTAACTAACTCAAGAAATATAAAATAAAAAATAAAAATTTGGTGTTTAAAAATGATCAAAATGATCAGTCACCTAACTTTAGCTATCTCTCTTTGAAAATATATATACACCAATGAGCCAAAACATTATGACCAACTGCCTAATATGCTGTTGGTCCTCCACATGCTGCCAAAACATCCAACAGATGCTCAATTGGATTGAGATCTGGGGAACTTGGAGGCTAGGGCAACACCTTGAACTCTCCATTATGTTCCTCAAACTATTCCTGACCAATGTGTGCAGTGTGGCAGATGCATTATCCTGCTGAAAGAGGACACTTCCACTAGGGAACACCAATGTCATGAAAAGGTGTACCTGGTCTGACACAATGTTTAGGTTGGTGGCACGTGTCAAATATGTCCACATGAATGGCCGGACCCAGGGTTTCCAGCAGAATATTCCAGTCGCACTCCTTCCACCGGCTTGTTGTCGTCCCACAGTGATCCTGGTGCCATCACTTCCTCAGGTAAACAGCTCACACATACATGACCGTCCACGTGGTGTAAAAGAAAATGGGATTCATCGAACCAGGTGACCTTCTTCCACTGCTCCACGGACCAGTTCCGATGCTCGCTTGCCCATTGTAGGCTCTTTCAACAGTGGACAGGGGTCATCATAGGCGCTCTGATTGGTCTGTGGCTATACAACCCTATATGCAGCAGAGTGTGATGCACTGTGTTTTGTGACACATTCCTCCCATCACCATCTGTAACAAGATTTAAAGTTCAGGGAAGAAGGAGGCGGGAACCGGCAAAGGTTCAAAGTAACTTTAATTGTCAAAATAAACAAACAACAAAACGAAAGTAAAGCAGCAGCCCCTCATGGACGACTGCCACACAAACATAAAACAAAACATTAAGCCCAGGCCTGGACTTCTTTCATCTTGCACTGTGGTCATTTCTCCTTTTATCCTTCTGGATCTCCTACCATGAGACTCGAGGCTTGCTCCCACGGCTCCCGGCCTCGCCCTGCTTGCCATACCATCATTAAAACTTTGTGTGATTCGTGCCAGAGTAGACCTTCTGTTGGATCAGACCAGACAGGATAGACTTCTTTGTACATCGATGAGCCTTATGGTGCATTCACACCAGACATAAATGAAGCGTTAAGCGCGAGTGATTTACATGTTAAGTCAATGCAAAGACGTGATAGACATCCTGCGGCGTGAATGACGCGATTCGCTCGAATGACACGACGCGAATTGAGCGTTTCGGGTGTTTGATGCGCGTAACGCGTGATTCGCGTGAAACGCGCAAGTTGAAAGATCTGAACTTTGGCGAATATTCGCGCCGCGTTAACCAATCAGGAGCTTGCTCTAGTAGTGACATGATTACGACGTAGTGAGCGGAGGCAGAAATCCGAAACAACAGAGGACAAAGTCATCGCTGCTGTATGTGGATACCCGGAGCTGTACGATACATCTTCGTACTTTTATAGAAACAGGAATAAAAAGGATCTTGCTTGGAAGTGAGTCAGGAGGTCAGACAATCTGGTAAGTTGTAAAAAATGCGCTTTACTCAATTATATATATTACTACAAGCTAGCTAAAGCCAACAAATTGAGCTTATTCGCCGTATTTTACAACTACTTTCCCGCTGACGAGTTGATGTGTGTATTCAGAGGAAGTGTGCAGAAAGAAGTGGAAGAGTATGAGGGATACATATTTAAAGGAGAGCCCCTCCCATGACGCGAATTCGCGTCTGTTGTGAAGTGAATTTCACGCACGGATGAGGCGAATTTCACGCGCGAATGAAGCGAGTAAACTCAAAATGTTCAAGCGTCCAACAAAGCGCGAATAGCAAGATTTATTCGTGCAAGTCGCGTCTGGTGTGAACGCCCCATTAGGCACCCAACACACTGTCGCCGGTTTGTGGTTTGTCCCTCCTCGGACCACTGCTGGTAAATTCTCACCTCTGCTGACAGAGAGAAACTCACAAACTTTTGTCAAAGTCACTCAGATCTTTATTCCTGCCCATTTCTCCTGCATCCAATATGGTAATTATGAGAACTGATTGTTTGCTTTTCATCTAATTTACCCAGACCTTAATATGTGGCCTTGTTAGGAGATAATAAATGATATTCGCTTCACGTGTGACTGGTTATAATGTTTTGGCTTATACATTTTTTCCTCAAATTGGGACCACCCACAAGTCTGTTCATTAACTCAAGTACACAAACACAGGCGCATACTTGCAAAAAGGGATGCCAAACACACAGGCTGTGCAAATAAATGATTTCCTGCTGTCTTTTGTAGCACTGGGCGGAAACAGAGCCAGAAAAACACACATTTGCTGTTTCTTGCACATGATGAGCAGGTGCTGATAGTCAGTATGCTGCTTGCACACATAAACGGATAGATGATTCCCTGCAGAGAATGCTGGGAAGGTCTTCAGGTGCACACCATTAGATTACAGGCCAAAAGCAGACGGGATGCTGGGATATCACGGCGGGAGACCAGCGTGCTTGTCTTCACTCATGCTGGCTGCGGCTACTATCTGTGCCTTGTTTGAAACAGATCCAGGAGCGGCTAGTGTAAACTTGCGGATGTCTCGCTCCAGATCCGCCTTTGTTTCATCTTTATCTCTTTGTACAGCTTTGATCTGTGCTTCTCTCCGGATTAAAGATGCCTCGCCTTCAGGGCACGGACGAGAATTGACGTTCTTCTTCATCTGCAGTCATGACGACATAATTTTCAAACAGGATGATGAAATAAGATGTGATGTCAAAGAAATGTATGGATTCTGACAGGTCACATCTCTGGAGATGATCCGATGTTTCGTGTTCATGCTGCTCTGAACAGATCAGATCTGGTCTACATGTACAGTAGCATGAGTGTGTGATGTGAACTTCAGAGAGCTCTATGGTGGGATTAGTGTTTGCTAACACTAAAAGTGACGCAACCACACCATATGTGGGCGTCTTTCTCCATTGAAGGCTTTGAAAAAGAGCTTTATGTCATCACTTGACAACAATCACTAGAAGAATAACATGAAGTTCATCTAAGTAGATTAACAAATCTGACACTGAAAATCTGTTGAAACTTGAAAGATAATGAAATTGGGAATAATGCAATAAAAAGTGAGACATTTAATTTATCCACAGCTTTGTCAGCTTGTTCAGCTAATTTTGGCTTTGCTCTAAGGTCTAGAAATTCTTAGACTTCTAAAAACGTCTATCAAAAAGAAAAAAAGAAAAAGAAAAAAAAAATCCTACTGTTGTACTTCTATTGATGTAATTCTTTATAGCCTTCTAAAAACTTCTATTAAAAAGCAAGAATAAATAAATAAATCCTATTGTTGTACTTCTGTCGTGTTTTCCAGTTAAAATAAGGCAACAAAAAGTTAGACATTTAATTAATCCAAAGCTTTGTCAGCTTGTTCTCCTTATTTTCACACTTCTTTGCTCTTGTAAAATCTAGAAATTATTTAGCCTTCCGAAAAAATCTATAAAAAAAAAAAAAAACAATTAAATAAATACATAAATAAAATAGATAAAACATAGATAAATAAATTAAATAATTATTTTACAATTAAAATATCTAAAAATACTTAAAACAAGATTGACTGAACAGGTATAAAGATGTATTTCTTTAGACTGCATATTGAAAACACATGTATTTTGCTTTATTCTGGCAGATTTTATGACTTGTTTCCAGTATAAGCAAGTTAAAACAAGTGAAAAAACAGTTACATTCTAGATGCAATCCATGAAAACAAATCTTAATATCTTATTCTCTTTTGCTTTAAGTAAATTCATCTTGGCCAAGTCAAAAACAACTAATTAAAAACTCATTAAAAAGAAACTGTTTTGCTGTTCACTCATGCACTTTAAAATTAGCTTGTACTTTAGATTGCTCTTTTTGAATATAAAGGGTTTTGAGTAGGCCTATGATATAACATAACGTAATAAATACCTAGTTCAGCCATGAAACTCTAGATGGCACAGGCTGATAGGTCCTTTACATGCAATCTACGAGCAATCACATCATTACCGCATGTGTAGTGAACAGCACATTCTAGGGCCCAGTTTATGGCCGGGCCCCTCTCTGTCCATAACAGTGGACAAAGGTTTGCTACATTTTGATTGGATCTTGGTGGACTAACACAAACAAACTGTCCAACACCATCAGATAAAGATGTAAGGACAACATCCAGACCTCTCTTAGAGGGTAAGAAGAAGACCTCTTGTACCAAGCCTGGGAAGGACAAGACTTCTCATTGGTCCACAGGCAGTTATTACCCTTCACCCATCTAGACACTACTTCCTAAGGTTGGCCAGAGACTGCCATAAAAATTCCTCGGGACCTTAGCAGAAATGGGTGAAACAACGAGAGATCACAAAGATCCATCCAAATCCATTCAAAACTATGTTTGAAAACCTTAGAACTGATGCAAACTACACATCCATTTCATACTTATTCACAGAAATAAGTAATCTCAGTGACAGCTATTTGTAGTGCAACCTCTGATGCAAATTCAGCTGTTAATGTAGAATTGAATGACGGTTCAATCTTTTTCCATCATGTTTAGTCTCTATTTGTTTAGAATATTGCCAAATGTATTCTGGTGGTGGTTTGGAAAGTGAGAAATGCATTGTTAAACTTTAAAGACACTGTAAAGACTTCCAACTTTGTGCTTTATGCAAATGAGTTCCACAGGGGAGAGAAGGGTGGGCCACACTGTGTGTGTCCCCTCTGATGCCAGCAGCCAATCACAGCACTCGAATGGAGAAGCGCCAAAATGCAATCTCCTCCTCATCGGAAAGGGATAAAGGTACCCTTTCTACAGATACATCGTTCTGAGTCTGCCCGTCAAAGGGGAAAGACACAACAGATACACCGTTCTGGGTCCCAACTCTATAAGGAGTGAAACATTAACAGATATTGTTCTGAGTCTCCCATAGGAGAAGACAGAGCAGATACAACACAGTTCTGAGCCTCTGGTCCATCCAGAGAGACAACAACAGATCCCATGATCTGAGTCTACAGCTTGTGAGGCAGCAACAGAGACGACCACGTTCTGAGCCTCTAGCTTGTCAGGAAAGAGACATCAACAAACACTACGTTCAGAGTTTCCGTCCAGCGAGACAGTAACGACATCTGCAACAAAGTTAAGCTCAGGACAGCAAACCTTCACTCCAAGGTACCTTCGTCTGCGTGTTCCAGATTGTTAAGGACCTTCTGCACCTACACCAGGGCCTCATCTGCGTGTTCCAGATTTTAGGACCCTTTGGTGCTCCAGGAGATCAGCATCCCACAGAGCTTCATGTTCAAGACTGTTGAAACAGATTCTGGCTCCTCTCCCCACTGCACTGTCGCCCAGCACAACCAGTGGAAGACGTCACCGTCATCGGACTCGACCAAGTGGAACGTAAATATCACTTAACCAAACCTCTTTCCAGAGACCTTGGCATTGTTGTATATTATCAGTATATAATTTCCTAATTTCCATTAGATGTAATATAGCTGATGTTAGTTAATAACAAATAATCATTCGTTTATTTGTTTGGTGCATAATAAGGTTCTCCACCTTATTATTTTCAGAGAAACAGTTTATCTTTCCCTAAGATAACGTAACTCTTCCATAGCCACACTCAACTTAATCACTTGTATTCTATGTATCTTATGCACTTTATTCCTTTATCATTCATGGTATTCATTTAGTAGTTGTGTTAGTTATTCTTGTTTATCTTTTTGTTAATAAAATTTATTTTATTACACTTGTGTCTTCCTTGTGCTGATAATACAGAAGAGGTTCTACAAGTTAGCAATATCACCAATCTTTCAGATAAATCAGCTGACCACTTTACATTAATTCTAAATGAATGAAAGCCCCTGTTGGGAGTGTTCTCATACTGCCAAGGTAACAGCCCTTGACTGGTGCCCTGAACTATGGAAAAAGGGGGAAGTGGTCATCTGATGTACTCATAACCACACCTTAAGAGACGTGTGTCCAAAAATCACAACGTCAGCGGTGACGTGAGTACCAATCCCTATTTTACTTTGTGTCCTAGGATGGACAAAGTAAAAATCACTACACATGGCACAAGCTGATTGGCCTCTGCTGATCCTGAAGCCAATGAGATTGCTTGCTCAACATTTAAATCGTCTGGTTCAGTGTTTGCTGTAAACTAGTTCTACAGTGCGCTATCAGAGATCCTCTGAACCCCTCCACCTCCCCAGCTCCACCTGCCTAGATCTGCTACAGGATTAATTTATGTCTATTTATGCAGCAGCAGCATATCTTACATGCTCACAGCAGCGTGTCTGTGTATCTATTAGCAGTAGCAAGTCCATACTTGATCTGCAGCAGCAATCTAGTCTGCCAAGACAAAATACATTAACACTTGCATATTCAATAGCATGCTAAAGCTATTCCAAGAGTTGTCATGATTGAAATTCATTATATATATAATATAACAAACAATAAATATCAATACTGTATATGATATCTACTCAGATAATTAGCTTACTCTGATACAGAAACACTTGAAGCACTGCTCCTACTCAGAAGCTTCGGCTAAACGGTAAGTTCTGCTTTTTATTTATGCACGTTTTTTTTTAAATGAGGCAACAAAATGGTGCTAAAAGTAGCTATAAACTACCCAACTGCTGAGACGAGGAGCTGAGATGGCACAAACTCAGAAGATCCAGGACCATCTGGAGCACATTGACCCTGGAACGGGTGACAGGAATGAAATGTGTCTCCATCCACAGCACTTAGGACTCATCTCTCCAAACAAGACACAACGAAACACTTTAGATATGACTATGAAACATCAAACAACACTACAGGCTTACAAAGACTCTAGAGGATAACTTAACCTACTGAGCATGAATCACAGCAAAACAACTAAATCTGAAATTATACTACTTGGGCTTCATTAATAAAGACATACATTTAATCATGCTAAATGTAAAGGTGTAATCGTTTCACGATCGTTTCACAAGTTGGAGAAACATAAAACTGCAACACTACACTGTCCCAAATTATTATTCAAGTGACATATCAGTAGGATTTCAGTACAAAAAACATTCAGATTTTAGTTTTTCAAAGAAAGTGTTTGTTTTATTTCTTCAGATCTTCTTTGGTAAATGGAAACCCTATACTTAAAGAGCTTGTTTCATATTATTAAGCAAGTCATAGTTCTCATGCAATATGGGGAGGAAGAAAGATCTTTCTGAAGATGAAAAGCATGAAATGGTGCAATGTCTTGCAAAATGCATGAAAACAACTAATGTTTTCTGAAAACTGAATAGAGATTGTCAAACTTTCAAAAGATTTGTGAGTGATTTAGAGCACAGAAGAACTCGGTCAGATAAAGTTAGTGTCAAACAAATTATTTGTATTAAAAGAGCAGCTATAAAAAAAGCCAGTGTTGAACAGCAAACAGGTATTTGAAGCTGCTGGTGTCTCTGGAGTCTCAAGAAGCTCTCCATGCAGGCTGGCAGTTGTGAGTAAAGATGCATTTCAGCCACTCCAAACCAAAGGTCACAAAGAGAAACATTTACATTGGGTTTAGAAATACATGCAGACTCATTTTTAAATAGTTTTATTCACTGAAGAATGTCATACTAAAATGGATCAGGGGTGTCCAAACTCGGTCCTGGAGGGCCGTTGTCCTGCAGAGTTTAGCTCCAACTTGCCTCAACACACTTGCCTGGAAGTCTCTAGTATGCCAAGTAACAGCTTGATTAGCTGGTTCAGGTGTGTTTATTTGCGTTTGGAGCTAAACTCTGCTGGACAGTGGCCTTCAGGAGCAGGATTGGACACCCCTGGTCTAGATGGATGGATTTCTGGATGGTTGGTGAGTGGCTACCATATACAACAAGACTGCTAGCGAGTGAAACCCTTTAGGGTTTCTGAGGGTGTCAAAATGACTTCTGCAAGATATGTGGAGTTTATAACTGGCAATTTTCTGCTATGGTATAAAAAGAAGGATAGGGCCTTCTGAAATAAAAGGATTTTCATTCAGGACAACGCACTGCTTGTTCGTTGTCCTGAATGCGATCTCATGCTGCAAAAAAATACCTCTAAAAACACTAAAACTGTTTGAAAATGTATTTTTAAAACCACTGTAAATGTTTCTCTTTGTGAGCTTTGGTTAGAGGTGGCAGAATTGCAATATTATGCACAACTGAAGTTCTTGAGACACCAGCAGCTTCAAATACCCCTTTGCTGCCCAACAGTGCCTTTTTTATTGTTGCCCTTTTAATTTAATTAATTTGTTTGACAGAAACTTCCCTTAATACGCCTTTATCTGACTGAGTTCTCTTGTGCTCTAAATCATTTTAATTCATCGAATCTTTTAGACAGTTTGACAGTCTCTGTTCAGTTTTTGCAAAATATTAGTTGTTTTTATGTATTTTGCAAGACATTGCACCATTTCATGCTTTTCATCTTCAGAAAGATCTTTCTTCCTCCCCATATTGCATGAGAACTATGACTTGCTTAATAATGTAAAATAACCTTTTTAAGTAGGGTTTATGTTTACCTAAGTAGACCTGGCAATTTATTTAACAAACCTGTCTGAGATTGATACCAGTTATCTAAAAAGAAATGAGGAATAAAACAAAACAAAAAAGTGTTCTTTGAAAAACTAAAATCAGAATGTTAGTTGTACTGAAACCCTACTGATATGTCACTTGCATAAAAAATGTATATGCATATAAATTGATATGGAAAAACCAATGCCATTGTTACTGTTCATATCACTGTGTATCAAGTGCTGAGGAAGATCCAGAGCTGAAATTCAGATATAGTAATGGGTGTTTGGTTTACAACACATACTGTAAGCAGTAGACCAATCACAACAATCTGATCAATCAGACCAGAGCAGGGCTGCGTTCAGCCCTGACAAAACGTTGCAAAACGTTTTTTAAACGGAAACGGTGGTGCGTTGAACACCCCGTTCTGATGACGCAAGAGTTGCAACTATGGCAGCTGAGAAGGACATTCTTTGTGTTATTTTTGAAGAATTTTCGGAGCCTGATGAAGTTGGTATAAATAGGTGTTTAATACTGCAACATACGCTCGATGTTACAGTCACTGCCCTTGCCGTCCAGAATAAAAGAGAACATCCCAATCCAGTGAAAGGATTTGTGGAAACTTCTAATTATTGTGATACAACACTTGCCTTGCATTTCAGGATGAAAAGACAAACATTTCAGGTGAAGGATAATCCACTTCTTACCTCCAAGACTGTGTTATGATCTATATTATTTTTATTGTTTGTATTAATTAGGCTTATCATTATTGCTGATCACTGTTGTTGTGCTTTGATATTGTAATATTTACCATTATATAACCAGAGGAGTATAGAAAAGCTTATTAAAGTGTCACTTCACAATACAACAGCAAAATATATAAGTATAGTATTTTTATATTACATTAATACTCATTGTGCGAGCTGTCTCTTTAATACCGCGTGGTTTATATACATCTTGCCGCTGATTGGGCTGACATTTCTGACACACCCACCAAACAAGAGAAAACGAATCTCAAACCCACTGCACACCATTTCCAGGAAACATGTCGTTCAACCCGGAAAACGTAGCAAAACGTTGCGCACCGGTTTGAGCTTGAACGTGCCCCAGACCAATCACAACAGACTGGGTCATCTGACCAATCAGAGCAGAGCAGACCAATCACAACAGACTGGGTCATCTGACCAATCAGAGCAGAGTAGGCTCTCGGAAAAGGAAGGGTTTAGAGCAGGGGTGTCCAATCCTGCTTCTGGAGGGCCACTGTCCTGAAGAGCTTAGCTTCAACTTGCCTCAACACACCTGTCTGGAAGTTTCTAGTAAGCGCTTGATTAGCTGATTCAGGTGTGTTTAATTGGGGTTGGAGCTAAACTCTGCAGGACAGTGGCCTCAAGGAGCAGGACTGGACACACCTTGTTTAGAGAGACCGAATCCTTTATCGAACTTTTTCAAACACTGTGAGAAAAGAGCTGATGCTGCCATGTATACGATGAGAAAATTAAAGTGTTTTTTAAACCTTGGATGGATGTAATTATATTGTAGGAGACTACAAAACAAAATTAGGGGACTTTAATATAAATAAATGCATAAATGTGTATATAAATGCATAAATAAATGAATACATACATACTGCAAAATACCAGTTTTATGGTTGGTCAGTGTACTCACTATTTGCACATAGCAAAAATTTACTTTTGGACTCCATCCCTAACCATTTTCTCTCTCTGGATAAATTGTTGTATGGACATTTAATAACTTTAATAACTAGTTTTTATATTTTTCAACATGTTTAGGAAAATCATTGACTATGCGAACGCTTCTTCGCTTCCATGAGCGCCTCCATGCATCAAGACAATCAAATTAAGGAGCGGGTTTATGAAGACTAAGTGATAAAAATATTCTTTCATTATCTGGTGGCGCGTTCCTTCTGAGTGTGAATGGAAATAAAGGAGCGCTTGATTAGCTAGTGTGGCGTTGCTGCGACAGCTATGACATGTTCAGTAGTCCAGCGGACAGTAGATAATTACTTTCCCCTGACAGGCAACTTGTAGCTCAGCTATTAGTTTGCCTCTCAAAGTGCTTCTTAAATCAGGTACATAAGTGCTGTAAGTTATGAGAAGTCTTATCCGCATTGGCCGAATGCTTCTGCTCATTTCTTACACTTATTTCTCTCTCTCTCTCTCTTTCTCCCACACAATGTGCAATATGCAGTTACATCAAGTTCATTTTATTTGCCTCATTGTGTTTTTCACAATGTCTCAGACTGAATTGTGTTTGTCCACAAGGTGACCTCCAATCATTTAGCGAGTTCAAAAATTTAAGTCAATACACTAAACTAGTGGATCGCAGGTCAGTTCTGACAGGGTCATGGACAAAAGGGGAAAAAATAATGCTAAATGCAAATAATAATGTACAAATGAACATATAATTGTGCATAACTATCATGACACCATGTTATGTTAGCAAAATCAATAGGCTACAGCAAAGTAAAAGAAAATTTACAAGCCAAACTACAAAAATTACTGGTTACCAAAGAAGACAAACCATCAAATCTAAACGGACATTTAAAGACGAAAAATTACTCAAACTAAAATCCAGCGAGCACAGAGATCAACAAGATGCATTATTAAAACAAACAAGCTACTAGAATATTAAAATAATAATAATAAAATTCCATAATTTTCCAAGTTTCTTTATGCAGAGTGATAAGGAGGCATGTTCTGCATTTGTAAACGAAAGCTGTGCATTTAAAAACATAGAGATCTATCCATGTGATCCATCTCAGTTATGAAGCAACAGCAAAAATGTCCGACTGGAATCTTTTGATCTTCAGATAAGCCACTATATATAGACATTAATCTCTTAAGTAAACTCAGACCGCAGAGCTGGACCTGACAGTAACAGAGCCCATATGAATCCAAAACCTCCCGCTGTGGGTTCAGAAGTTTGCAGTTTTATATAGTGCATAAACAAAGCCTATTTCTGGAATTTCAACCCCTTGAGAATATTGTGTTCTTGTAGTTCTGTGGGTCATTCATTTTACGTTGTGTACTTACATGTGTAAATGTACTAAACAAAACATTGAGCTTCATTTTTAAAGATGCAAAACATGAAAGATGCATGAGTTTAGTATATACTGATGTTCTGGGAGTTAGGGATTTATACATAGGGGTTACATGTTTCTCTGAGGGGAACTGACTGTCTTCAGAAATGTTTCGATGGCATTTTTTTTCCCTCTTACCTCCATATAATGCCTATTTAAGTAGTATTTAAAAGCGCAGCGCTGCTTTATGTACAGCGATAACCAACGCTACATAATAAGCGCCATGTACTGACAAAGAGTGAATCTGCATTTTCATTTAGTGCGTCTGCAGTTTTTGTTACGTGCAGGTGTGTTTTATGTAGCATAATTTCACAAAGCTAAAGTCAGACCAAAAAAGTCTGCTTTTGCTTTAAATCTTGAAATTATCATTTAAATAAAACACAACTATTAATGTTACATGTGTGTAGCATTTTTATTTGGATCGTAATTAAAATGCAGTGGTTGCCTCTAATTTCAAATGGCTACAGATATTTTTTGTTAAGGCCAGTTTGGCATGTAATTATGGAAGCTTGTTTCCACCCTAAAATAAAAAATAAAAAAAGGTAATTGCGACATATTATCATACAATTCTGACATTTGTTCTCTCAGTTGCGAGTTTATATCTCACAATTCTGACTTTTTTTCTCAGAATTACAAGATATAAACTCACAGTTGCGAGTTATCAAGTCAGAATTGTGAGATATAAACTCGCAATTGCATGTTATAATGTGCAATTGTAAGGGAAAAAAGACTGACGTTTTTTCTCAGAATTGCGACTATATCTTGCAATTCTGACTTTATAACTCGCAACTGCATGTTATATATAAGTCAGAATTGCGAGATATAAAATGGAAATTCCGAGAAAAAAGTCTGAATTGTGAGATGCATACTCACAATTGCAAGAAAAAAGTCAGAATTGTGAGATAAAAAGCTGCAATTACCTTTTTTATTTTTTTAGTGGCAGAAACAAGCTTTCATAGGTAGTAGAGCAAATAAATAATTTTAAGAAATAAGAAAAAATGGCAAAGATATTGGAATCGGCCCGTTTATTTGTAAAAAATAAATAAATAAATAAATAAAAATAAATCGGCAATCGGAATCAGCCATGAAAAATCATGTTAATTTTCTTGCCATTATGTAAATAATCAAGTTATACAGTCAGGGCCGCATTAAGACTACAAGGGGCCCCTGGGCTTTAACTCTTGAGGGGGCCCTTCATCCACCAGCACTATTACCTACATTCGGGGGTTAAATTGGGCCGGGGCCGTCCGGGGCTGTGCCCCGGCACATAGGCTTACGAGGGCTCGACATACGCTTGTCCGGGACTGCGGGACAAGTGGATTTTTTGAAGTGAAAGAGAATTTTACTTGCCTGACCAGATAAGTAGCTTGATTAAAATGTCAATAACAACCAAAATGCGAGAATGATTAATCTAGCTTAAGTGGCGATTGATAGTGGATGTACTGGCGGTGATATTGCGCTGTTGAGGATCACATAACCTCTTGAGGAGAATTCAAAACAAATGAGCTCTGCTCACACAAAGAAACTCAGTTATCATGTTGCAATAAAAATTCAATGGGGTTTAGCTTGCTATTTACGACATATGATAAAGTTAAGCATCACACGACCGAAAGTGCTTAATTCCTATATATCACCTCGATTGAAATTGACACTAATTTCATACAACAGTTCAATAAACAAGTAGTTAATATCAATCACTTACGTTTTAGATGCAATATGCCTGTTTTTGTTCTATTGTAGCAGCGAAAATAGTTCCAAACAAAGCAGAAGCAGCATCTCACAGCTGCGCTCAGCCGTTTTGAATGATTCAGCGTTTTGAATGAATCGGTTGAGTGAAGATTCAATGGCCCATTCATAAACAACTGCTTCATTCTTGATTCAGAGTGAATCGTTTGAATAAATGACTCAGTGGCTCACTCATTAAGACGGTGACTTGCCGCCATCTACTGGCGGTTTAATTTCATGTTTAAAAGTAGAAATTTCCCACCAGCATTTCTTATTTGTTTATTCAAAAATATTTAAAGAATCTCATAACATTACTGAACGCAGTTGTACTTTTTCAGTGTAAATTATTTAATTTGGTCACAGCCCTATAGTGCCTTACTATTTTAATTTATCAAATGTAAGAATATGAAATAACAGATAAAAGATTTGCATAGTAATAAATATTTTTTTTTCCAGACAAGCTACCTTTTTCTCTGACAAGTAAATGACCAGTTTAGTTGTCCAAAGGACAAGCACAAAACCAGGCTTAATGTCCAGCACTGTATTTTGTATTTATATTCTGTCCTTTAATGGTAGCATCACTCTTATATTTGATACTGACACAAAGGAGAAGGTACAGGCCTACAGAAATATTTTATTGTCATCAGATGTAGCTTTCACACTACCAGCATCTATAGAATGATTTTGATCCGCATTTTATTGTTCATAGCAGAGGGCTCTCTCAACTTGTTATATTTTACAGTTTGTCAAATGATACGATTTTGTAGTCTTTGCATACACATGCAACCCTTGAAAGCCTGAAACCACAGAGCCCCCCCACATAACAAATCCCAATTTAACCCCTGCCTACATTCACTCAATCTTCTTAATCACAAAGTGAAAGTTATCAGCCTTTTATTTTGCATGAATAAATGCCATTACCAAAACATCCAAATCTATTGGTCTGTTATCTGTCATTTAAGAAAAACAACCGTTGGATTGCAAAGTAAGAAAGAAAATACAGCATTTTGCACCTCATGAGGAATAACCATCAATTTTCTTATGGTTACTTTTCTTAAATAAGACATCTTTAATGATGTATGCAGCCTTCAAATGCGAGCTCCGGAGGACGCAGCCTCTGAAATGAGATGCAGATTCGAACAGTAACAAAGGCGCCAGTTTTACCATTTCAATTCCAGCATGAGTCCTTGTCTTTTGGAAGTGCATGCAAAGTGGATTTGCTTTTACACCGTAAAGATGTCATGTCAACATGTCAACAACACAAACCAAACTCTTCCAGTCTCAGCTTTTTGAAGTCTCAGTCTTTCAGTCTCAGTGTTTGAAGGCGGGTCAAAATAGATGTTGTTCATGAGCAACCGGCTGCCATTACACACATTTTTACATTGTTATGTAGGTTTGTAACAGGAAGTGAGACTGGAATTGCTGAAGAATCATTTCGGCAGTTCAGAATCAATTCATTCTTTAAGGCAAAAATTACTTTTTTATCCTTCACTTTGATCTTTAAAACAATGTGACAAAAACACACGCAAGTTCAACCCAAATGTTTAATGTCATGATTGTTACCATCTATTTGCATTAGTTTATATCCAGCTGGTCGCTTTTATCTATTCGTTATGCAGCAAAGTTGCATAGTTAAAACTAGTGTCATGAGAAAGCAAACTGTATCGTCATGCAGCAGACATATATAAACAAATCAGAAATGCATTTGATTTCAGTTCTCTTTTAACATCACTGTAATACAATACAAATCTTATTTAAATAATAATCAGTGTTCTAAAATGGAAGCAAATAATGTATACATATATACAATATGTGTAATGTCAACGCTATGGCCTTTGTGTAGATATTTAAAGATGGTCATCTTTAAATGACTGTTTGGATTTATGCATTTAGCATGAGTGTTTGGATTTATATGAAATGGTAACACTTTATAATAAGATTCCATCTGTAAGGTTAATGAAAGTATTGTTCATTGGCAATTTCAACATTTCAACATTTTAAGTGCAGTTCCTCATTGAACGTTTTCAGAAACTGTATTTTTGTATGAATTGTATTTTTATTGGACTACTGACGACTGTAGGGTTCAGTGAGTGAAGGGTCGCACATCGGCCGAGAAGCGCAGCGCCTCACCACGTCTTTAAAATTCGAACACATTGTCTTCTTTGGGGCTGTTAACACAGAACGCGCTTTTCTGCGTTACTTTTTCTTTGTTTTTCTATGTAAACATGCGCTAAAAGGACGTGCAGAACCGTTGCGCTCGCGTCTCGATGCATGACATGGCGTTCTAAAGCCATGAATCAGTTCAGCTAAGTTAAAAAAAAGTTTTAAAAAGCGTCTCGAGACCTTGCGGTTTCCCCCATTCCACTGCCCGCGTCTCGCGTTTTTCAAAGCAAAAACGCGTTGTGTACTTAGTTGCTTGCTGCTAGACGCAGCGAGTCGTAATGAACTTAACGCGCAGGACCGCACATGTATTCAAATCAAAGCGATGTTAAAGGGACAGTCATCACATTATAAAATGCGGTTATATTTTTTCCGGCATCACCGGGGCCCTCCCTCAGCCCGGGGCCCTGGGCTTAAGCCCAGGTAAGCCCGTGCATTAATGCGGCCCAGTATACAGTAATTAAAGTTGAAGTGCCTGAGCTTGCGAATCATATCCGTAAGGTAGAGCATAACAGAAATAACATTGGTATTATTTTTATCTTTATATGATGCCATGCAGTCCACCTGTCCGTTCTGACTTCATGCCCTCCGGCAAGATCAAATCCAGTGAGAGCAATCAGGAAGTGTTTCCGTCTGCCCATCGCTCTTCCTGCTCTCTTATTCATGGAGGAGAAGCAGGACTCGTACAGGAATACTAAAGTGTGAAGCTACAGGCGGGCGAGGAATTGATGCTCAAATGAAGCCTGAAGGATCTGCTCAGAATGTCAAAAACTCTCGCTCTTATTAAGCATCTTCTGCTAATGTCCTGCTTCCTGAAGCTTGGCAGTATGAAGTGGACTGGAACTGATGCACTGAAACGAACAGTTTCGAACTGATTCATGGAAATGATTCAAACAGTCTTGCTCAAGGGCACAATGATGACAGCTCAACATTCCTCTTCAGGATTTAAACCCACAACCTTTCAGTTAACAGCCTTGTAAATATAATGAGGGTCCTGGCTCTCTCAGGGGGGCAAATAAACAAGACATACTGTACACACACATTGCACTGGCCAGGAATGGTTTAGAACACAGTAAAGGTGATGATACACGGGGCAACTTTTTGAGCAATGTTGCTGGGCAATGTACACCCTACAGCCTACACCAATTTTTAAGTTAGTAAGTTGTTAAAATGAGCATTAATGAGGGATAAAACAAGTTTGTGTCCAGACTCGTGTCTTAAAGTTGGAAAATTTCTCTGCGTGTCCTGCTTTGTTTTCAGATTTTGTCTGTGAAATAATATCTAATTTCTTCGGAGTTGTCTGCAGAATGGACCACTGTGACAGAAATTAAATGAGCTGTCAATTTGTGGTAGAATAAAACATCAATGTGCCAGATTTTATGCAAAATAATCAAACGTGACTTGCAAGACGGTGTCTGATTTATAGACTAAAGCTGCAGCTCTGAATGATTTTGTGACAGAAATTATCATGCAGGTAATCAAACGAAGAAAAAAAGAAAAAAAAAACATTCAGGGTTTAGTAAACAACATTCGGCTCCCAGAAGCCACCATCAGTGCCGCCCATGAACCAAATCAGCAATGACAGGGCCACAACAAATACACACGGACCAGAAACTGAGATCTGCAAAACAACAGCTGAAAGGACCCGAGACGAGAAGAGCCGTAACACGAGTCTCTAGCTCAGATTGATGTTGAGAGCAGCCTCTTCACTCACCATCTGCTGGTGGCCATCATTCACACCATAGACGCTGAGTTTGATGAGAGTCTCACTGTAGACGGGCCAGTCAGGTGGGAAACTCCCTCCAGTGAGAAACACGGGATCTCTTGTTCCCTGCAAAGAGGAAAAAGACCAGGAGGTGAATGGATGAAGATGATAAATGAACTAACAGCGAACCTGCCGCACGCATGGTCACTCATTCACTTATTCAGTGGCAGATGGGAATAAAAATGAGACGCTTCATGTTAAAGGCAAGAGTACAAAGGAGAAGGAGTCCAATCAGATCAGTGATGTGATGAACCAGCGGTTTCAAAAATATGGCCTTGTAAAAGAAAAACAAAACAAAATAAAGAATAAAACATAAAATATTAGAGATGCACCGATTGATCGGCCAGGGATCGGAATCGGCCGATTTTCCTCATGATCAGTCTCACTTCTTACCGATTCCGAGCCGATCTTTTTTGTTACATTTTACATTTGATTACTTTAATTTCTGTAGTATTTCTTACCTGAATAGAAACCCAGTTATCCCAAAAAACTTCATAGCTCTCTTTATTCTATTGCATTTATTTGAGCTGTTTATATTTTATTACTGACTTTTACTTGTTTTTTTTTTTAATGAAAATAAAACTTTGCATTGAAGAAAAGTAGATTTTTGTTTGTATATGGTGTCAATTATAGTTCTTAGAAAGAAAATCGGAATCAGCAAAAATCGGTATCGGCCGATCTCACTAACAAAAAATAGGAAATAGGAATCGGCCAAGAAAATTGCAATCGGTGCATCTCTATAAAATATTCCATATATATATATATATATATATATATATATATATATATATATATATACACACTGATCAGGCATAACATTATGACCACGTTCCTAATATTGTGTTGATCCCCCTTTTGCTGCCAAAACAGCCCTGACCCGTCGAGGCATGGACTCCTCTAGACCCCTGAAGGTGTGCTGTGGTATCTGACACCAAGATGTTAGCAGCAGATCCTTTAAGTCCTGTAAGTTGCGAGGTGGAGCCTCCATGGATCGGACTTGTTTGTTCAGCACATCCCACAGATGCTCGATTGGATTGAGATCTGGTGAATTTGGAGGCCAAGTCAACACCTCAAACTCGTTGTTGTGCTCCTCAAACCATTCCTGAACCATTTTTGCTTTGCTTTGCCAAAGCATCACACTGCCTCCACCGGCTTAAAGCATCAACACTACAAATATCAGAACTAGCCGATCTTACTAACTGATTATTCATTTTTTGGATGATTAATCAGCCATCCTGACCCATTCCTACATCTAAAAGCACAACCACAGCAGTACACTCTTAGAAAAATGGTTCAATGGTGATCTATAGAACCCTTTATGCCAAAAAGGTTCTATATAAAGAGAAATATATTAAATGAAGGCATAATGCTTCTATGTTTAAAAGGGCTATTTCAGTTTTTCTAATGATGCATGTTTACGAGGCGCTTCATTCATAAAATCAAAAATGAATTAAAACGAAATAAATCAAGTGAAACTAAATCCATAAAATGATCCCATGATGGAAACACTAAAAAGGCTCTAGAGCAGGGGTTCCCAACCACATTCCTGGAGGCCCACCAACACTGCACATTTTGCATGTCTCCTTTGTCTGACACACCCATTTTAGATCTCTGAGTCACTACTAATGATTAATAACCTTAATCAGGTGTGTTTGATTGAGGAGACATGCAAAATGTGCAGTGTTGGTGGGCGTCCAGGAATGTGGTTGGGAACCACTGCTCTAGAGTATGAAGTGCCTGACAGAACACTTAAAGATTCTATTCAGAAGCTTTTCTGTTAATAGTGTAGAGCGAGAGTTTATTTAGTGCCCCGCACTTCAGACCTCATGTTGAGATGTACCCGCACCACATCAAAAAACATCTGTTTATGTGACGTGTACGAAGCCAGTCATCTTCCCACGGCCGATCCCTCATGCACTTATCATAGTTCACTGATCTCAGAGTGGAAAACTCCCAGTTTAAACATGTCGTTCTGGGGCGTCTCTGGACCCTGGCCCCCTGAGACGGTGGGTGGGACCGATAGCAAGTGGCGATTGTAAACTCAATCACACACCCAGAAAACCAGAATCTCGAGCTCCTTCTTAAGGGGTAAAAAGCAGCCCGGCTATCATTCATGTCAGTGCTGGATCGATGCGGCCACAGTCTATCTGTTTCACATCTGTTTATTGGCTGAGCAGACGCCGCTATCTGAGCCCAAGATCACATTGAGTCTAAGTGCCTCCGGTTCTGCAAATGAACTGAAGAAATGTATCCAGTTAAAGGGATAATTCACCTATGAACGTATATTCTGTCATCATTGACTCAAACTTATGTCGTTCCAAAACTGTCCACTGAGAAAAACCAAAGGAGAATTTTTTTTTTTTTTTTTTTTTGGAAAAATCGGTAGTGATTAGTTTTGAAGCTCCAAAAAGCACCAAAAAGGCCATTGATCTGAAGCCACAACCCACATTTAAGGTAATTCATTGAAAATCTTCTCCTCCGCTGAGCTTTTAATATGTATTTTCCAATTCTGCCTGTCTAAAATGGTGAGTCAATGACATCAAACATGGTGCAACACTTTTTAAACACAAACATGAAACATATTTCAAATCTTCAGTGTAGGGGATGAAAATAATGGGTTCATTTTAAAGATGTATTTCTCAGAAAAGCTACCTCAGCTTCAGAAGACACGTAATATAATGGAAATCTGTTTATGCCACATTAAAAAAATGGGCACTTCTGACATAAAAAGTGAAAAATTTTAAGTCTAAAGATACTAAATCTAAAGATACTAGGTCATAATTATGAGATAAAAGTATATAATAACTAATTTTGTCATAATTATGACAAAAAAAATGCATAATTGTGATAAACATTTAGACTGTCATAACAATTTTAAATTGTTTAATGTCTTTTTATCTCATAATTCAATTTAAACCAATTTCGATTTGTGTCATTAGTTTTGTCATAATTATGACTTTTCAATACAGTTTTGGCTTGTCATGTTTGTTTTGATCGTAAGATATGTCATAATTATCTTAAGTTGAAATTATGATAAAAAAAAGTCATAATTATGTCATAATCATGACTTTTTATCTCATAATTTCAACATGTCTTAATTTAGACGTGCCTCATAATTGCCTTTATCTCAATTACAGGCATAAAAAGTATTAATTATGCCATAAAATAAATATGACATCACCATTTTGACTTATGTAATGTCCTTTTATCTCATAATTCAAATTAAACCAATTTTTACTTGTGTCATTAGCTTTTTGTGATAATTATGACTTTTCAATACCATTTTGGCTTTTCATAATTGTTTTTATCTTAAATAAAAAGTGATAATTATGTCATAATCATGACTTTTTATCTCCTAATTTCAATTTATGTGTTAATTCAGACTTCTCATAATTACCTTTATCTCAGTTACAGGCATTAAAAGTTATAATTATGTGATAAAATAATTATGACTTCATAATTTTGACTTATGTAATGCCTTTTTATCTCATAATTAAAATCAACCCAATTTCGAATTGTGTCATTAGTTTTTTGTCATAATTATGACTATCGCAATTTTGACTATCATAATTATGTCATAAATTGAAATTATAAGATAAAAAGTCTATTTTTAATCTTTTTTACGGTGTCATTTTTTAAGTTTGTAAAGGTGGAAGGAATGAAGAAAGTTAGTCATACGGGTTTGGAATTCGTTTTAGTTTTTTTGTTTGTTTGTTTGTTTTGGATGAACTATTGCTTTAAACTAAAGCAAGCTACACAAGACGACACATAGAGACATTAACCAAGTGTTCTCTCTCTCTCTCTCTCTCTCTCTCTCTCTCACACACACACACACCACCTTAAGGGATCTTAGAGTCTATTACAAGTTTGCATCATTCATCAGTTCAACAGGGTGATTGATTTCATAAGGTGCTTAATTAAAAGAATCAGCAGGATCTAAAGGCTAAAAGGTTTTTGCATTTTGTCCTGTAGACGACTCCTGGTCCCTAAACAGCAGCAAGAGGACCATCTATGAATATGGCTACAGTTACCAAGTCATGTAACTCATTAAAAAGTACTGCAATATCACACTTACCTCACCTTCCATGCCTTATAGTTCAGATAGAGTTGAGATAAAGCAAGTAACCAGCACAAATCTAAACCCATACAACCACAAGGTCAATATCTCTGGTGGTAATAAATCAGTGGAGCGACGCGGGGGAGCACTGAAAACTCACTGCTGCAGCGTGGGTAATGGTCAGTCCTCAGGACTAATGGCCCCGTTTCAAAAAGCAGAGCTTATTTAGTGTGTGTGTGGTGAATGCGGGGCGGAGGGAGTCATTTAGACGTGTCCCAAAGTGGCCAATTTGTTCCGTAATGCGCCGTCATGCTGGGCAGACTCAGACACACTCATATTTTTACACTAACCAAATGTTTGATAGGAATGCGATGCAAAAACGGACAGGATAAATAGATGGTTGCTACGATTTTGGCAAGAAATCAATGTGCACACACATGCACAAACTTCAATAACACATAACCGACAAAAACGTTTTATAAAGAGGCAGGGGAGTGACGTCAAAACTCACTTACTGACCTCTTCTTGAGCACAGATGGACATTTATAGAATGGGATTTTCCAGGAGATTAAGAGGTTGAATTTGTCTGAATTCTTCTCCTGTGTACACACACACACACACACACACACGTTTGTTTTTGTGAATTGTGGGGACATTCCATAGGCGTAATGGTTTTTATACTGTACAATCTGTATTTTCTATCTACCTACACTACCTCTACCCATCCCAAACCTAATCATCACATTTTTACTTTCTCAAAAAAACTCATTCTGTATGATTTATAAGCCTTTTGAAAAGTGGGGACATGGAGTAATGTCACCCTCTCCTTGTAATGTCATACCCATGCCATTATACAAATTTGTGTCCTGATATGTCACAAAAAAGTGCAAACATACACACACACACACACACACACACACACAGGCAGCATCTTTCAAAATATATTCAGGGATGGAATTGAATATTCTGATTATTAAATTGTTTGGTATTCTTAGTATGCAGTAAAATTCTACATTCCATATGCTAACCATTCCAAAGTTTGCAATCAGTACAATTTTTTTTTTAAGAAATTACTTTTATTCTGCAAGGATGCATAATAAAGATGATCAAATAATGTTCAATTAATTAAATTTATCAAAAATAAAAGTAAAGACATTTATAATGTTACAAGATTTCTATTTCAAACAAATGATGTTCTTTTGAACTTTCTATTTTGTTTTCAATTATGATAATAATCATAAATGTTTCTTGAGCATCAAATCATCATATTAGAATGATTTCTGAAGGATCATGTGACACTGAAGACTGGAGTAATGGTGCTTTGATCACAGGAATAAAATATAATTTATAATATATTTGCATGGAAATCAGTTATTTTAAATTGTGATAATATTTCACAATATTTTTAGTTTACTGTTTTTTACTGTATTTTTGATCAAATAAATGCAGCTTTGGTGAAGAAACTTTTCCAAAACATAAAAAATCTTACTGACCCCACATTTTGAATGCTAGTGTATTTGTTCTATTTTGTTATTTTATAAAACTTAAAGATTAAAATCATCCTTTTTCCCCCACAAATTTGATGTGTTGAACTTAATACAATAATATATATATAAAAAAGTATTTTTTTTCTTTCTCTAAATAAAAAGGTTTCAAACAAAACATACTTTCTTCTAAATATAATTCTAATAGTTTATCTCCTCAGTACCACTTTCCATCCTGATAGTCTTTTACACCTGCCAAAAGCAAAGTCCCTTTAAGACAAGTCATTTCACTCGGCGGCCATCTTTGAAACGCCACTCGGGCATCCTGGGCATCATGCCCTATCTCTTTGAATGGGGAAACATCAAATTCTCCAAAACTGTTCGCCAACCTTACGATTACATTTCATATTTGAAATCACCAGTGAAATCTGACAACAGCTGTCTTATAAATGTTTTATCCAAACGCTCGAATCATGACAAAAAACTGTATTTTTTAGGCTGGATCAAGCTAATGCGCATGCGCAGACCTAAATGCGCGTCTCTTCTGCCATGTTTCAGAGGCGCGCGTCTGACTGTTTCTATAGAAACCGGTGCTTCTAACGGCTGCTTCAGTGACGCGATGACTTTACCAGTCGGCGATTGGCTCTTATTTAGAAGGCGGGACTTATTCCGCCATATTGCGCGTTACACTTTCTCCCATTCAAAACAATACGAGTGACACGTCTTGTGTTATTCTATAGTCTTTGCCAAAAGCCAGTGCCCGGTTGCATAAAGCACCTTAAGTGTAATTTTCCCTTAAGATCGCCCTTATGTTTCCCTTAAACTTAAGGGTGTTGCAGAAAATAACCGTTAAGTATTACTTAAGGGTTTCTTTAGGTGAAACGTCATAAACCCTAAGAATTTCCCTTAAGTATGTATTTTTCACGTAAGTAATCCCTTAAAAAACCGTAAGTGTTGCATAAAGCCCCTTAACCGTCATTTCCCTAAGTATAACATAAGGTTAGGAAAACTTCACCTTAAGTGTTACACGGAGTGAGCAGGTTCAATCCAACTCTTCTAACGAGACACGATCGACCGTTTTATATGATAAACAATTTGTACTTTAGCCATTTATTCACATAAACATTGATGAGATCACATATGTAGCACATATCTTATATGGACAACGGAAGCGCAAACGTGCGTGCATCACACGCAAAAACAAACCTCATTGGTTCTTGCGCGCACGTTTGAGCTTCGACACAGCCGTAACTATGGCTGTAATCATATGGATGTTTTTCAATAAATGGACATAAATGATGAGAGAATATTAAAAATATCTTTATTTGTTATCCAAAGATGAATGAAAGTCTTATGGGTTTGGAACGACATGAGGGTGAGTGAATGACGGCAGAAATCTCAATTTTGAGTAAACTATCAATTTGAGTTTCTCGTCTGGTCGTTCTCTTTCATATTTGGTTTTCTTTTTTGTTTTCCTTATCTATCTTATGTTGTTTTCTGTGAAAACGTACCACGATATGTATTAACAAATAACGTGTCCATGGCAACAGTAGAATTTTATAACGGCAAAACCTGGGTTGCTGTCGTGAAACACTTAACGGTTTCCCTTACCTAAGTGAACAGTTTAAGATATTATATGCAACACCCTTAAGTCATTCCCTTAGTTAAGGGGAAATCACGCCTTAAGTGTCATACTTAAGGGAAAAACTTAAGGTGCTTTATGCAACCGGGCACAGTTCCTAAATGACATCATCCTCCAGGAAGTGACATCAAATTTGGTGGGAAAAACAACTCAACAAATAAGCATCAAAATGACAGAAATCAGTATCAAACTTTCAAAAGATTAAACAAGAATCAAAATTAACACAAATATTAGACAGAGCTAACAGTCAATCCCACTAATTTTAGTTTACTACTTTTTTTTTTTCCATTATTGAATGTACATTAATAAGTATTGTAAAAAATTATATTTTATAATATTATATATTAAAGTTACTGATAAAATAAATGCAATAAATAATACACAGAAATATTAGATTTTTTGTTATAAATATCCCTTGTGTATCCCTTCTCCAATAAATCCTGTTGAAAATACAGGATTATTATCAGATTAACAATATTTTACCAATCCAGTAACTCATATAAAAAGTATAAAAAACTAATTAAATTGCATGACATGGCAATATTTGCATGAATTCAGTAAGTCACCATGGCTCTTTAAAACACCAGTCAGATGCAATCCTTCACTGCCCTCTCTGTAAAAATGATTGGTCACACTTCAGTTTACAGGAGTAATTTTCACTATTAACTAACAATTAACTAATACATTTCCCTCAATAAACTCCTAATTACTGCTTATAGTTAGTAAGGTAGTTAAGT
Source organism: Megalobrama amblycephala (assembly GCF_018812025.1). Taxonomy (NCBI): domain Eukaryota; kingdom Metazoa; phylum Chordata; class Actinopteri; order Cypriniformes; family Xenocyprididae; genus Megalobrama; species Megalobrama amblycephala. The sequence continues at coordinate 15,912,631 of NC_063050.1, forward strand.
TTAGGTATTGAGTAGGATTAAGGGATGTAGAATGTAACGCACAATTAGACATTAATATGAGCTTCATAAGAACCAATAAACATAGTAATATGCATGCTAATAAGCAACTAGTTAATAGTAAGAATTGGACCGTAAACTAAAGTGTTACCAAATTAAGATCATTGAAGTATCTTTCACAAGAAAACACTATTTCAGTCTTTCTACTTCAAAATGTCCAGTTTAATTCAATGTGTTACTCACAGTTTCTTTGAAATTATTTGTGAAATGTACTAGCAATTTCTGCATGAAATAGTTTCAGTGCTTCGTTGACTGACTGGCCGTTTCTCCACAAGAGTACCACAGCAGACGTTAGCATCAGCAGGAAGCAGCACAGTCCCCCAGCAAGACCCCCACTGGGAAATACGGGAATTTGCCAGGGCAAACGGCTGCCTAACTGCCTCCAACATGTTCACACATCCATGCACGAGCACACACACACTCGCGCTTTACATGAGATTAGATGCGCATTAAGTCGAGAGGCTGGGGAACAGCTGTAGTCTCATTTCAGTCTACACCACCTGTCTATATTAAACAACAAAAGTGGGCCAGCTCTCCTCACAGCGCGCGGCCCACACCTGCAGCTATTTCAGACAACTGCCATTCACAGGAATCCACAACAGACGGCTCCCCACGCACAACAAAATCTGGGAAACTCGCGTCACAGTTTCTCCCATTAGGGGAACCTCTGTGGTTTTCAGCACCACTTCAGATGATCACGTGTGATTATGAGCCGCATCTCAGCCGAACTGATAATGTGTGCATGATTATATACACTTAATTTCAATTCATTTGTAAATTGCTTAACAAATCGCATTGCATACCGTTCACGGCATAATGCTTCATTTATGAACGCAACACACAGCAAACAAGATATATCAAGATCCCCTAAATTCAGACTTTCATGAAAAAAGTTGATTATTTATTCACACATTATTGATTCACTCAAAGTCTTCTGAAAGTTTGTGGTGGAGAAAAGACCAAAAATGTAATGTTGATTGAGGTGTTAAGGATGCCAGTGGTTTTCTGATCAAAAGTCGCATAAGAACCAAAGAACTAAATTCAGATGACTTTGAATATAGCACTACTTTTGAACTACTTTTATAGTACTTTATTGTGGTATTTTGACCTTTTGGGAACTTATTTGAACAGACGTGGTCATTGCGAACTGCTGATATGTGTATGCAAAAGTGCTTTATGAAGATTTTATCAGAAACTTTACATTTATTTTTACATTTAGCATAAATTCAGCTTGTTTGGAACACTTTTTCAAAGTCATCTCAGTGGCAAAAAGTGTCCCAATCAACCTGAATTCACTCTATGCATTTAGAAGACGTTTTTATCTAAAGCAAACTACAATAGAGGAACAAAACAATATATAAAAAGTATATAAAATAATTATAAAAAGTATTATAAAACATTATTATTTATGTTTTTATATCATTAATATATTTAATTAAAATATTAAAAAAATATATATACAATTTTAATATTCATTCAACTTCCGCAAATGACTTAATAAATATAAACTGACACCTACCGAACAACACCTCAGCTTCCAACAACATGAGCTCAAGTCCATTTTTAGTCCAGAGTCTAGAGTGAGAGGTTAAAAGCGGCAAAATTCAGCACCTTCCAGCATCCAGCTTGCTAGATTGCTAAAACTGAAACTGACGCTAGTCATCGTCCGCTGTATACTATGAAGGTTTAGATATGTTGCAGAACTACAAACACACATGGATGAAAGCTAAATATTACTGCAGTCTGGGCGAGCTTCTATAGTGCAAAGCTCTTTCCTCTAGCAAATCTAATTTGGAGGGAAATAGACTTCTCTTTGTGCACTCATGTGGGGCTGAGAGTCCATGTGGAGGGAGGAAAAAACAGGCACAGAAACAGAGAGATCAGTGTGTCACTGGAGGGTGTGTCTGGGTGTGAGATACGGGCAAAGGGAACAACCAGCTGTTGCCCTCAATAAAGAACTCAAGAGGATTGTCAGCAGAAACATGCCCTCTCTCACAGTAAACTGTGTGTGTGTGTGTGTGTGTTAAAGATACATTTTTAAAGTACATTTGTTTAAGGGGATTTGGTGTTGAATATGTTGAGCCTACTGTACTATGCAACTTTACAAAAAGCATAATAGATATATTTCTGTCATGACAACTCTCAGAGTGTTTGGGATGGTAATGGATATGACAATGTTGATATGTTTGGTCTTGGCGGAGTAGATCTGCTACAATGCTGCTGTTGGTTATTGCTGCTGAGCAAGTACGGGACCTGCTACAGCCAACTGCACTGGCAAAAGTAATGTTTATTACTTTTAAAAATAGCAGGTTTATACAAGTTTATTATTATAAAATAACATTTTAATTATTTATTAATAAACTAGTGTTTTCTGAATCAGTGTCGGCTGCAAAGATGAAGTTGACGATGCTGACTCATCATCTCCACAGTAATGCGCCTATAGAGAGAAATGCACTTTTCATATGGATTACATAATCAGAGAGTATTTGTTTTCTATTCGAATGAAAATATTTTCATTTAAAAGTAGACATTTCAAGCTTTCTATAGATATATTTCTCATGAGGCAAGTGTCCTATATGCTGAGTTTCGGTTAATTTATGTGACGCACTGATGAAGACCGAGAAAGCAGAAAGCGTATCCTGTTTGTTTTCTTTATTTTACAAAAGCACAATATTTTGTTGTTATTTTGAGTGTATACAAATAAAAGTAGACCCTTTACTATTCGGAGTGATGTATTAATCTTATCTGTATGACAAAAAATGACAGTATTTTAAGTTGAAAAAATGCAAGTGATCACGCTGGCGCCTCCAATGTTGTAGTGTGCCACCCACTGCAGTGATAAACTTTTCCTCCATTTTGATGTTCCTTTATTTTCTGGTGTTGCATCAACGCCATTGGCTAGCTTCTGTACTAGGGTATTTGCATAAGGCCATCTGATTGGTTAAAGCCTGTGTTTGCGGTTGCTAAGTTGAAAATTTTTCAACTTCTGCCGCAAGGAACGCCAGTGACTCATCGCAACAGAACCTACAATTCAGTTTGGCAATGCATGACGTCACCCATTCAAAGTAAATGAGAAACGTTAATGCCGTCGCTCCATGTGAATCAGCCGTTAGACATACTGCTGCTGTACAATATAGCGTACGTGAATTACCCGTAGCAGATCTATCCAGGTGGAGCTGGGGAAGGTGGAGGGTTTCTGAAAGCGCGCTGCAGCTGCTACAGCAAATGCTGACCCAGTATTTGTAAGTTGAGCAGCGAGCTCATTGGTACCAATCAGCTGTGCCCTATAGAGAATGATGTGATTGCAACCAGATTGAGTTAAGAACCTATTAGCCTGCGCCATCTAGGTTCATGACAGAACTTTGTATAAAGATGATTTTTCCCAATGTCTTTCATCTATTCCGGTCTACTGCAGTGACTAAGCCATTTAACACTGGGACTGTTGCTGTTTGTTTGAGCCCGACTATCCTGACACAGCAATACTAGCTCAACCAATAGAGTAAATTGTGGGTGTGGCTATCTATTTTTCTGACCAATGGCATGGCAAAGAATAGTGTTAATTTTTTACACTGTTTTTTTGTCTTAGTCATACACTCTGAGAAGAAAAGGTTCTATATAGAACCTTAATGGGTTCCACCTGGTGCTTCATATTAAACTTTTACAGGCTCCTATCATGGAATCATTTTATGGATTAAGTTTTATTTCCAATTTTAGATGTAATTTTAGTCAATGAAAAGAACAAAAGAAATTAAAAAAATATATATATTCAAATTTTTCCATATTAATATAAACATGTTACATGCATCAACATCTAACTAATAAACAAAGTGAAAACTGTTGTTGTTTTACAAGAGAGTGCTAGGAAAAAGTCATTCATTGTGAGAATGATGCTTCACCTTTACATGAACTTTCACACCACAGATATTTGATGTTGTCCGTTTGATCCATCATTTTGATAAAGCATGACTTTGATGTCAGAGTTCAGTTTGTTTGGTTAGTGTGTAAGTTTTCCGAATTTGGTTGAACACTAGCAAACTAATGTCTTTAACTAGTGTCTTTAATTTGGGATGTAGTTGGTCATAAATGGCAATGCAAACCAGTATTGATGTCACAGGCCTAACCTCTTCCATATGCATATTTGCATTTGCATGCTCTTGGTCACATTCATCATTCTATAATGAAGTTTCTCATCAGTAAACAGCTGGCACTAGTGCTTACATCGACAAGGTAAACATACCACGGCTTGAACGTAAAAATACAACTTGAAAAAGGACCTGCGAGGCTCTTTTTTTGAATCAATCAATCAAACCAAGCATGAAACCCGCCTAAGACTTAATCTACATAACCCAAGTCTGACATTGAGGGAAAAAAGATTATAACCCAGTATCTTACCGGAAACAGATTCCCATTTCCTGTAGCCTCAAGCTCTTTAATTAGGCCAGTGAGAATAGAAACACAATGGGATCATGCAGTAAATGGACATAATGCATGTTGCTGTTTTTACTTACACTACCTCAAAAATGAAAATTCTGTCAAAAAGCACCATAAAAGTGGTCAAGGTGACTTATTCCATTCTTCTGAAGTCATTCGATACATTTTAGTTGCTAGGTTTGTTAACGTCAATGGCATTTTGTTCACAAGGCACATTATAACCTATGGAATATAGAGATAAATTTTAACTACTTTCATGGTCCTTTTTAGTGAGATTTTTTTTTTTGGACAAATGTGGTCATTGTGAACTGCTGATGTATGCACAAAAGCTTCATTTTGAAATATTCGAATCTATTAGTTTAACTCTTTCCCTGCCTTTGATGAATTTTTCCAGCAATCCATGTTTTGACTGTTATACGGTAGGGGGCGCTATTACACATCTTCTGAGAATTCAGAATCTCCTGATCAAAACACAGGCTAAGAAGAAATAGAAATAAGTGATAAAAGCATTGCTTATGCACATGTAAAATAGTGCGATCATCAAGCATTAAACAGCATACGTATAAATCAAAACTACCTAACGTTACCAAATGAAATGTCGACCCAGGAAGAGGTTAGGACTGTGAAGCTTTGGGGATGTTAATTGACTCGAACTACTCCATCTATGTTTTAGGCCTAATCATTGTTCTGAATGCAATCCGGACATAGTGTTTGACAAAAACACTATTTTTTCAGCTTTTTGTTCAAAATGTTGCTTTTTTTTTAATGAAACATACATTCAAGTGTTGATAAAAAAAAAGAACACAGCAAAATCCCCAGAGTTAAATCAACTCTGCTCAGAGTACATTTGGTCCTTCTCTAAATAGATGAAGTAACACTTAAGCAGAGTTAAATTTAATGACATAATTAAGTGATTAATTAAGTGATGATTGAGCATTAGTGATGAACACCTGCTGTTAACAAGCAAAATCACTGAAGAGAAACACAAGAACTACAACTGACTTCAGCCACAGCCTTAGATGAAATCAACTGAAGATAAAAGAAGACATTAAATCTCTCAAGGTCTGATAAAAAAACTCTACAAACAGCATTACCAGCTTCACATATTACTAACCAGATTGACTTTATTTCTTTCAGATGTCTACAGAAAGCAGACTTCTTACTTTTGGTGTATTGTATGTTCAAATATTCATTAAAAAAAATGCTGGCGGTGACTGGCAACTTTAAAAAAGAAAATGCTAGGGAAAGAGTTAAAAACAAATTATAAAAAAAATTTAATATATTAAAATATAATAAATAAATATATATAAAAATAAACTTCTAAAAGTATTAATGTAACTATTTATGTATTATATTAATATTATATTTTTATATATGTAATTGAAATAATAAAATAACTTTGCATCCATAATCATGATGTCGTGCCTTTAAATGTCCAACACAGCCACCTGCACTGACGGGTTCAGCTTCCTTCCCATGAACTCTGACACCGACCCTTTGACCCTTTACATGCTGAGAAAAAAAGAGACAAGTCATAAACAGAATGATAGAGTCCAGAAGAAAGATGAATGCTTGATACAAGGCACGTCTAGGAAGAGGAAGTGGAGGGCTTGAGAGAGAGAAAGCAGATGGAGATAAAGATCTAATCTTTTGTGAAAGAAAAACAGAACATAGGGCCAAAAAGAGGTGGGAATTCCTTCAAATGTGTAGAGCGGTTTGTTGGTATCCACAGGAAGTATCTCAGGAGGAAACAGGAAGTCTGGCTGAGCCTCCTGAAAAGTGGCATGTAATGGCTGTGAGAAGTGTGCTTTTTTTCCCCATTACAGTTGAATTTCTGTCAGCAAATGCTTCAGCAAAGCTTTCACCCTCCCGTTCCAGATTTCCTACAGCAGGAAAAGCCGCTCCGCTCTGGAGCTATTCTTGAAGAGAGATTTCTCTTTCACTCCTTCCCTTCCTGCCTCCACCGTCTTCCTGTATAGCACCATCTCACCGCTCTGTGAAAGCCTCTGGGATTAGGGTCTGTGTAGAGTTTATTAAACGCATAAAAAGCAAGTTTCAAAAAGCATAAACCAGGCAGAGTTTATAATCTAAAAGAGTTGGATATGTTCTGACAAACCAGAAAATGATCCGCAGCAATCCAAGGTCAAAAATGAAGCCAAAACACACCAATAAAAAATGCATCAAAAGTACTGACCAGGAGCGTTGAGGCTTGGTATTCCTGTCAAACACACCTGCAAGACTTTCAATGGAGCACAAGCAGCTCAGGTTATTGATTTTGGAGCTACAAAATCAACATGCTACATTTTGTATGGATGGGAATCGTAAGGAATGTAAAGATTTCGGTCCCTTAACGATTCTACTGAAGATTCTTAGAACTTTCGAGGAATAATTAATTTAAATAAATGCAATTCTGTTGCCAAATGATGAGATCGTTTTGATAAACAATTCTTTTTAGATGCAATTTAATAATTTGTCTTTTAACATCACATTATCAATCAATAGACAAACTTTAGGAATAGCATAGCATATTAAGTTGTGCAAAATAAGCATAAAACTAATAAAACCCAAACAAGACATACAAAGATCTGAGAACAAAGGCAAGACCACGAAAACCACAATGTTTCTAAAAACGTTTAGTGTTGGTTGTATAATTGTACTGATCATTTTGGTCATCCAAATACATAAACTGCACATAATATATAATATGCTTTATTTTTTGCTGACTAATAAATACAGACTATTAAATGCACATTTTACAAAAAAAAAAAAAAAAAACATTAAGCATCTTACATATTATGTGCAGTTTATGTATTTGTGCACCATACTTCATCCAGTCATCCACTGCCAAGATCGCCAATGGCTTTCTTGAAAAAACTGGAAAGATGCTACATATGTGTCCTTAAGTGCATACTTGAGTTTCACAAGTAAGTTTTCATGAAGACATTCACACACAAGGATAGAAAGTTACAGCACCTATTCAATCTTTCAGGACTTTATGTTCCTGGCAATGATTTTTCTCACTTCAACAGTAGTTGGCATGCTGGGAACATGCAGTACAGATGTGAGATCTGAAAGTCCCAGGTAGGAGCGTTTGGTAACCTTGTAGGCATTACAAACTTAATGTCTAATCTCAAATGCTACGCGCTGACGAAGACAACATCAGTAAACTCTCTCGGCAGGATGCGAGGTGTATTTTTTTAACAACAAAGAGTGCAGAGCCTTGAGACATGTAAACTAGTGATTCACACCTGATCTTCCTTGAGTGATTTCCGCCACCATCCTTCTGCTAATCTTAACAAAAATCTATGAAAACAACCGTAAAAGATCGTATTCTTATCACCTGTGAGCAAATTCAATAACTGACTCCATCCTTCAGGGCGAAACAGTATTCATTAATGCTGCTTTATACACGGTTTCTTTAGATGGGCCTGCTGCCACTGCAAACACATCCAAGACCAAAAATAACACACACACACAATCATGCTGACATTATAAAATAGATGAAGACAAGGATTTCATTGACATTAAAAGCCTAGTTTAGGAATTAAAAAATTACAAGCATAAAATAAACTGATTAATTAAAATTTGAGATAAATACACAGATAGAAATAAAGATAGAAGATAAAAAAAATATACAAAAAAAAAATCCTGTACAATCATATAAGAAATTATATAATTTAAATCAATTAAATACAAGAATAGTATAAATTAAATAAATTATAGGGCTGTGTATTGCCAAGAATCTGGCGATACGATACCTATCACGATACAGGGGTTACGTTTACAATGTTTTCATCAAAAACCTTAATTTCTTTTTGACGGAAGGAAGAAGGACATGAACATCTTGGGTGAGTAAATTATCAGGAACATTTTATTTGAAAGTGGACTAATCCTTTAATAATAATATAATAAAATATAAAAATTATTATAATAAATATAATAATAAATTCCGATATAAATAAATATAATACATTTTCTCAATGGATGACTGCTTAGTCTGAGCAGTATGACTTACAGGCTTTACATGTGGGGAAAATATTTTATATTTAGAAAAATGGCATCAGGCTGGCTGATGCCCTGGGGCCTTACAAGACCATAATTCATCCTTGCTTTCCACAACCACATGACAAAATTCAGTTTTCTCAAGTTTGTTTAGAGTTCATGTAACTGGAACAGCAATATACAAGCCTTAAAATGGGTGTTTTGTGGCTTTTACTCCATGTCTGTATGGTTTTGAGGTCACCACCATGCAAGGGAACTAATCTTTTAGCAGATTTCCACATGCAAAATGTAGTTTCTCTTTTAAATGTTGATGACACATTCTGCATGTGCATATGCAAAATGTTATCCAATTAAATGCTTTCTAAAATGAAAACGCCCCTCCCACTAAACCTCCTGCCTCTGACTTCAGCATGAGCAAACAGCGAATCACAGTGGCAAAATTAAAGAACTACTGGCTATTTAAATACCGGTCAAGCTCTTAAAGGGTTAGTTCACCCAAAAATGAAAATTATGTCATTAATTACTCACCCTCATTTCATTCCACACCCGTAAGTACTTCGTTCATCTTCGGAACACAAATTAAGATATTTTTGATGAAGTCTAAAGTCATGATGCATGCGTGAGTGTTCACAAAAGGAAATATGGCGACACATTAAAGGGTTAGTTCACCCAAAAATGAAATTTCTGTCATTAATCACTCACCCTCATGTCGTTCCACACCTGTAAGAAGTTCGTTCATCTTCCGAACACAAATTAAGATATTTTAATGAAATCCGAGAGGTGTTTTTTTTTTATTATTCTCCATTAAAAGCAATTAAATTACCACATTCAATGTCCAGAAAAGTAGTAAAAACATTGTTAAAATAGTCAATGTGACTACAGTGGTTCAACCTTAATGTTAAGAAGCGACGAGAATAATTTTAGTGTGCAAAAAAACAAAACAAAATAATTTCATTTTTGGGTGAACTAACCCTTTAAAGTCAGCATGAAACAGAAGTTACAATAATCTTTTCTTGCCATATTGTGATAAATATTTGACGTCTTTGAGTGAAACGGCTTCTTTTTTTGTCCATCAGGAATGGATTGAATGGTTGTGGTTTGCTATTGGTGGATCTCATGTGAGTGACAGGTTCCCCCGCCCTCACACCAGTAAACACATCATCAGAGAAGAGAAGAGAAGAGAAGAGAAGAGAAGAGAAGAGAAGAGAAGAGAAGAGAAGAGAAGAGAAGAGAAGAGAAGAGAAGAGAAGAGAAGATGCTGCAATACGTAGGGGAAGTTATTTTGATGAAAGATTACGAGGGCACATGAATTATGATGTGCACGGATAAATCATTAATAAAAAACAATGCACTATTTCATTTAAAAAAAATAAGAATTGTCAATTTTGACAGTGACTTTAAATGGTTCCATGGGGCCTTTAAAGGTGCCATCGAATTGAAAATTGAATTTACCTTGGCATATTGAGTTCAGTACATGGAAATGACATACAGTGAGTCTCAAACACCATTGTTTCCTCCTTCTTGTGTAAATCTCATTTGTTTAAAAGACCTCAGAAGAACAGGCGAATCTCAACATAACACCGATTGTGATGCAACAGTCGGGATCATTAATATGTATGACCCCAATATTTGCATATGCCAGCCCATGTTCAAGGCATTAGACAAGCCAGTATTAACGTCTGGATCTGTGCACAGCTGAATCATCAGACTAGGGAAGCAAGCAAGGACAACAGCAAAAAATGGCAGATGAAGCAATAATAACTGACATGATCCATGATATCAAGATATTTTCAGTGATATTTGTAAATTGTCTTTCTCAATGTTTCGTTAGCATGTTGCTAATGTACTGTTAAATGTGGATAAAGTTACCATCGTTTATTACTGTATTCACGGAGACCAGAGCCATGTTGTTATTTTCATTATTAAACACTTGCAGTCTGTATAATGCATAAACACAACATTCTTTATAAATCTCTCCAACAGTGTGTAATGTTAGCTTTAGCCACGGAGCACCATCAAACTCATTCAGAATCAAATGTAAACATCCAAATAAATACCATACTTACATAATCGGATATGCTTGATGATTAACAATTTGCAAAGATCCATTTTGAGGGTTATATTAGCTGTGTGAACTTTGTTTATGCATTGTATTATAGAGTCGCGAGCTTGGGGGCGGGGAGTGCGAGCATTTAAAGTGGAAGCACGCTGAATCTGCGCATATTTAATGATGCCCCAAAAGAGGCAGTTAAAAAAATGAATAAAAAAAAAATCTATGGGGTATTTTGAGCTGAAACTTCACAGACACATTCAGGGGACACCATAGACTTATATTACATCTTGTGAAAAAGCGTTCTAGGGCACCTTTAAGATTAGGGCTGGAACTAACGATTAATTTATCTATAATTTTTTCGATTAATCGCATAATCTACTGATTATTTTGCATTTTATTTGGTCTCTGTTTAAAAATTTTCCACACTTTAGATCAGGCTATTTAGATCAGATGTTCAGCATGCCCGGGAGCCGCCGTCATTGGGGAACATATACAGTGTTTCAAATCCACGCATTCCACGCAAATCTACGCAATTGACATAATCGATTACGTCTATGCATCGTTCCAGACCTATTTAAAATATTTAAAAAGGCATATCTACAAAAAAAAATAGTAAATAAAAATAAAATTAAAAGCATATCAACTGCGAAACTTTATTTAAAAGCAATTGTATGAATTTCTGTTCTTTATGCCGCTTTGCCCCTCGTAAGCCACTCCATCATTACTTTCGCACCTGCGAAACAGATACAGAACGTGATCTTCAATTAACATAAGAATTCAGCACTCTGAATATTATTAATCACATCTGCCAATCCTCAGTGCTGCAATTACGCCGTGCTGTTTATTTAGTGTGACTGGAATACGTCGAGCCATTAGCATAGCAGACGAGCACGTTCTGTAATTAGTTTATGACAATGAGACTCCACAAACCTCGAAACGGATCAATTTGAGTAATGTGTCATGTCATTAAGGAGAAAGCACGGGTTACTATGGGAAACCCATATGCTTTAAGCGAGGCCTATTCATCATGGTAATTTCGTCATTGTTTCAGTTAAAGTGACATTATTTGCATCTGGCCTCCACGCAGCACCTGTTTGACGATTAGCTCAAGAGTGTTAATTTAAACTGGAACTCAGGCCTAATGAGGAAAACTGATGAGGTTCCCAATGCCAGTTACATCATTTGGATCATCAGTAATATTATGCACATGTCAATGCTGACAAAATTAGATGTTATTTTGTACTGACTATGTGGTAAAAAGTGTGACATCTACTGTTCCAAATCAAGTTCTAAGAAACAAAACAGACCTGTATGGAGAAAATATTTAGTGGTCATCTCATTAAAAAGTTGGCAGTAAGTGAAAAGTCCTTTGCCAAGACCTCTGGGATGGTTGTGTGTTACTGGACTGCATCTATTCAGACTTGGAAACGAAACGGATGAGCTTGTTAGCACACATGAAAACAGCCACTAATGAAGACGAGCCCTAAGGGAAACATTAGATGGATAAAGCAGAAAATTTTACAGATCATGGTGGAATTGAGTCGATTGAGTCATCAGATCTCCACTAGTTTTGCTTCAGGACCCAAATTTACTTTGGACATCAAGTAGTGACCCAACACTAGGGCTGGGTATTGACACAGATTTCATCAATCAATTTGATTATGATTTACAAGCGGTATATAGTACATGTCAGTTTTTCTTAAGGAAAACAATCTCTTAACTAACCCTGTCAGTTGGTAGCATTAGACTACTATAATATTAAAAGTTAATATTCTCTAAAATTCAGTACAAATTCAATTACTTTTTTTTAAGATATACTAATCAACACAAAGTTGTTTAAATTGTACACAAGGCATTTTTATATCAACATCTTAATGATGTAATTATGTTTCTACTCCAATTCGTTGTTGAAATATAAACTTTTAAACGGTGGCTTTCTTGAAGGGTTGTCATTTATTACTCATTTGGTCTTAGGGTGAGTAATAAATGACATTATTTTCATTTTTGGGTGAACTAACCCTTTAAAAACGTGTTTTCATGACAGATTTATAATCAAACATAGGCCTATTAAGTAAGACATCGATGGCCTATGTTTGAATAAATCTGCCACTAAGGGATTAAGTAAAGAATATAATGAATATGTAATGCAGTGCAAGTATTTAACAAAATGATCCTCTCTAGAGTTAATATTTTCTAGCTATCAAGCTTTTATCAGTGAATGGCTTTCCTGAGGTAAATATGTAAAGTTAAGTGATATATTGTTTTCATTGCTGTTTTCTTTTGAGCACCCATTGAGCTATTACATGATACATGAATCATTTCGGTAGGTCATACAGTATATTTTTAAGCACAGCTTACCTTCCGATGTTCATCCATGTTGATCTCGTGCTGTAATGCCAGAATTATGATCAAATGAAGAGATGATCAGTTCACATGAGCTGCGCGCTGCCGTTTCGATTGAACTGAGGCGCTACAACGGTCTGTCACGTGACATAAAGAGCGCCAAAATGACATTTGCTTGAATTTCGTGATAAAACTGACCGAATTTGAAGGACTTTATTGCATATCAAAAGTAACAAAGCCTATTGCTTAGAGGGCAGACAAATAATGGGTGCGTCTCAAATCAGCTCTGTCTGTCTGGATCGCGAATAAGTTTATCCTGTACTGTACACGAATTCAGGCACTTCACATTGGAGACTAATTCCTGTGACATAGCATATAGATAGATAGATAGATAGATAGATAGATAGATCCCAAATGAAAAAATACTATAGTAATTTATAGTAAATACTATAGTGTTTTTGAACCACACTATAGTAAATTGTTGTATACTGTATGTATTATAGTATTTACAACACTTTGTTAAGTCTCTGGTGTCCTCAGAATATGTCTGTGAAGTTTCAGCTCAAAATACCCCACTATCTCTGTATTTAAAAATGTATTTAGTTACCACTTATAGTACACTTTAACCCATAGTGTACTACAAGTGGTAACTAAATACATTTTTTAAATACAGAGATAGTATACTAAACATTTACTGTCACATGCACATTTTAGTTTATATTTCATGGTGTTGAGTACATTAGATGTTCTTAAGATTATCTTAAGAAGTACTAAAGAAAATTTTTTAGTATATTAAGTACAAAATGAGTGTGTGAAAATAGAGCATTTTAAGTACATTATAAGTGTACTTTTTTCACCTGGGTGACCCTTTAAATGCAAATGAGCTGCTGCTCCTGACCCCCCTTTCCGGAAGAGGGCGGAGTTTTAACAGCTCGCGCTTCGGTTGCTCAACAACAACAAAGCTGGAGAATCTCACACCGCCAAGATGAGGATTGTCAGTAACGGTGTTCAGCCTTACAATGTTCAAACCGGAGTCGGACACTGATGGAGAGACTCAAGAAGAAGTTACAACTTTTAGAACACATCTGGACGTTTCTGAACGGTTAGTGGATAAATTTATGTAGTTGCTGTGGAGTTAATTCAACTCATCGACTAGCATGTGTCGTCATGTTAATCTTTTGTGCAAATCCAGCGTTGAATTGACTCTCGTTTGTGAAGCAGTCCGGCGTAAAATGACGGCATGGTAACAACACTCTACTACAACAACTCTTCCTCTTCTCTAAAGCAGCCCAACATGGCCTCACCCCCTTTGTTGTGTGTTCCTGGGGGCGGGGTTTATGTAAATTTTAGGGTTAGTGATGTCACCAACCCAGGAAGAAGCTCGTTGTAGTTCCTACCAGCCGTTTCTTGTAGTCCTTAAAAAGTGATTTCTATAAAAGAAAATATTTCCCTTTGTATTGAACTTTGAGTGTCGTAACTTTGCAAATGTTGTTTATGCTCAAACAGCAACATTACACACTAACTACAGTTAAAAAAGTGAAATCATAATCAAGGACTCCTTTAAAGCTGCAGTCCGCAACTTTTTTTGTGTTAAAAATTTACAAAAATTATATTATGAGAATGTACTCCATTTTCCAAACCGTGTTTTTGTCTTATCCTGAATCATTATGGTACACTTATAATAAGTGTTTATATTCGGACTATTTCAGACCAGACTGGTAGGACCCGCCGCAGAGTATCACAGTAACTGCGTGACTCGCCATAGACATACACAGAGAAAAGTAGCTCCGGCTACAATGTTCCTCCGCAAGACGCGTGCAGTTCTGTTTATTAACCGCTAGAGGGCCAAAAATCGAGGACAGCAAATCATTGTAAACCTATGATTTTGAAAAATTTGATGGTTTTCAAAGATAAAGTCATGTCCATATTAACATCATCCAATTTTGACCAGTTTCTACCAAAATACAGTATATTTGATTGGACGCACACCCTTTGACTTCAACAACAAAAGACATGGGAAGTGTTTCACCTCTCTTTTAAAAGACTTTGAAAACACAAGTGCTGTTAAATCAAGTGGCGCACGGAGGCAATGACCTTGCTAAAATGTTAATTATGAGAAAATTGCTATGGTGGAGATGAGAGAACCTTTTTCCACAGCTTTCTGAACTCAGTCTTTAATCAGGTGTTCCCGCTGCCGCACGAGGCACGACTGCGCTTTAAACTCCAGTTTAGGGGTTTTTCAGGTTGAAGGGGTTTAACTGTCTCGTAATTGCACAGCTTTTGATTGCAAATAGGTGTAAAATTATATGTTTACCTTAATTGCTTGTTAGCTGTCCAGTCCCACCAGATAAAACTCAGCGCACACAATTCACAAAGCTCATCAGGATGTTACGTCCTCAATGCTTTCTGTCCTTTATGAGCATTTGCAGTCACATTGTATGATATTATGATCCCGGTGAGATCTGGGATAAAATCCAAGGCAAATGCCGCAATATCAACAGACTTTTATGTCTGACGTACATCTTCAGACTTTAGTGATGTTTTGCATGAGACAGCAGATTTTGTACATTCATTCATTCATTCATTCATTTATTCATTAAAATACATACCTTATAATAGGAGTAAATGCAGTACAACAGTGATTTTTGGCCCACAAATTTGATACCAATGCTAAAAACGCATCTATTTTTTATAACATTATTCTTGTGGCTCGAGCAAAAGCAGCAGAAGGATCATAAGTTCAGTTCTCAAGGAAAGCAGGGTAAAAATATCTGCCAATGTTTATGCAAAAGAGTTAACATTATCGGCATTATAAATGTGCATACAGTATACTGCTTATACATTTTACTACATGGATTTTTTATTTTTCAAAATCCTAAAGCTTTGTCCATAAATAAATAAATAAATCCCAGATTTTCAATGTGCTCTCCGACTTTTGAGTCGGATTGCTCTTGTGACGTATTGACAGTGTATTACTTGAGAGAGCAGCTGTAGCAAACAGGAAATCCTTTCTGCCTGTTACTTAGCAACAAGTGGCATGCTAATATTCCCCACCTGCTGAATATTGACTGTGTAAATGAGTGTTTCGGGATGAGGAGGGCGATCTGACATGCTCATTGTGTGCGGATGACCCCCCAAAGGCAGCCCTTCGCCGCAATAGAAATGTGTTAAAAGATTAAATATTCAGTATTGCCATGTTTCATTTGACTGCCTGCTCAGAGCACACATAAATGAATGTATTAATGATTACAATAATAAATGTAATCTATTTAAAGGGTCAGATTCATAATTTGCAGTGAAAGAGATACTTACGCTGCTGAAACCATTATTCAGAAATGTTTGAAAGAAAAGCCTGAATGTATCACCCATGAACTGAAGGTGATGGCTGGAAGTGCTGTGTATGATTTACAGCACCAGGAAAAGGCTTGGGCACATCTAATTCTTTACTATTAATATTTATTATAATAGTTTATTATACCGTAATAATCAAGTGAATCAGCTTTTTAAACAGAACTGAAGGACTTCACAAGTATGCTGGAAACCTGACTGCTTTTTCTCAACTACTACTTAAAACATTTGAGGTATTACTTACAAATGCAAAATATTAATAATAGAATTCTATTTATAATAGAACAGAAATACATAATAGAAATACATTGGTGGTGTAGATGCACTGAATTTATTTGCTATTTTGATTCAATGTGACATGCAACCTGCATATCATCTATTTCTTAAAGGGATAGTTCATCCAAAAATGAAAAGTATCCCATGATTTGCTCACCCTCCAGCCATCCTAGGTGTATATGACTTTCTTCTTTCAGACAAACACAATCTGAGATAATCTAAAAAAATATCCTGGCTCTTCCAAGTTTTATAATGGCAGTGAATGGGGGGCCTGATTTTGAAGCCAAAAGAAGTGGAACCATATGGATCCATATCCATATAGAACCATATGGATCCATCGCAAAAGTACTCCATATGACTCCAGGGGGTTAATAAAGGCCTTCTGAAGCAAAGCAATGGGTTTGTGTGTATATATATATATATATATATATATATATATATATATATCCATATTTAAAACTCTATAAATTCAAATAACTATAGCTTCCAGTGAATGACCGTACGCATACGGTGAATGTGATTTCACCAAGTACGACATGTTCCTGGATCAACATCTTTGTTGATCCTGGAACAACATTCCAATCAACCAATTAGATTTGAGGGACAAGTTTAACGTTTATGTCAAGTTTAGGCTTGCAACCAGGGTTAGGTGCTTCTACATCAATGTTATCCACCTATCTTTCCCCTCTGATTTTAGGTATAAGTTTTAGGTAGGATTAGGTTTAGGGGTAGGAATAGGGTTAAGGCAAAATTTTCTGACAGGAATGTTGTTCCAGGATCAACAAAATATGTTGATCCAGGAACATGTCTTACTTGGCAAAATCACGGTGACCGCACACATACTGCACAAGTCAACTTGCGGCACAAGAGTGACCCCTGACGTGATGTATGACGCAGGATGTATCGTAAGCTTAGACGCCTCTCCCTGTTCAAACAAATAGGGCTGTGCAACAAACTCAAGCTCCTCTTCTCTTATATCGAAATCCTCTGACATTTCTCTTTAAAAATTCTCGTTTTAGACTTCTAATTCGTGACAGGTGTTTTGTTTTGCTCTGTCCTCTGCACCTCCGCGTTCATCATTATGTTATGTGTCGGCCGGGTCAGAGTTCACTCTTCTGCTTCAAATCGATGTGTACGGCTGTCTGCTAGAAGCTAGTTGTTTCAGTTATAAATATGTATATTTTTCTTACAAAAACCCATTGTTTTGTTTCAGAAGGTGTTTATTAACTTCCTGGAACCGTATGGATTACTTTTATAATGGATGGATACACTTTTTGGAATTCGAATGTGGCCTCCCATTCACCACCATTATAAAGTTTGGAAGAGTCAGGATATATCAGATTGTGTTCATCTGGAAGAAGATAGTCACATACACCTTGGATTGCTTGAGGGTGAGTAAATCATGGGATAATTTTCATTTTTGGGTGAACTAACCTGCAACAAAAATGTACAAAATAAATGTGGTTTCATATATAAGTAATGACTACAAATAGAGGTAAGGAGAAGTGTTTTTAAAGTAACTTGTATTTCTCTGTCATATCTGATTTACTGCTTTCAATCTGCATCCCCCAAAAAGACCCCCTAGCAGGAATCGTCCCATAATCGGGAATAGTGCTGTGACTGATGCTCTGAGGGCAGATGACAGGGAAAATCAGATCAGAGTCAGATCAAAGTCGACTAACACTGAAGCCCCGGTGTGGGGAATCAGATTTTTGGAGGTTTAAGAGTTTACCGCAGAACTGAAGTTTGTGAATATGAATGCAGTTAATCAGCTCCTGCTGCGGTAGAACAGACTGCGACACTCTCATCTCATCTGGATGCTACTGTAGTTCATTTCACTTACATGTAGTGTTGATGATGGCTGCTAAATTTCATCCATTTGTAGCAGGAGTCTTTATGATGAGGTCTGAAATGCTGAAAATGGCACTCATCTGATGGCTGGTTGAACACACTTGATTCAAGGTTGATTTTTGAGGAGGCTTGAGTTTGAGTTCAATCTCTGGCTGCCTAGAAAATGAGAAAATGAGTCAGAAAGCCCCAACAACAATTTAGGTGGGGATCACATGCTCTGGTGTCAGATGAAGATCTCTATCATGAAATATCTAGAATGGGAGCTGTAGAAACTGGACATTTGAGACCACAAAGCCACAATCAGGGGGTCAGCAGTCTCATGTAGAAACACTTTTGACTGTTAGCATCAAATCTGGTCCAGTTCGTTGCTTATTTTGGTCAAGAACTGTCAGGTGGGAGGGAGCGAGGACTCAATTGCAAGGAAAGGAAGGGCTTTATTAATAATAAAAATAAAAACAAAAACACAACAAAAACAACCCAGAGGGGGAAAACAGACTAGAACTTAAACTTGACCTGACTCGACTTGGACTTGGACTTGGACTTGAACTTTAACAAGGGAGGACAGGTGGGGCAAATCAACCAATAATCAGGTAACAAGGTGGGCGGGGTCAAGACAATAGACATGAGAGCACATGGCACAAAGAAACACATGACAAGCCATGTGCTCACACCAAACAAAACAAAGACACAAGCACATGGCCAATGAAGACAAAAATCACAAGCCATGTGCTTACACAAGACGAGACACGAACACGTGACTATGAAAACTCATAAGCCACGTGTTCACACAAAACAAGACAACATGAGAGCACGCAGCCCGTGAAACACAGACTGCGTGCTAAACACAAGACAAAATCACAACATGAAAGCACGTGGCAGGTGGAATGAACCACGTGCTACACAAAACATGAGACAAGAGCGCACGGCAAGTGAAAGTACACACAAACCGTGCGCTCACAATAAAGACAGGACTGGGAGCGCGAGTGTCCAAATCCCGACACGAAACCGAAACCAAACTAGACACGAGTGCCGGGATCCGAACGCCACGCTCCCAACATGAAACAAGGCACGCAGACAAGAGAACAGGACAAAAACAGGACAAGAACGGGAGTGTCAGAGCTCTGTCACAAAACCAAGAAATAAACTAGACTGAAGTGACAGAACCCTGACACTACCCCCCCTCTAAAGGGACGCCCCCTGGCTTTACGAGGGACACAAGACAAAACACCAACAAGACAACATGACAGAACATCAGACACAAAGACAAAGAGGGGAGGGAGGGAGGGGAGCCAAGTCAGTCAACAAAACAAACAAAACAGAATGTCTTTAAGGAAACCAGGGAGGGACGGGAGGGTTGAGCCAGGGAGGCTCAGGCAGGTATGGAGTCCTGGCTGAGGGCCAGGGAGGAGCTGGAGGGACAGACCAGGGCGGGACCGGCGGGACCATCCAGGCAGGCTCCAGCAGGTCTAGGGTCCTGGCAGAGGGCCAGGGAAATGCAGGGAGCTTGGCAGGCGCCGGCAGGGCAAGGTGCTGGGGCGGCGCCGGCAGGGCTAGGTGCTCGGGTGGCACCAGAACGGCCACTGGAGTGGCCTCCGGGCCTACAATGGGCTCTGGGGTGGCCCCCGGGCCTGAAGCGGGCTCTGGGAAGGCCTCCGGGCCTGAAGCGGGCTCTAGGGTCAGACTCTCTAAGTCAGAGGAAGCCTTCCTTCTCTTCCTCCGCTTACGACGACGCGATTGCTTGGAGATAGCAGCCTCTGCGGGAACACCAGCATCTTCAACCACCTCTGTGGGAGCTGCAGCTTCCTTGGTCAGCTCTGAGGGTGCTGCAGCGGTCACAGCAACCACTGGAAGGGCTGCAGTGGGTTCAGCCACCTCTGGGCAGGTGGCAGATGAGGCTGACCTGTTCTTCCTCCTCCTCCCTCTCCCCGAAGAGGTCATCGGAGGACTGGGGACTTGGCAGCTTGTGAGGGGAATGGGAGGTGGACCAAGAGGGGGAAGGCCACCCTCCTCTCCGCGGTTGTAAACAAACCCCACAAACTGCCAGAAAGACAAAATCCCCAGCATTCCCATCTCCCAGGCGCTGACGGGCTCATTAAGGCTGCTGTTAAAAATGTCCTTGAGCGCTGCGTCGCTGATGTTGAGCCCCTCCGCTGTGAGCACGAACAGGTGAGCAAACTCCTTAACGCTGGCTCCCCCTTGTCGAAGAGAGAGGAGCTTGCTGCGCTGATCCACCATCAGCTGAGCGTAGGGGCTGGGAGATGGAAAAAGGAAGATGCCCATCCTTCTGCTGAGTCCTCAATTGGCTGGTTCGTTCTGTCAGGTTTCAGGAAGGGAAGGAGCGAGGACTCGATGCAGGAAGAATGGGCTTTTATTTATAATAAAATAAAACAAAACACAGCAAACAAAACTACCCCGTGGGGGAAAACAAGACTTGACTTGACTTAAGACTGGACTGGACTGGACTGGACTGGACACGAGGGAAACATACGATGAAGAATGACAACGAACCAGCACAGGACTGCAAACACAAGAAGAATAAATAGGAGAGCAAATAAGGCAGGTAACAAGGGAGGACAGGTGGGGCAAATCAACCAATAATCAGGTAACAAGGTGGGTGGGGTCAAGACAATAGACATGAGAGCACATGGCACAAAGAAACACATGACAAGCCATGTGCTCACACCAAACAAAACAAAGACACAAGCACATGGCCAATGAAGACAAAAATCACAAGCCATGTGCTTACACAAGACGAGACAATGAAAACTCATAAGCCACGTGTTCACACAAAACAAGACAACATGAGAGCACGCAGCCCGTGAAACACAGACTGCGTGCTAAACACAAGACAAAAACACAACATGAAAGCACGCGGCAGGTGGAATGAACCGCATGCTACACAAAACATGAGACAAGAGCGCACGGCAAGTGAAAGTACACACAAACCGTGCACTAAGACAGGACTGGGGGCGCGAGTGTCCAAATCCCGACACGAAACCGAAACCAAACTAGACACGAGTGCCGGGATCCGAACGCCACGCTCCCAACATGAAACAAGGCACGCAGACAAGAGAACAGGACAAAAACAGGACAAGAACGGGAGTGTCAGAGCTCTGTCACAAAACCAAGAAATAAACTAGACCGAAGTGACAGAACCCTGACAAAGAACAGCCTATTAAAAGAGGAAGAGACATCTTGATGAAATCAATGACTGGATGTGAATTCATCTGAAATACAAAAACACAATAATAAACCAGCAAGGAAAATCTCATTCGACCTATGACTGGTAGTAATTACAACTGTGTTGTACACTTAAAATATCATACAATTAATTACAAGAAAATAAAAAATAAAGTAACTTTATAAATTAAAAGTCAAATGCGTGGGATAAATTCACATTGTGAAATATAAAGATATAATTACATGATTAATTGTGAAAAACATTGACAAATCACTTTTGTACTCCCAAAGCAGAAACGAGCATCAATAAATTTTACAATATTAGAGAAATATTAGAGGCATGTTTAATAATCTTGGTTTGTGTCCATCATGTTCTAAATAAAAAGACAAAATCAAATAAGATGAAGTATCTTTAATTTGTAAAAGTATGGCATTCACTGTATTCACTGAAAAATAGGCATTACTGCATTTAAAGCAGAACTAAGCAAGATTTGCGAAGCTCCCCCTACAGTTTCCTTCAGTGAATGACACTGTCATAAATACTCCAAGCGCAGCTCTGGACTACAACACTCGCCAGCGCAGTAGTTTTGCAAATACAGTACAAGAAAGAGGAGGTGGGTAATTTGCAAATACAGTACACTCGATGGAGGTGGGTAATTTTCGAAATTGTCTTATAAAGACATAATATATACATTGTTTTTGAATTACCGTAAAGCATTTTGTCACTCTCGCGTGAACGTGAACATGAGGCGAGATTGTTTCGGGTCGGTGCAGCTCAAGTTGCAAGTGCTGTATTCTGGCGTAGACGTGCCAGAAGGGGTTAGTGCACGCCTCAAACACACCACTACAAGTCAATTAACCATCGTAAGGACTTAGAAAACTATTTATGAAGGTAAAAAAAGTTACTTAGTTCTGCTTTAATATATAAAGTTATTTAATAAATGAATTTATTTTGACAGTATTTCAAAGATGTTTTTTTTTTTTTTAAAGAAAATACTTTTACTCAGCAAGGATACATTAAATTTATCGTAAAGGACAGTAAAGACATTAATAATGTTACAAAAGATTTCTATTTCAAATAAATGCAGTTCTTTGAACTTTCTATTCAACAAATAATCCTGAAAGTAAAAGCAGCACAACTGTTTTCAACATTGATAATAATCAGAAATGTTTCTTGAGCAGCAAATCATCATATTAGAATGATTTCTGAAGGATCATGTGACACTGAAGACTGGAGTAATGATGCTGAAAATTCAGCTTTGATCACAGGAATAAAATGCAATTTACTGTATAATATATTCACATAGAAAACAGTTCTTTTAAATTATAAAAATATTTCACAATATTACGTTTTTTTACTATATTTTTTGATCAAATAAATCTACAGTAGTGCAGGCATTAACATTTTATTAAACATATAAACATTATTTAATAGAAACAATTACTCGTATCATGATGTATCATTTTGGTCGTACCACCCACCCCTAAACCACGTAAACTGATCCTAAAAGCACACAGTGTTATTTGTCTCAGTTAACTTATGACCTCACCAGCACCTGAATCATTGGTAGCTCACGGAGCCTTTATTACTAGTATGTCACCTCACTCTGTCAATCTCTGTACTTCCAGAGAAAGGCTGAAAGGCACCAAAACACCTCAGCAACCAATGTAATTACTGCAGCTCGAGGTGTATAAACAGAGCTCCATCTCTGTGAAGGCTTCTATGAATCTGGGTAATTAAAGTGCCCCTGCTGCTTTTATTCAATCAGTGAGATGCCATTCCGACTTTCACAGGCAGCGATCGGAGGGGAAGGAGGGTTCGCCTTCACTTGTAAACGCTGATGTGAAACTCTGCGGATGTAATTGGATGATGCTTGCAAATGGTGCGTGGCAATGACCATAATACTGACCTATCGTTTGATTGCATGCAGGCTCATTTAAAGGAGCCAAAGATGGACGAGAGGTGATTCCAGTAGAGACACTAATCTAAGACACTAATCAAATATCTTGATGGATTCCTAGCAAAAAAAAAATAAATCTCTTATTTGCTTAGCTCATAATCACACATATTTGCAGCAAATTACATTTCTGTGTGGTGTGTGTGTGTGTGTGTGTGTGTTTATGTGGCGGGCGCATAATGGATGATCAGGGACATAAACTGAGGCCTAAAAGAGTTTTTTCCCCCCTCCTTTTCTGATTCAAGGAATAGTTCATCATCTAAACATTGCAATGTTGTCATTATTTATGTTGTTTCAAGCAGTTTAATCGTCTTCAACATTGAAAATAATCATAAATGTTTCTTGAGCATCAAATCAGCATATTAGAATGATTTCTGAAGGATCATGTGACACTGAAGACTGGAGTAATGATGCTGAAAATTCAGCTTTGATCACAGGAATAAATTACATATTAAAATATATTCAAATAGGAAACACTTATTATTAATTGTAATAATATTTCACAATATTACAGTTTTTACTGTATTTTTGATGAAATAAATGCAGCCTTGGGAAGCAAAAAAGACTTCTTTCAAAAACATAAAACAATATAACCAACCCCAAACTTATACTTTACTTTCTTCCAAGAAACACAAAATATTTTCTGTTTTCCATACAAGGAAAGTGGATATTCCAACACTGGAAGTAATAACAAAGACTTTATATAGAAAGATGGTGTACTTGTATTATTATGAATGGGAGAAAGTGCAATGCACAAAATGGCGGAATAAGTCCCAATCGCAGATTTGTAAAGTCATCGCGTCACCGCAGCAGCCGTTAGAAGCTCCGGTACATATAGAAACAGTCAGAAGCTCGCTTCCTATTGAGATGAGCACTTAGGACTGCGCATTAGCTTGATCCAGCCTGAAAAATGCCGTTTTTTTTGTCATGATTCGAGCGTTTAGAAACTAAATTTATGAGACAGTTGTTGTCACGTTTCATTGGTGATTTCAAATATGAAATTTAATCGAAAGCTTGGCGAACAGCTTTGGAGAATTTGATGTTTCCCCATTCAAAGAGATAGGAGCTGCACTTGCATGCCACCGAGTGAAATGACTTGTCTTAAAGGGACTTTGGTAATAACTCGCTCTGATAGATTCAGTGAGTTCATTCATTAAGTTCAAGGATTCAAACTGATTCAGACAGTAATACTTGAGTTTGTGAATCTTTCTGAATGATTCATTAAAAGAACCAGTTCATAAGAATTATTTGTTCATGAATCAGACTACATTGCACTGTATATTTTCTGATTAACTACAAAGAATCTGTTCATAAGAGTCGTTTGCTTGTGAATCAGACTACTTCAATTGTGCTATACTGTATGTTATTACATGCAACCTGCAAGGACAACTCTAGAAAGACATGTTTTCTTGCCATTATTTCATGTCACATGTGTGATCGAGATGCATCAAGTTGAAAAAAAGTGAAATATGCTGTATAAATTACCTCTATGAAAAAGAGAAGCTGTTATTTTGCCTAAAATCTCCTTTTGTGTTTCACAGAAATAAATAATAATGCAGATTTGGAAAGACATGGTTGTGAATAAATGCTAAAATATTGAATTTCTGTGAACGATTCCTTTAAAGTGCCCCTATTATGTTATTTTAAACAGTCATGGGCAGCCACTGAAGACCATATATGGGCAAATTTGCAAATTTGTTACAAACCTACGTATGTTTGTGCAGAAAGCAAGACTGGAATTACTGATGACTCCTTTCAGGCAGTTCAGAATTTCTTTCTTTTAGAAGACAATAACTTTATTTATCTTTGAAACTTTGAGGCCTTTTACATTCACAAACAGCTATATTACACACTACATGAAAGGTAATATCGGAATAAGCATAAAAGGGGCACTTTAACTGTGGTTCTTGCTTTCAACAATAAAGTTAAGTAAATGATGAATCACCAAAGCAACAGTGACAAACTGTCTGACATGCTATCAGTAGTTAAAGAAGGTGCATTACACTGCAGAAAGATATTTTTAATGAGAGCGAGTGCATTTCACACTAATCATTGACAGGAGAGGTCACGTCTAATAGACCTCAGAAACTGAAGAAAAACTGAGGGGGAAATGCATTAAAATATATGAAAACTCTGCATCAAAGATACTGATGGAAATATGAGATCTATCGGGCTTTGAAGTATAACAAGCGGTTTTGAATGTAAAGTCAGAGATGTCTGTACAGTCCATGACTCGAGATGAATTTCCAGCTATGGCATCATCAACTAACTGAGGATGACGAATAACCCTAATCCTTCTTACAGACACCAGCAAAACAGAATAAGGACCGAGACTTACCCAAGTGAGACTCTGGTGTGAAGGTTTTCCAATATGGATGACTTCTGCGCGTGAGAGAGGGGCTGGAGGGAGAGGAAAAAGAGAAATGCAAGACAAATTATCCTCCTTAATGCTGCTCAATTGAACATCTACAAGAAATATGTTCATACCTGGAGCTCTTTACATAATAAAGGTCCCGGATATGGTACATTTCAGGTTGGTGACTTATTACCTCACAAATCATTGCTCTCCCGTTTACCCATAATGCTAAACAGCTGGCAGTGGATCTGTTTCAAAACCTAGTGAGCTGGTTAAGATAGATATCTCATATGGACAAAGTCTGAGGCAGTATCCTTTAAGAATAAGGCAAACTTCCAGAATGCATCCAAAATGCCAGACAAAACAAGACACATCAAGTAAAAGTGTTGCGTTTATCCTGAACAAATTGATTGTGGCTGGAAACTTCTGGTTATGGGACATGATGTCAGTCCTGTTCAACACATTTCAGTTAAAAATGGTTCTAAAAAGAACCATTTCCCCCCCTAAAAAAAAAGCATCTAAAGAACCTTTTTCCACTATTGTAGAATAGAAAGATTCCATGGATGTTCTTCATGGAAACATAGATGCCAATAAAGAACCTTTATTTTTAATAGTGTAGATGAAAAGCCAACCACAAAGAGAGTCCAACTTAAGCAGAAATACAGAACATACAATGAACACGCACAGATGGACAAGACATCTTCTGAACAAATGAAGAACACCTTCACTGCTATCACTCTGCGGCAACAAATAACGATTCTCTGGTGGATTTCCAAGGATTCGCCGCATTAGCGAGAACTTTGGCTCGCATCACAGCATATGCACGCTGACGCACACACAAATAATTATTACAAATATCACACCTCCCCGAGGACACGCTTGAGCCAACTGCACTCCGCTGCCGATGATGAAGTTCTCATTATGTTCGCAACTCAATAGAATGACCTCAGTAGGTCCTGGCTGATTAACAAGTACCGATAAGAGGACGGAGAGCAACACAGAGGTATTTATAACCCGCATTCATGAGTGCAAATCACACATGCTAAGCTCATACAGATCGTTATGCGCACCGAACTAATCTGGCCAGACAGCCGATTCATTCAGGGCTGGATACGCCAACACGGCCTCCGCTATATTTATCAGGGAAAGCACGTGTTAATATATGCAGATGTACAGGGTTTGCCGCTCTGCCCCCTTGGGCAATGCATTAGTAATGAACGCACCGGCATGACCTCATTCTGTATGACTGCCGTAGCTGGACTTTCTCATAAAGCTTCTGGATAAAGACACACAGCAGCGCATGCATCACTCATTTCTATTCTGAAAGCCGTCGACCAGAACAGGGAAGCCGAAGATTGCATCGGATCGTGTATTCTTGCCGCAAAGTCATGGCTCCAATCTGACTCTTCTTGATTGCCCCTATCAGATGCTTATCCTCTTTCATGAATAGATATTACATTACTTGGGCGAGACCCAGAGGGGATCTTTTGCAATTCCTTTTCATATTCACTTTCTTCTACAAGGCCCATTTACTTATAAATGACTGTGAAAAAGGGATCAAGGGAACTCACGGCGCATTTGTATTCCGCGATGGAAACGCTTCTTCCGCATGACGTGACTCTATCAAAACACTTCACAGGTAGACCGGTGGCCTATTGCTTCAACAGGCTGTTAACGAGGGTAAAGTGTATGAGCCGCTGCTTGCGGGACTCTGATCAGTTTCAATCATCCAGATTTACTAGCAATAAAGTATAACATGCCTGGAGAAAGCCATCCGTTCGCATTTCCGTTCAACTCAATGGCAGCTGTTTAGCTGGTACACGACTCTCCGGAAGAACGTGACCTGCGTGACACTATCTGGGAAAGTCCTAGTTCCTAGTGGGAACTTTTACCTGGAATGCCTCCTCAAGTCGGAGTTGCGACTGG
The DNA here is from genome assembly GCF_018812025.1 of Megalobrama amblycephala. Taxonomy (NCBI): domain Eukaryota; kingdom Metazoa; phylum Chordata; class Actinopteri; order Cypriniformes; family Xenocyprididae; genus Megalobrama; species Megalobrama amblycephala. The sequence continues at coordinate 15,940,412 of NC_063050.1, forward strand.
AAAACTCGAGGGATGCAACGATATTTTGTATATTAGCAGTTCTGTTTGTCTGTGTCTCGATAAACTCAGTGGTGCACACAGCACTATTTGTGGACATGATACCTCAACATTTCCTGTGCAAAATATAGCTTTTTTATGTATTTGCATTCCGAAAGTCAAGGACAACAGAGGTTTGCCTGGATGCCTCTGTCTTAGTTTTCTGACCATGTGTACTGGAGCGCGGTCAACTCGGGTGTGACGTCATTCCCAGCTATGACATCTTCCTCCGCTGAGGTAAATGAGCATCAGTTCTGCTCATGTATTTTTGAGCCTTAAATGACTAAAGACTAAATGACATCATGACAACGCTGATTGGCTTCTGGCACCACAAGAACGCACCATTCCAAAACCTTTCACTAGTGACTATCCTGAACTGAGACATCAAATAGAGTAGACAAGGAAATATATATATATATATATATATATATAAGTCAATTTCATGCTTTTAAGAACAACAACAACAATGACGACGAACATGAGTTATGGGGAAAACATCTACTGACAAAAAATAAATCATTCAGTTTTTTTCCCCACTGAAGTGTGTAACTTTTCATTATTCAACAAAACAGTGAAAACTAAAAGAATATGTAGGGTTTTTTTCTTATTCAAAAAGTGACAAAGACAAAAAGAAACTTCTGTTTTTCACAGAAGTTCACATAACATTTTTAAACAACTTCACAATTGCTTGTATTTTTCCTTAAAGGTGCCCTAGATTCAAAATTTGAATTTACCTCGGCATAGTTGAATAACAAGAGTTCAGTACATGGAAAAGACATACATTGAGTTTCAAACTCCATTGCTTTCTCTTTCTTATGTAAATCTCATTTGTTTAAAAGACTTCCGGAAAACACGCAGATCTCAACATAACACCTACTGTTACGTAACAGTCGGGGTGTACGCCCCAATATTTGCATATGCCAGCCCATGTTCCCAGCATTATGAAAGGCATTAGACAAGGGCAGCCAGTAACGTCTGGATCTGCACAGGTGAATCAACAGACTAGGTAAGCAAGAACAACAGCGAAAATGGCAGATGGAGCAATAATAACTGACATGATCCATGATAGCATGATATTTTTAGTGATATTTGTAAATTGTCTTTCTAAATGTTTCGTTAGCATGTTGCTAATGTACTGTTAAATGTGGTTAAAGTTACCATCGTTTCTTACTGAATTCACGGAGACAAGAGCTGTCGCTATTTTCATTTTTAAACACTTGCAGTCTGTATAATTCATAAACACAACTTCATTCTTTATAAATCTCTCCAACAGTGTAGCATTAGCCGTTAGCCACGGAGCACAGCCTCAAACTCATAGAGAATCAAATATAAACATCAAAATAAATACTTTACTCACATAATTCAAAGCATGCATACAGCATGCATGACGAACATCTTGTAAAGATCCTTTGAGGGTTATATTAGCTGTGTGAACTTTGTAAATGTGCTGTAATATAATCGAGAGCTCGTGTGGCAGGGAGCACGCGAATTAAAGGGGCGGCGCGCTGAAAAAATCAGTGCATAGTTAATGATGCCCCAAAATAGGCAGTTAAAAAAAATCATTAAAAAAAATCTATGGGGTATTTTGAGCTGAAACTTCACAGACACATTCAGGGGACACCTTAGACTTATATTACATCTTGTGAAAAAGCATTCTTGGGCACCTTTAAGTCAATTTTCACTGAAGTCACTAAAGCAAAATAATCTGCTAAATAAATATAAATTATATAAATGCTGTAATTATTATTATTAGTAGTAGTAGTAGTATTAAGTGGCAATATCTGGCAAAAGTTTTGGTTTCAAAGAAGGTTGTGACAAAAAATTCACTGCAATAGTTCTTTTTAATTTATTGTATGATCTGGGATATATAGCTTGCAATAACTTAATAAAATTCAATATAAAGATAAACTGTACATTAACGTTCTAAAGTTTGGGGTCAGTGAATAAAAAAAACTTTTATTCAGCGAAGATGCATTAAACTGAACAAAAATGACTGTAAAGACATTTATAATGTTATAAAAGATTCCTATTTCATATAAACTCTGTTCTTTTCATCAAAGAATCCAGAGAAAGCGTATCACGGTTTAAACAAAAATATGAAGCAGCACAACTGTTTTCAACACTGTTAGTGATATTAATCAGAAATGTTTCTTAAACAGCAAATCAGCATATTAGAATGATTTAGAATAAATTACATTACATTTTAAAATATATTAAAAAATGTATTCTAATATATTATAATTAATAATAATAATTCCTTATATTTATATAACGCTTTTCTGGGCACTCAAAGCGCTTTACATACAGAAGGGGGAATCTCCTCAACCACCACCAATGTGCAGCATCCACCTGGATGATACGACGGCAGCCATATTGCGCCAGAACGCCCACCACACACCAGCTTATTGGTGGAGAGGAGACAGAATGATGAAGCCAATCAGTGTATGGGGATGATTAGGAGGCCATGATGGACAGAGGCCAATGGGCAAATTTGGCCAGGATGTCGGGGTTACACCCCTACTCTTTTCGAAGGACATCCTGGGATTTTTAATGACCACAGAGAGTCAGGACCTCGGTTTGACGTCTCATCCGAAGGACGGTGCTTTTTGACAGTATAGTATCCCTATCACTATACTGGGGCATTAGGACCCACACAGACCACAGGGTGAGCACCCCCTGCTGGCCTCACTAACACCTCTTCCTGCAGCAACCTAGTTTTCCCAGGAGGTCTCCCATCCAGGTACTAACCAGGCTCAGTCCTGCTTAGCTTCAGTGGGCAACCAGTCTTGGGCTACAGGGTGATATGGCTGCTGGCTAATATCACCCTGTTACAAAACGGTTATTTTAAGGGGTGGTTGATTATGATTTCATTTTTTTAACTGTAGTTAGTGTAAGTAGTTAGTTCAAACAGCAACTGTAATGTTTGCAAAGTTACAACGCTTAAGCCGCGCACACACTTAACGACTGTAAGGCCGATTATGAATGTAAACTGATACTTATGACTGACCGCGCTCAAACGCATCCAGTCAGAGCCAGTTGAGTTCAGTCTGCGATTACGGTCAGTGTTTAAATTCCATGTGTAAGTATATAAATCTGCTTCAGTCGCAGGAAACAATCGCTGTATGTTAAGCACAGTCTTAGAATGTTTTAGCTAGTTGTTAAATGTGTGCCCGGCTTAAAAGTTCAATGCAAAGGGAGATATTTTCTTTTACAGAAATTTTTACAACAAACGGCTAGTAGGAACTACAATGAGCTTCTTCCCGGGTTAGTGACATCACAAACCCTAAAATTTACATAAACCCCGCCCCAGAGAACACACAACAAAGGGGGTGCGGCCATATTGGGCTGCTTTAGAGAAGATGAAGAATTGTTTTAGTCGAGTGTTGTTGTGTTACAAAATCATTTTAACCAAATTTTTTGAACAGTAATGTACATACAAAGAGAGATATTAAGAAAATCTTGTATAAACTATTGTTTGCCAGCAAGACCAGCATAAAACCATCCTAGCCTAGTATGGAAATTCCTGCAGGTTTCAGGCTGAGAGCAAAAGTCCTCTGCTGTTGATTCGGCTGTTTGAACTGTTTGTTTAAATCATATTGCCTTTGGCATCATTAGAGAGAGTTTTCTAGGTCAGCGAGTGAATGTGCTTATGTGTGCACCTCAAATCCCTCTTCTTGGAAATATAAACAAATCCACCTCGCGAGTGGAAACTCACAGTTGTCAACTCATCTCCTCTGCTTACTCTGTAATTACCTGTTCAAAGTGCTGCATTTGCAAAAAACACACCAATGCAAGCTGTATGAATGCGATTACTGTTACCTGTCCAGTGGCATCTTTACTCCAAAGCTCTTCTCTGGACTGTGCGGGGATCATTATTCATATTTTTGACTTTTGTTTATTAGACATTTCTCCTGCTTGGATGGATATTTCCACCAAGTGTTTGCCTTCTCTATTAGTTTGGCCAGAATGAGGCATCTTAGAAATCAGCATAATTATGGAGGATCTGCTTTACTCATGAACATCAAGGTATTTTTAAATGCCTCGTTCAGGATCCAGTAATGTCTAGTCGCCAATCAGACGAAAATGCAGCATGTGTTTCCTGAAACAAAGAGACAAGAATGAGTCACAGCGCTCTGCCAAAGCAGCATCATTTCTTTTCGTCATTTCTGTGCTTGTTTTTAGGGAAAAATCTGCAGATTTTTAAGTAATTTGATTTGAACAGTGTTATTGCTGGGGAGAAGCTAAATAAATTTAGTGTTATTTTACCATAAACCATAAATGAGACACTGATGACACACTTAGGGGTTCACAGCTGAGCGAGCTGAGGCAATCATCAAACACACTCTTTAAAAACTATTTGTCATATTTAGCACTGGAAAGTCTGATTCATTTAGAAGTGTATTGGTTTGTTCAGATGGTTTATGTAAATGAAACATTTTACCTCACTTTCATAGTGATATGTTCAATTAGACACTGCTGTTCAGCAATATCTTTTCAACTTAGTCATATATTAATGTTTTTGTCATATTTAGAGAATTAAGGTGAAGAATTAGTTGTGAAACCATCAGGAACCTATGGAAGAGGATTAGGGCCAAGCAATAATAATAAAAAAAAAAAAAAAAAAACATTTTAAGAATTAAAGTTGTTAAATTTCGAGAAACAACTCGTTAAATTTCAAGAAAAAAGTCGAGATAAAATGTTGAGAATAAAGTAATTAAATTACGAGAAAAAAGTCGTTAAATTACGAGAACAAATTCGTTAAATTATGAGAAAAAAGTCGTTAAATTACGAGAATAAAGTAATTAAATTACGAGAAAAACGTTGAGATAAAATGTTGAGATAAACATTAAATTATGAGAATAAAGTCATTAAATTACGAGAAAAAAAATTGTTAAATTATGAGAACAAATTCGTAATTTAACGAATTTGTTCTCGTAATTTAACAACTTTTTTCTCATAATTTAATGCGTTTATTCTCAACATTTTATCTCGACTTTTTTTCTCGAAATTTAACGACATTTTTCCTCATAATTTAACAAATTTGTTCTCGTAATTTAACAACTTTTTCTCGTAATTTAATGACTTTATTCTCAACATTTTATTTCGACTTTTTTTCTCAAAATTTAACAACTTTAATCTCGAGATGGTTTTATTTTTTTTATTATTGCTTGGCCCAAATCCTCTTCCGTAGGAAGCCTTTAGTCTCCAGTGCCACTTAAAATCCCATGTTTCCTGCTATATATATACAGTTCATGTTTCCTTCTGAAGCATCAGTGAATGTTTGAACCTTTTTTAAAAGTTGTGTTTGAGTCCCTCGATTGTCCTCAGTGTGAAAAGATGGATCTCAAAATCATACAGTCACTGCTGGAAAGGGTTCAAATACGCAAAAGATGCTTGAAAACTGAAGAATCTGCAGGACCTGGAGATTTTTTCTGAAGAACAGAGCTCAGTTTAACTGCTCAGAACAAACAAGAGACTCATGAACCACCATCTGTCACGTAAGCACACAGACACAAGATGTTGAGGATGCAAGCGCAGCGTTGTTTATTAAAGGGTAATCCAAAGTCGTAATCCAGAACAGGCAAGGGTCAAAATCCAAGAAAACAGTCCACATAAACAGAAAGCCAGAGAACAGAAGTGAACGTAACAAAATATAACAAACCACAACCAAGGACAGAAACAACTGAGTATAAATAGACAGACACAAATGAGGAAACACAAAACAGCTGAGTGCAATGAAATGGGATAATGAGTCCAGGAAGTGTGTATGGGTAATGTAGTTCTGACAGGTGAAAAAGGGGTGAGAACAGTCTGGGTGGAGTGCCCTCTAGAGGCAGACAAGGGCACTCCCAGTAATGATCGTGACACCATCACAAAACATAAAAACAGTCGTGGATCATCAGGTAACCACACACAGTATTGAGAATCAATGGTTCACATACTTATGAATGGGGTTATTTTAATAAATTCAGCTATTTTTTTTTGTCTTATGGATTATATGTAAACATATTTTATGTAAAATATCTTACTCAGGACAGTACTATATAAAAAATAACATGCATTTTGTATTATCTCCCTTATTTTGTTAAAATTATTAACATTTTCACAGATTCTGCAAGTGGTTCACATACTTTTTCTTGCAACTGTATGTGTGTGTGTGTGTGTGTGAGCAATAAGGTACGAGAGGCTGTGATGTATCATGAATAAGTCACGGCTGAAGGGCATTGTTAGGCACGATGCTAAGCGGAGTGCCTGCAACCCCTTCTGCCGTGACTTATTCATGATACAGCGCTAGCCTCGAGTACCATATTGCTTTTATAAAACGGTTGCCACACAATACAAATATTAAAGCCAAAAAATATGTATCAAGGCAAGGCAAGGCATTTTATTTCTAAAGCACATTTAAAACAGCTCCTGCTGACCAAAATGCTGTACAATCTAACAACACAAAAAACGCATTAAATCACAACATTACATTTACATTGATTTAAAAGCCTGAGAAAAAAAAGATATGTCTTCAGTGAGGATTTAAAACCATCAACATTGGAAGACAACTTTATGTGAACCGGCAAATCATTCCACAGACGTGGAGCGGCAACCGAAAAGGCACAATCACCTTTTAACTTCAAACGAGACCGTGGCACAGTCAGCATCAACTTGTTTGTGGACCTTAAGAGCCTAGAACATTGTTGGTGGAGGAGGAGATCAGTAATGTATTGTGGAGCCTGGCCATTTAACCCCTTATACACATAAAATAAAACTTTAAATTTCACACGGTATTCAACCAGCAGCCAATGAAGTGAAGCCAAGACAGGCGAGATATGTTCCCTCTTTCTGGTTCCAGTAAGAAGCGTTTTGTACTAGTTGCAGGCGGGACAGAGAGGATTTAGCCACACCTAGATATAGTGAGTTACAGTAATCCAGCCTGGAAGATATAAAAGCATGGATTACTGTCTCCAAGTCCTTGACTGTTAAAAATGGTTTCAATTTAGCGATGGATCTAAGATGGTAAAAGCTACAATCAACAAATCAATGCAACTTTCATAAAGTAAAATGACTAAAAGCTTTCCTTCCGTTGGAAAAAATAGGCCCTGACCGTGAACAGCAACAGAAGTTACATTATTACGCCATTAGATGGCAGCAAAGACTGTCTTTATGAGTTTGTCAGTCAGTAGCGAAGAATTTTATGTTGAAAAGATTGAATTGTTGTGAACAAGACGCAACTGACAAATGCTTTGACTAGCGCTGTCAGTCACGGGAAAACACCTTAACTGTTAAAAGGACAAGATATTGCAGCGGACATTTAAACTGATTTTTTATTACGAACACAGGACTGACCTGAAGGAAAATGCTAAATCTGAATGCAGGTAATAAACTCGTTCAATCGATCTCTTTCTCACAATACTCTTCTACATAATAGAGTAAGCTTCAATGAACAATATCAACTGAGAACAAACAGTTTACGTTGCTAAGAGTGGTTGCTAAGGGTGTTGTGTAGTGATACACAGAGCTGTTGGGTGAAGCGATCATAGCCGTGTTTTATTGTGAATAAAACACAGCTATTGACCAATCAGAATCAAGGACAGGAACTAACCGTTTTATAAATATAAAGTACATAAAACATAAAATATGATCATTTAACAATATTTATATTTTTTATATGTGTATATGTATAATTACTGGTTAGTATGCAACATTTGTTATGTGGTTTCCCCAACACGTCATGGTAAAATGTGTTAAATGAAGCTGTAAGTACTACACTATTATAAGTAGCTTAAAGCACCATTATATTAACCAAGATATGCAATGATCAACAAGTAAGGGATGTGCAGAACCTTATCATTTATGGGCATCCCAGCTCTTTCTGCAGGCGCAGATTCCTCGTCGGTCTGCCAATGACTCGGCACATCTAATTGGCATTCTGCCTGTGTGAGAGACGCTGGGAGATTCACCTTGCAGTGCCAAGACTTGTGTGGCAGACGGAGGAAGAAAACAAAACAAAGACAAAAAGCACACAACGGAGAGCAAACTCAAAAGCATGAGAAATGTGAGGATCACCTGCTTACGGTGGGCTGCGTGTCAACTCATTATCTGAAGATTCCTGCGCATCCAGATTTAGTTTTATGTCCAATGGAGTGCTGAAGTGAAACTCCAACCTGACAGGACCTCTGAAGTCCAAAGACAGGGCACTTGTTGTCCTGGACTGAGTGAGGAGGACAGAAGAAGATGGGAAAAGAGATGAGGAAGGAAAGACGAGATAGGAGAGAATTGAGCTTATGTACACTGCACGACTCCAGACATCAATCTGCGCCAGGACAGAGGAAGTCTGGGACGGAGGTGCCAGAAACAGCACCAGATCCGACACGTTCAGAGCTTCAGCAAATTCACAAAGGCGAATGGTTTCCTCTCACGCTTTCGCTGAAGAAAAGCAATTAGTCAAAGCCTGAGAGCAATCTCACGCTCAGCAGGTGAGCGGCACACACAAGCAGCAGTGGAAGAAAACGGGAATATATCTGGAGAGAGAGGGAGAGACGCAGCCTTCAAGTCATGTCAGAATGATCGCCTTTAAGAGATCAGCGCACGAGTGTCGCCGCAATGTTGTAATTACCAGCAGGAAACTTGGGATTTTCAGAATTAAAGAATTATGGTGGAAGTAAATTACTATTGGTGCTTTTATTTACTGTTTTCCTTCCAATGTTGAAACATGTATGTTGTGAATCATGACCCTTTTGAAACTTCTGAACAGTAGTGTATGATTTTAACTCACATCATTGGTTAAGCCAAAGCTGGGCTGCTCAAATAAACATATTGTAATTTGGTGCTACTAGTGTCACAAAAAATACACACTGCAAGTAGTTTTTTTTTAATAAAAAACTTTATATATGGAAAACATTTTTCTAGACAAATATAGTAGCTAGTAGCGGCCTTTGCTATGTTTCACCCACTTCGCTTGAAAAAGACCTTGCTTGCGCTCGAAAAAGAGCCCCATCTCCCGCCATCACGCGGCGCACACACACCAGGGTCGGAAATTAACAGGGGCTTGGGGCAAAATGAATAAAAATGCTTACAAAAAGATATGGTGCAAAAAAGTCTCCTTGTAAGTTCTTGTTTTTAATATTTAGAAGCAAAATCACACGAGCAAAAGTGCTGTTTTCCCGAATATATGAGTACCTTTGACATTGCCGGCAATAGAGGCCTCACTGAGCCATCGGATTTCATCAAAAATATCTTAATTTGTGTTCTGAAAATAAACGAAGGTCTTACGGGTGTAGAACGACATGAAGGTGAGTAATTAATGATAGAATTTTCATTTTTGGGTGAACTAACCATTTAATAGGCTATTAGTTGACTTACATTTTAGACACAATATTTTTTCCTTTATTTTGTCAACGAAAATAGTTTCAAACAGTAGAGCAATTTCCTGTCTCCGAGCAACACAGTTTCAGTTTCGTTACTGAATGAATCCACGTTTCTTAACAAATCCTTCTAATGAATGACTCGACGACTCACTTCATCTTTGTCCCTGAATCAGCCATTTTGAATGAATCGTTTGATTGGATGATTCAATGACTAACTCATTAAGACAATGATTTGCCACCATCTACTGGCGGTTTTAGTATCATTTAATTTTAGCTGAGGGATGAAGATTGAATGATGTTTATGTTTTCGGTCATGATTGTAACAATAGTTCTGGTTAAAGAGTGAAATGGACTATTAAGAGCGAAATATGAGATAACATAGTAAATATAACACGAGATAAAGTAATTGCAGTCGCATTAACACTCCTTAAGGCTCCCACAGCTCTTCTTGCCACAATTAGATTGTGTCCGAAATCGCCCCCTATACCCTTAAATAGGGCCAGTTGTAGTCCGAAATTATAGTGGACGTTATCGAGTGCACTCATTCAATCCCTCAATGGACTGCTATAACAAGAATACAACTGAAGTACATTTAACAGCTAGAGAATTCCCATAATGCACTGTGAGAGTCGCACGCCGAATGTAGTAATGTAGAATATGCAGACAATCTCAGATGTTCGCAGCGCCAGCACAGTTTGCTATTGATCATACAAGCCCGACGGGGTGCAGCATAACTTCTGATACTAGTATCAAAGCTAATTGATGAGTTGGTGCAACAGTAAATGTCAGTTTAATAACATTTGCAGCCTCCCCTCTTAAATCTCCCACTTACTGCATTACATATCAGATTCAGAAACAAAAAAGATGCATTGAAAACTCCAAAAAACAGCCCATTAGGCAAAGACACGTTCACCTCTAGACTTCAGCTGGGCATAATACACCATGAAGAGATGGTTTAGAAAGCTCCTGTAAGCCTGTGTGTCAATAACATTGACTTCCCATACAGAGAAAGTCAAGCAGAGATGGCGAGATAATGATTTGGGATGCTTACCTAACAGACGGAGAGATCTGGGTCTGCTTTTCTGCTGTTCAGTTTTTGCTCTTTATGATGTGGCGTTTGACAGATGAGTTTAATAAAGAGGCTTGTGGGTAATGACCCAATGGAGGCCTCAATCTGGTAGGTTTTACGGGAGAAAGGAGTAAATGCAGAGAAGGCCGCGTAGGTCAAGATCGGTTGCGCTGTGAGATGAGCATTTCAGTCCACTCCATCATGGACATTCACAACAGGTCAAGCTACCCTCGGCCTATAAGATGGGAAAGAGATTTGAAAATGGATCAATAGCAAAGAAAATATTGACATGGTGTCATTTTAGTACTTCAGAACTGTTCTTCAAATGGGAAATATCCATATTTAGTGGTCTAGTCAGTCTGGTCCAGTTCATGACTTATTCTGGACACTTAAACAGGAAGAGACCGTCTGACTGATATGAAAACTGACCAGCCACAGTTAATTTGGTTCGTACATGTCATTTAGAGCTGGGCCCCACACAACAAAAGTAAAGAGGTATCGCGGGCCGCGGCTTCCGTAATGCATCCGCGAATGGACCAAGCGGCAACCTCCCCCCAGTCTCTCGTGAAGCCAATACAGAAGTGACTTAAACTGCGATTCATCGACTGGCCGCTAGGGACAGGCTCCAAAAGAGAGCAGAATCTCATTGAGTCCCATGTTAAATTGACCAAGTTTACAGCAGAAAAAAACATGTAAAGTTGGTTCAAATTGTGGTTTTGGTCTATACTGCTAATTTTGCCCTTCATGAGGGGGGTGAATTTTTTTATAACTCATCCGTTTAAATTATATTAAGCCTTAAAGTTCTGCAAAATTAAGGGCGTGGTCACTTGAGTGACAGGTAGATGCCGCTGCTGTCTGTGAGCCGTCATCTCAGCCGTATTTGTGCTCGATTATTTTATACAATTATAAAATATGGCTTGCTGCATAATATTCGAGACTGAGATTTACTACAATGACAATACCAGGAGGATATACAACTCTGACAGCACTGCTTGGATATTATAACTAAAACTGCTTCACTATTTTGAAAAAATATACTTTGGACACGGGCTCATTTGTTTGTTAGATACAATCATATACAGTTTTACAACATAAATGCTGCTCAGATTGCATTATTTCTTGAAGAACGATGACAGAGAGCAGATCATTCAGAAGAAATGTTATGCAAACAATGGATAATATATCAATATTTCATGGACAAAAAGTACTGTTTTTTGTTTTGCAATGGACATTTATATTTTACCCAAGTGTCACAGATTGGATTCATCTCGCGATCTCTATTATAAAGGTATGAAGTCCCATTTGATTTTCCATGTTGTTATTTGCACACCCAACACAAATTACTGGTGTTGGAGCATCTATATCTTAAAGAAACACCGTAGATTGACAGTAAACCTTTAGAACTTTCTGATGATAAAACTTGTCTTCATTAATAATTTAGATAGTATCTAAGATAGATAGCTCCTTTGCTTGCTAACATGGTCACGTCGAGCTAGGCAGGCGTGGTTTCAGAAACCAGTCACATCAGCTCATACCACCTCCCCGCCTCTTTGCCCATTTTCAGTTATCCAGGAGTGACGTGCGGTCACGCAGCTAAGATGGCCGCAGCCTCATTTACGCGTCAAAACTGCTGTTCAGAACTCTATGGGTGACGTCACGGACACTACGTCCATATTTTTTTACAGTCGGAAGGCGGATCGCGGACCCGCCGTGGCTCTGCGCTGCATCCGCGATTAAAACCTTACCTCCGCGGCGGGTCTGTTTGGGACCCGCAAATTGATACAACCATTACAGTAAAGGCACGTGTTGATTGACAGTAGAATTTACGGCGCCGCCCGGAGGCGGAGCTGATCCTCTGGACGGCGCCAAAACGAATGTGACAGTCACGCGGGTTTGGCGACTTGAATGCAGATCCGCCTAGGAGTCTCCTGCTGTGTGGGCGCTTATCTGAACTAGTTAATTCCACAATACTTGAAAACTCAAATACTCAAAATAAAGATAAACTCCACATCAGCTACATAAATTCATTAAGTAACCATTCAAAAACGTCCTGTTGCATTCTACATGTTGTCACTTCTTCTTGAGTATCCCATCATTATCCGACTCTAGTTTGAACATAAGGCTGAACACGGGCGGTTTCAGACATTTTCAGTGCATGAGATTGTCCTGTTTTGTTGTTGACGGTATGCCGGAGCATGAGCATGACACTAGAGACTTATTTTACACCTTGAAAAAAGGGGCATAATAGGTCCCCTTTAAGTTTTTCAACTAATATTTATTTTATTTCAGCTATATTTCAATAAACAGAAATGTTTTAGTTAGTAATAGTTTTAGTTAACTATAATAACCTTGTGTAGGATCTCGTTTGTATGTTTTCGTACAATCAACAAAAAAAAAAAATTATATTTCTATACAAATCACGTAATATGAATTCCATCTAAAATCGCCCTCTTGTAAAATACTTATGTTTTCTAATTAGATTGGGTTGGTATGTTTGCATGTAAAATATGGTAAATAAAAGGAAAATTTCACGAACATTATAAACACTATAAACCTGATTTTAGTTCCCCTCACTCCACAAGAAGTCCTTTAAAATTGAACAATATTCAGAACAGAACAGGAATGAAAAACATAAGTACTAAACAAACATGTACTACAAACACCAAGCCTGAACTAATTTATTTAAGAGAAAACTAGCATTGTGTAGGAAATGCGCTATATAAATAAACTTAAAGGCTCATGTTTGTACCTCTTATTCAGTACAAGCCAAATATTTGCACTTTCTACATGCTTTGAGAGCTTGATGTAAATTGCATTACATAAATTGCTTTGGAATGTAAGTCACAGCATGTTCCAGAAAATACGGTATACTAGTGCTACTTAATGCCTCAAACAAAACTCTCATTCAAATATTTGACGCCACTAACCTTGTTAGCAAACCCAATTTTTCCTCAAATGTTACTAAACACTCACTATGCATTTCTGATGTTTATTAGAGCATCAAATTGCACTAATATAAAGCTACATTTAAGTCCTCCAGGGGAGTTTGGAAGTCATAGCTGATTTTGGTTGAGAAAAAAAATGTACACATTGGGCAATTTTGTATTTCTTTATTTGTCACTTCACTGGAAGCTTTTAGCACTAATGCAATGTAATGAAAAGCAAAGGACGCACACATGGTGTGCAGTTTTCCTGTGCTGCCATAGAGAATGAAGGTACATATATTTGGGTTGTATAAGCCTGTCACTTCATAAACTACCTAAATGAGTAGAGGTTTAGAGAGGTTAAAAAAGCTGTTTAAGTTTTCAGCAGCCCAAGCGGTGAGTCAGCTCGGTAGATTTTGAAGCATTGCTACTCTTAAACCCAGAGTTTCCTACACCAGACAGGCCTGACATTAAAACTCCTTCTGTTTCAGTCCAGCCGCCTTCACACTCAATACCCCATACTCTTTTCTTCACTCATTTTAATGCTTATTGACAACGTGTGCATTGGAGCTCTTGCTGATGCTGCGGACAACAGACAGAAGCACAAGCTGAACTTTAAAAACCAACCTTATGGTCTACAGGCTCTGGACTCTGTTCAAAAACACTGGGAAGGATGGTAATCGATTCGTCATCACGTCAGATGTATTAGCCATTCTCTTTCACTTCCGCTGTATCGACACCTGCCCTGAAAAGCAGCGTTTTCCTTTTCTCTCCGCCCTCTGGATGCCGCGAGGTGGAAGAAACAGTTAAGAAGGGCTTTAAAGCCCTCTGAATGAAGGTTTCCCTGCAGACACAGAAAAAAAGGCCTTTGAATCGACACTGCAGTAAACGTTACCCGAGGCTCCATGATTGAAGATATAATGTAGACTTCGAAGTGCAATATATGTTCAGTGTTCATGTCACGTCAGAATTACTGGCAATATAACTCTAAAATGAATCCATGTGGCATTGTTGTTGATGATGAATACTTCATAATAATTCCCAAGTTGGTTACACTATTTTGATGGTCCACTTCAGACATTCTACGAACTATAAATAACTTTGCAACTTCATGTCAACTCTCATTAGAGTATCGGTAGACTGTTAGGGTTCAGGTTAGTAGAATAAGTTGACATGTAGTTGCAAAGTTACTTATAGTCTAAAGTGTATTATTGAAATAAAGTGTTACCCAAATGTTTGGGATCAGTAAGAGTTTCTTTTTAAAGATATTAATACTTTATAAAGCAAGGAATCATTTATAAGACATTTACAATGGTACATAGGATTGATGTTTCAAATAAACAGTAGTGTACATTGCAAAAAAAAAAATGCATCTTGTCTAACAGTAAAAAAATATTGAAACATCCTTAAAATGAAAGAAATATGAGCACTATGTAAGATAAGCAGGTTTTAAGCACAGACTACACAAATGTGTTAGAATTTTGCTTTAAACAAGAAAAAACGATGCTGATGGCATAAAAAAGCAATAAAATGTTACATTTAGTTTAGCTTTAACCAATAAATTAACTGTTTTAAAGGGTTAGTTCACCCAAAAATGAAAATTCTGTCATTTATTACTCACCCTCATTCCGTTCCACACCCGTAAGACCTTCGTTAATCTTCGGAACGCAAATTAAGATATTTTTGTTGAAATCCGATGGCTACATGGCGATAAATGGCTTAATATTATAAAGCGACGAGAATATTTTTGGTGTGCCAAAAAAAACAAAATAACGACTTATATAGTGATGGCCGATTTCAAAACACTGCTTCAGGAAGCTTCGGAGCATAATGAATCAGCATGTCGAATCAGCAGTTCAGAGCGCCAAAGTCACGTGATTTCAGCAGTTTGGCGGTTTGACACGCGATCCGAATCATGATTCGATATGCTGATTCATTATGCTCTGAAGCTTCCTGAAGCAGTGTTTTGAAATCGGCCATCACTAAATAAGTCATTATTTTGTTTTTTTTGGCGCTCCAAAAATATTCTCGTCACTTTATAATATTAATATTGAACCACTGTACTCACATGAACTGATTTAAATATGTTTTTAGTACATTTATGGATCTTGATGCAGGCCTCACTGAGCCATCGGATTTCAGCAAAAATATCTTAATTTGTGTCCCGAAGATTAACGAAGGTCTTACGGGTGTGGAACGGCATGAGGGTGAGTAACAAATGACATTATTTTCATTTTTGGGTGAACTAACCCTTTAAGGCTGTTTAGAGAAAATACTATACAAATACTGATCAAGACAATTATTCTTTTTACAGTACCCATTAATATTATTTTACTAATGCTAATTTTCTGAATGTGTGCTCCTGAAAAATACAGAAAAAGGTAAACACTGTCTATAATAAAGTGATCTTTGACTGTTGAGGCCACTGCCATTCATGTGAGAAAAAAAAAAATCAGATCATTCATAGAATTTCAACTTGAAATTACGAGTTCAATGAGGATGTGAACAGTTTTAGACTAAAACTCATATTTATGGTAATTCCGACATGACGTGAGCACATCATATGGTAACCGCGAACTCGTAAAATCATTTAATTGATCTGAACACATGGTGAAATCCACCCACACAAGGATTCAATCTTAAGACCGCCGGCGTTAGTTGGTCACAGTAGTTTTTACATCTGTTCTAACTCTACGGCTCCTGGAAACCATCCAGTCATTCAGTCCAAACATATCAAGCGCATTAAAAATCTTCTCTCTCGGCTATCAAGAGCTCCATATGTTTTTATTGCATGAGTCATTATTGCTTCAAGAAGTGTGAATGGGGTTTTCATGGTCCTTTCTCAACCCTGCTGAAGAGAAATAAGTGCTATGCTGGTCCACACTGGTTCATGCTGGTCTAGCTCAAGGGTTTAGCTGGTTAGCTTGGGTTTAGCCCTCGCTGGCTGTATCTACGCAGTATGGTGGCAAAAATCAGCAACATATAAACGAAAACCTTTCACTATATTATAGCAGATGCTTTACCAGTATAAAATATGGCTCGTCGGTCAGTAGTTTCTGTCCTCTGGCCTTGATGTCCTTAAAGGCGAAAAACCCAAAGACACGCACACTCTCGCACAAGCTTTTTGCCCTATCGTCTTCTGTTTGATGTACTGAGAGGGAAATTGTATTCCCTCGCTGGGTTTGTTTGCTTTGTTCAATGTGCCTGTCATGGCAGCAAATAATAAAAAGAACAGAAGAAACCATTTGGAGTGTTTCTCCTGCCGAGATCAATAAAAAACATTTCATCCTGCAAAATTGCGCCAAAGCCCTTCTGGTTCCTCGAGGTGTAAGTGAGAGCTGAAAAAAATAGCAGTCCTCTGGCTTTTGGATGCGAAATTTTCCGACATCAAAGTGCCGCAGTAATGAAGAGGAGAACAAGTGCTCACCCCTGTTTATGACCAAGACAGAGAACATGAAAAAAAAACTACTATATTTTGACATTTACAGAAGAAAATGTGAGTATGCTTGTCCATGCAAAACTTCTAGGATGGTTGCCAGGGCATTGCTATGCGGTTGCTAAGGTGCTCTTGGTGGTTGCTAGGAGGTTGGAGGTTAAAAAAGACCACAACTTGCATTTGTTGAGGAGTGAAAACTGTTTGACTCAAAATTATGCCAGTTTTTTTTTCCATTAAAAAGAATCGCACATTTTGGATGTGTTATGAGCTTTTTCAGAGGTTCCTCTGGTAATGGAAAACATGGAAACATTAGGTAATTTTAAAAATGTGTTTCAAAGCCTGGAAAAGTCATAGAAATTAATAAAACTGTGGAAAAATTTGTGGGGAAAAACATATAAAAATGAAACTGTAAATAAACAAAAAGTAAATTAAAAAGTAAAAATTATAAATATTATTATTATATTCTCTACATTTCAATGCAAAAATAAAAAAGTTAAATGTTAAATAAATTATAAATACATAGATTTTACATAATACTTGTGTTGTCAAATCGATTAATCACGATTAATCGCATCTAACATAAAAGTTTGTATGTATATATATATATATATATATATATATACAGTACAGTCCAAAAGTTTGGAACCACTAAGATTTTTAATGTTTTTAAAAGAAGTTTCGTCTGCTCACCAAGGCTACATTTATTTAATTAAAAATACAGTAAAAAACAGTAATATTGTGAAATATTATTACAATTTAAAATAACTGTTTTCTATTTGAATATATTTCACAAAGTAATTTATTCCTGTGATGCAAAGCTGAATTTTCAGCATCATTACTCCAGTCTTCAGTGTCACATGATCCTTCAGAAATCATTCTAATATGCTGATCTGCTGCTCAAGAAACATTTAATGTGTACAATTGTACAAAATATTTGTGTACAATATTTTTGTTCAGGATTATTTGATGTATTGAAAGTTCAAAAGAACAGTGTTTATCTGAAATCTAATCTTTTGTAACATTATAAATGTCTTTACTGCCACTTTTGATTGATTTAATGCATCCTTGCTGAATAAAAGTATTCATTTCTTTAATTTCTTTTCAAAAAAATAAAAATAAAAATTCTTACTGACCCCAAACTTTTGAACGGTAGTGTATAATGCTACAGAAGCTTTGTATTTCAGATAAATGCTGTTCTTTTGAACTTTCTATTCATCAAGGAATCCTGAAAAAAAAAGTACACAACTGTTTTCAACATTGAAAATAATCATAAATGTTTCTTGAGCAGCAGATCAGCATATTAGAATGATTTCTGAAGGATCATGTGACACTGAAGACTGGAGTAACGATGCTGAAAATTCAGCTTTGCATCACAGGAATAAATTACTTTGTCAAATATATTTAAATAGTACACAGTTATTTTAAATTGTAATAATATTTCACAATATTACTGTTTTTTACTGTATTTTTAATTAAATAAATGTAGCCTTGGTGAGCAGACGAAACTTCTTTTAAAAACATAAAAAATCTTAGTGGTTCAAACTTTTGGACTGCAATGTATATATACAGTACACACACAAAAACATATAACATATAAACATACAAACTTGTGATTAATCGATTTTGTAGAGAAAAATAAGATCACACGGCATAATGATACTGAATTTGTGAGTGAATCATTCTTTTGAGTCTGTTCTTTTTAAAGAATCTGTCAAACTGGTTCACAAATCGGTCTGATTGATTCATTAGCGAATCCTTTAAAATTTGGATGATTCTTTTAAAATCCTTATCCATAAGCACATCACAAACAAGAAAAAAGTCACAGAAATTAATAAAACTGAAAAAGTTGTGGGAAGAAATGTAAATGAAAACATAAATTAATAAAATGGAAAAAAATATTATATTCTCTATATTTCAATGCAAAAATTAAACAAAAATGTTAAATTATAAATGCATAGATTTATATAATACATGCATATCTTTTAATTATTTAACATTTATTTTATTGAGAAAAATATTGCTCTTATGTAGAGAAAAACAATGATATTGAGTTTGTGAGTGAATCATTCTTTTGAGTCAGATCTTTTTTTATGAATCTTTCAAACCAGTCTGATTTATCCAATCATTTTTAATTTGGATGATTCTTTTAAAGGCAGGAACACACCAAGCCAACGCCAACAAACTAGTGGCGACGAAAGCAGACTGCAGGGTTGGCTCACGTTGACAGCGTCTGTGTCCAAAGTTGCCCTGCCACACCGAACCGATGCTCGACACCCAATGGCCAAGTAGCACGTCCGTTCTGCGCCTGCGTAAGATGAAATGCCTTTCCGAAGCAGCAGGTGGCAGTAACTGAACAGCCAATCAGAATGATCAGATGGCCCGACGGACCGACAAGCTCCGACGCCGATTCAACATGTCGAATCGGCAGGAAAAACAAATCCGGCGAGGACCAACTTTAGCCGACGGTGCGGAACACGCTGAGAAAACTTAGTTGGCCGATGAACAAAAACTGTCCGACGGCCGACCGTCGGATTGGTGTGTTCCTGCCTTCATATTCTGAATTCTGATAATTATTGGTCAAAAGTATCTCTGTGTTGTATTTTACAACCCAATCTAATGAGAAACCCACTTTTTTATGACTTTTTTTTTTTTTTTATGACGTGGAGATTTAATATGAATACGTTCGATGTGATTTGTAACATAAGCATGAAAGTCCACCCCTAAACCTAACCATCAGTGGGGAATAAGCAGGTTCATGAAAGCAATCATACAAATTAGCCACCAATTCAGCAAAACAAAAAACTGTTACAAACCATGAAAGTGTGTTGGTATTTTATGCTCCTGTTTAGATTTGCTTGGCTTTGACAGTCTTTTTGACACTTTTGTTATTTAGATTTAATTAAACTAAGCACATTCATTCTACTCAAACACAGTTGAGTGTTTTAAATTAGAAAAAAAGGACACTTGGCACAAAATATTCTGTTTCAACTAATCTAATTAGCTTGTCATAAGTATGATTGCTTCATTTTTAATTGGTACTTGGCATTTCTTAAATTAAAATCAAGACTCATCCACTCAAAACAGCACTTCGACTGATTAATTCATGATTCAACACAGACCGCGACTACATATTTGTACATTGAACAAATCACACTCGCTCAACCACAAAATAACTCCTTGTTCTTTATGGTATCCAGTGGCAAACCTCTATTGCTTGTGTGGGTAAAATGCAGCATCACCTGACAGCGATTCATGACCTCTAAGTGCCCTTCCACGCATCCACAGCTCCGCTGCTCATCCCTGAGATCAAACAGACAGTGGGAGAAATGAAAAAGTGCATCATCCATCCATGAAAAAGCCTCAGGTTCTGACGTGTCATATGCCTACAGTTCCCATGAGCCCTGGTGGTGCATGATCCTCTTCAGGAAGGGCTGGATGCCTACAGGAGCTGCAGAAATATGAATTTTTATGAAATTCGGAGGGATGAAGGGATAGAATGAGGAGGAAAAGACAGGAAGAGCCCATGATTCCTCATATAAAAGCTTGGGCTCATAAAGCTTTGAAAAGGCACATTCCTGCTTACAACTATAGCTCTTACATCTTACATCATATATATTATTTTATAGCTCTGAATATAACGCTTGATTCACACCCACCACATGGTTAAAAACACCCCTTGGTAATGGTACATGGTAAAATTACTGTAATACATGACATCTCACAGCTGATTTATTTATTTATTTATTTATTTTAATTTTTTTGCTGGTATTTTTGTTGGTATTGTTAGAGTCAGAGTGAGCAGCAATGTGCCTACATACCCAGAATTATTTTAATTAACAAAAATGTTTGTAAATCAATAATTTCAGCCTCAGTTTTAGTATTCAATAATCTCTGCAAGAGATGAGAGTTGAGAAGCACAGAGAAGGACTCTATATGCAATGCCTGGCACGCTTTCTTTTTCTTCTGGAAAACCTGCCAGGCATTAAACTGTCGCCTGATATTAGGGATGTTGATGGAAATTTGGCAGAATGTTGGAAAGCAGTTAACAAGCAGCACCGCAGAGACCTTTAAAACAAAGGACAGATGATGTGAGAGCACAACAAACACAAACGCTCTCGGCTAACTTCAGTGCTGGCATACTGCAATCAGCAATGGCCAGACAGAGTTATGCATGTATTAACTTGAACACAGTGCATCGTTTCTACTTCAATACACAAATATAGTAAAATAAGCTAGGCTAAACTTGACTTGTAAACATACTGAAGGGATAGTTAAGGTCAGGTGTGACCTGAAGCCTGAAGATTGCGTTGACATCCTCCTAGGCTTGGACTATTCACTGAGCACAAAATGGCAAGTCACACATTTGAATTTCTCAGCCGACTTAAGTAGTGAGTGTGTATGAGATCATATTAAGCTAACAGAGTAACTCACGTGTTTGCAACGAGCCCCAGACGCAGCTGAATCCACCAATGAGCAGGGAGTCCTCCTGCTGCTGTTTCAGCTCTTGGCCTCGCAGTCGATTTGGCTTTGCTCCTGGTTCTGTTAATTGCTCCCACAGATAGACATTTTAAACAATGAGTTATGGGAACCTGAGAGAGACAGCACACAGGAAAGACTCTCAGATCTCAAAAACAACAGTTTTCATTCAATACTCTATGAAAGAGTGTTACAGACAGACAGACAAACAGATGGATTGACTGATAAACCAACAGATAGACAGAAATAAAGACAGACAGATAGATAGATAGACAGACAGACAGACAGAAAGATAGATAGATAGATAGACACACAGACAGACAGATGATTGATAGATAGATAGACAGACAGAGAGACAGACAGACAGATAGATAGATAGATAGATAGATAGATAGATAGATAGATAGACAGACACACAGACAGACAGATAGACAGACAGATAGACAGACAGACAGACAGACAGACAATGATAGACAGATAGATAGATAGACAGACGATAGATAGACAGACAGACAGACAGACAGATAGATAGACAGACAGACGATAGATAGACAGACAGACAGATAGATAGATAGATAGATAGATAGATAGAAAGAAAGATAGATAGAAAGACACACAGACAGATAGACAGATAGATAGATAGATAGATAGATAGACAGACAGACGATGATAGATAGACAGACACACAGATAGACAGATAGATAGACAGACAGACAGACAGACAGATAGATAGATAGATAGATAGATAGAAAGATAGAAAGATAGATAGACACACAGACAGACAGATAGACAGACAGACAGACAGATAGATAGATAGATAGATAGATAGAAAGACACACAGACAGACAGATAGACAGACAGACAGACAGAAAATGATAGATAGATAGATAGATAGATAGACAGACAATGATAGACAGATAGATAGATAGATAGATAGATAGATAGATAGATAGATAGATAGATAGATAGATAGATTTGAATTTGATAGACAGACAATGATAGACAGATAGATAGATAGATAGATAGATAGATAGATAGATAGATAGATAGATAGACAGACGATGATAGATAGATAGATAGATAGATAGATAGATAGACACACAGACAGACAGACAGACAGACAGATAGATAGATAGATAGATAGATAGATAGATAGATAGATTTGAATTGATAGATAGATAGATAGAAAGATAGATAGATAGATAGATAGATAGACAGACGATGATAGATAGACAGACACACAGATAGATAGATAGATAGATAGACAGACAGACAGACAGACAGACAGACAGATAGATAGATAGATAGATAGATAGATAGAAAGATAGAAAGATAGATAGACACAGACAGACAGATAGACAGACAGACAGATAGAAAGATAGATAGATAGATAGATAGATAGATAGATAGATAGATAGATAGATAGATAGATAGATAGATAGATTTGAATTTGATAGACAGACAATGATAGACAGATAGATAGATAGATAGATAGATAGACAGACAGACAGACGATAATAGATAGATAGATAGATAGATAGACACACAGACAGACAGACAGACAGACAGACAGATAGATAGATAGATAGATAGATAGATAGATAGATAGATAGATAGATAGATAGATAGATAGATAGATAGATAGATAGATAGATTTGAATTGATAGATGGATAGACAATGATAGATAGATAGATAGATAGATAGAAAGATAGATAGATAGATTTGAATTGATAGATGGATAGATAGATAGATAGATAGATAGATTTGAATTGATAGATGATAGACAATGATAGATAGATAGATAGATAGATAGATAGATAAATAAACCAACAGACAGACAGACAGACAGACGATGATAGATAGATGATGATAGATAGATAGATAGATAGATAGATAGATAGATAGATAGATAGATAGATAGATAGACAGACAGATGATGATAGATAGGTAGATAGATAGATAGATAGACAGACAGACGATGATAGATAGATGATGATAGATAGATAGATAGATAGATAGATAGATAGATAGATAGACAGATGATGATAGATAGATAGATAGATAGATAGATAGATAGATAGATAGATAGACAGACAGATGATGATAGATAGATAGATAGATAGATAGACAGATGATGATAGATAGATAGATAGATAGATAGATAGATAGATAGATAGATAGATAGATAGATAGATAGATAGATAGATAGATAGATAGACAGACAGACAGATGATGATAGATAGATAGATAGATAGACAGACAGACGATGATAGATAGATAGATAGATAGATAGATAGATAGATAGATAGATAGATAGATAGATAGATAGATAGATAGATAGAGAAAGGGAGAAAATTGATTAAAAAAACCATGTGATGGCAGTAATTTTACAGGATGTGTCATTTCAGAAGATTTGTTCTGTTCATTTTAGCAGGAATCTAATGCCGCTGAGTTTGTCATCCGTCTCCACTGCATTATTCAAAACACAGCACACACACCTGCTCAAAATTCAGTTTGGGTCTGCTGGCAAATGCCCCGTAACAGCTAACCATAATAGCTTTCCACTGCATATGGAAGAGCCATGATTAATCATATTTGGATGGGGACATTTGTAGCAGACTAAAAAAAAAAAGTGATCCACCTTTAACACTTTTCATTAAGGTGCTGCCAAAAAAGATTTTTTGTCTGTCAGGATATAGGACAGAGAGTATTTCTCATTTATGCCGTTAAGATTTGCTTTACATGACCTGTTTGAAAAAGCACATGAATCTACACTTGAGAGAACTCATTTCAGTTTAAAAAGTCTTAAACTTTAGTCAGTTGAGGAAAAATGATGAGAGTTTTTGTATCCATTTAAATAGTATCCTATTGAAAACGTGCTCAGCTCTTTAAAGCTGGAGTGTGTAGTCATCAAACAGATTTGCAGGAATAAATATAGCCGCAAGCATCAATTATAGCATATACATTTTTCATTTATTCTCCAAAAAAAAGAGAGAAAAAAAAATACTTTAGCCGGTCATGCAATTCATGCCAATTCATTTACAGCACATGTAGTCACATGCATTGAAATTTTTGTTACCATTATAGCGCCACCTTTTGGACAAACAGCATCGAACTTCAAGTTCATGCTTTGCATGCAGGAAACACCCAGAACAAGTCAATGTGAACGGTCCCTTTAAAGCACGGTTCCTCAAATCCGGTCCTGGAGGGCCACTGCCCTGCCAAGTTCAGCTCAAACCCTGATCGAACTTACCTGCCTGTGATTTTCTAGTGATCCTGAAGACATTGATTAGCTTGCTCAGGTGTGTTTGATCAGGGCTGGAGCTAACCTCTGCAGGGCAATGGCCTGCAGGACAAGATCTGCTTTAAAGGATTTTAGCTAATTCACATAAACGGCTGTTTTCATAAGGCTGTAGTAAATCAAATCAGTGCAGCAGCAACAACACTGTATGGTTGCATTTAAAGAGGCTATATGTAAGAATTTTCATGCATTAATCATCTTTTTATTTCCAATGTTTGAACAGCTTGTAGACTTATTTTTATGTTTAGGACTCAGATTCAAAACAAAAGATTTGTAAAGCTTCAGTGTTTTGAAATCGCCCATCTTTAGAAGTTGTTGAAAATTTTTGGGGGGTTTTTGGCGCACAAAAATGTTCTTGTCGCTTCATAACATTAAATGTGCCCTCGAATGAAAAATTGAATTTATCTTTACATTGTTAAATAACAAGAGTTCAGTACATGGAAAAGACATACAGTGAGTCTCAAACTCCATTGTTTCCTCCTTTTTATATAAATCTCATTTGTTTAAAAGACCTCCGAAGAACAGGCGAATCTCAACATAACACCGACTGTTACGTAACAGTCGGGGTGTACGCCCCCAATATTTGCATATGCCAGCCCACGTTTCCAACATTATAAAAGGCATTACACAAGGGCAGCCAGTATTAACATCTGGATGTGCACAACCAAATCATCAGACTAGGTAAGCAAGCAAGAACAATAGCGAAAAATGGCAGATGGAGCAATAACTGACATGATCCATGATAACATGACATTTTTAGTGATATTTGTAAACTGTCTTTGTAAATATTTCGTTAGCATGTTGCTAATGTACTGTTAAATGTGGTTAAAGTTACCATCGGTTATTACTGTATTCACGGAGACAAGAGAGCCGTCGCTATTTTCATTTTTAAACACTTGCAGTCTGTATAATGCATAAACACAACTTCATTCTTTATAAATCTCTCCAACAGTGTAGCATTAGCCGTTAGCCACGGAGCACTATCAAACTCATTCAAAATCAGAAGTAAACAATATAACAGTATACAATACTCACATAATCCGTTGCATGCATGCCGCATGCATGACGAACACTTTGTAAAGATCCATTTTGAGGGTTATATTAGCTGTGTAAACTTTGTTAAAGCACTGTTCAAGGCAAGCGCGAGCTCTGTGGGCGTGGACCACGGGATTTAAAGGGGCCGCAGCATAAAATCGGCGCGTTTATAATGATGCCCCAAAATAGGCAGTTAAAAAAATTAATTAAAAAAAACCTATGGGGTATTTTGATCTGAAACTTCACAGACACATTCAGGGGACACCTTAGACTTATATTACATCTTTTAAAAACATAATCTAGGGCACCTTTAAGGTTGAACCACTGTAGTCACATGAAATTTTCATTTTTGGGTGAACTTTAACTGCCTTTAACTGCTGTTTTCTCACCACTGTTATTTTTGTTAATGAGAGGAAAGCGCACAGCACATATTTACCTACACTGTAAAAAATGACCGTGATTTTAACAGTAAAAGACTGTAAAAATGCTGCGGTGAAAAACTGTTGATTGGTTTACAGAAAGTTTCCGTACTATATACGGTGAATAACTGTAATAGATCTAATGGTACATTTAATGTAATTTTACGGTAAAATACCGTTAAATTCACAGTTTTTGGAAGTGAAAAATAACAATTCATTGTAAAATTTACAGTGAAAAACCGTATATTGACATTCCCACAATTCCCTGCGTGATACTTCACATTTGATATATTTTCGTTGAAATAACTCTGTTTCTTCTTAGTTTTTCTCATTTTTTTCTAATCAGTTATGTACATTAGGGTTTTATGTTACATCTAATGTTGTTAAATTAATGTTTATTGCATTTTTAAAATTTCATGCATGTTACCATGATGGTGTTTAGTGTGTGTGTGAATGACACTGTGTGCACCTTCTATACATTAGTATTGTGCTTCTCAGCTTGTGGAAAAGCTGCTTGTGATGAACTTTGATTCATCATGTGACTCTCATCACCACTGTGTTTGGTGACTGTCAGTGTATTATAAAGGTACAAAACAGATATCAGTACTTCATTAGGTTGGTAAATTAACATTATATCAGTTAATGAAATACGTTATTTTACCGTAAATTTAACAGATTTAAAATGTAAAATTCACATGTAACTCCGTAAGTATGTTTACGGTTTGATGTAATTTTTACAGTATTGTTCTGGTAACCACAGCTGCCGGTATTTTTCCGTAGAAACAACGGGATTTTTTTTACAGTGTACATATTCATTAAAGTAATTTACATTCAATCTCTTGTACATCGTGTGTGCACGAGTGCAAGCACGAGCAATAAGTCACTGGCTGCAGTTCACTTAATGGCCACCAGTGTCACTATAACAAGGGTTATCTCCATCATGTAGTCTACTATATTACGATTCTCAAGTGTTATCATTCAGGAGCAGGCCAACACACTGGATCTTTAAACAAAAGCATTGTACACATGCACATACACACATACAGTCTCATTTGCTCTTCGGGCTAAATTATTTAATATGTACCAAAAATGTTCAAAACCGGGAAAAATCCATTAAACCCACGTGAATCAATCCTGTCGATCTGACGATAAAGACTGCATGTAGGTGTGAAAGCGAGGAGGTCATGAAGTGCCGGAAAAGTTTTTGCTATGCTGCTGATGAAAAATGCATGAGACCCACTCCAGAGTAGATTGTTTTTTGTTTTTAATTTATTTATTTTTTTAAATTGCTGCCTGAAAGGAGGATGGAGAAAACTGAACATTTTAAAAAGCTTAAAATGTCTAAAATAAGTAAAAATGTTCTCAAATATTACACATAATATCTCATTCAAGATATTATATAAATATATATAATATATATTTATAATACATAATGCATTAGCGTGCTATCCTGCTGAAAGAGGCCAGAGCCACCAGGGAATACCGTTTCCATGAAAGGGTGTACATGGTCTGCAACAATGCTTAGGTAGGTGGTACGTGCCAAAGTAACATCCACATGGATGGCAGGACCCAAGGTTTCCCAGCAGAACATTGCCCAAAGCATCACACTGCCTCTGCCGGCTTGCCTTCTTCCCATAGTGCATCCTGGTGCCATGTGTTATCCAGGTAAGTGACACACACGCACCCGGCCATCCACGTGATGTAAAAGAAAACGTGATTCATCAGATCAGGCCACCTTCTTCCATTGCTCCGTGGTCCAGTTCTGGTGCCCACTGTTGGCACTTTCGGCAGTGGACAGGGGTCAGCATGGGCACCCTGACTGGTCTGCGGCTATTCAGCTCCATACGCAACAAACTGATGCGCTGTGTATTCTGACACCTTTCTATCAGAACCAGCATTAACTTAGCAATTTGAGCTACAGTATCTCGTCTGTTGGATCGGACCACATGGACCAGCCTTCGCTCCCCACGTGCATCAACGACAGGGTCATGGTCACCACTGTTCCTTCCTTGAACACTTTTGATAGATGCTGACCACTGCAGACCGGGAACACTCCACAAGAGCTGCAGTTTTGGAGATGCTCTGACCCAGTCTTCTAGCCATCACAATTTGGCCCTTGTCAAACTCGCTCAAATCCTTACGCTTGCCCATTTTTCCTGCTTCTAACATCAACTTTGAGGACAAAATGTTCACTTGCTGCCTTATATATCCCACCCACTTACAGGTGCTGTGATGAAGAGATAATCAGTGTTATTCACTTCACCTGTCAGTGCTCATAATGTTATGCCTGATTGGTTTATATGCTGTCTACAGGCAAAAGGATGTCAAATATATATCATATCATATTTTGCCCGTAGACTGTATTTATGACTATGATGGTTTGAGAGGAATTTGATGCTTTTTGTATGTTGAGGTCATAATGGGAATTGAAACAGTTAAAAGCAGTGTTTCTCAGTTTGCAATCCACCTAGTATGTATGTAATTTTGTGCTTCACGGAAAATAACACAGGATCGGAAGAAAATAAAAAGGGACTCACACACCCATGAGCCAAACAAACGCTTCCCTCTGTTTGCTACTCAGCAGACTGGATGAAAACAAGTTTTTGGAAGTTGTTGTGGAAAAGAAACGTAATTAGAAGAGACAGAAAAGCGGAGAAGATGAGAAGGAGACTTAGACTGCGATGAGAAACAGTTGACACTGATGAAGAACTTCATGTGGGTTTGATTACTCCGGTCTCGGGCAGCCTGTGAGGAATGTGCCAGAGCACGTGTCACGCTGCAGTCTTTCTGCTGAGACGCTTACCTTATGGAGAGCCATTTAATCATTTCAGCTTCACATCCCTCCTCTATTTGCCTCACTCAGTTTGATTAATGACTTATGTTACATCCAATTCAGCTTTACTGACATGACTGCACTGCTGTGAGTACTGCTGCTCATTTGAGATGATAACACTCGCACGCATAAACACACACTTCCTGAGGCTGTTGTTGTATGTGATGCTGCTAATACACTACCGTTCAAAAGTTTGGGGCCGGTAAGATTTTTCAGTATTATTGAAAGAAGTCTCTTATGCTCACCAATGCTGCATTTATCTGATCAAAAATACAGCAAACCAATAATATTGTCAAATATTATTAATTTAAAATAACATTTAAAAAATTAAATAGCTGAATTTTCAGCATCATTACTCCAGTCTTCAGTGTCACATGATCCTTCAGAAATCATACTAATATGATGACATGCTGCTCAAGAAACATTTCTTATTATTATCAATGTTGAAAATATATATACACTCCTATATACACAATTATTGGTCAGGAAATTGGCAAAATTTAAGCAAATGCACTACTTAAAAAGCCATTGCTGTCTCAGAACAACTTCAAAAACACAATGAAGTTTTTGGCAGAATATGGGAAGTTGTGTGAAACACGGTGATGCTCCAGAGCCGTGTCATTGAAAATCTGCTAAGAAATATAATAATAAATGCATCTCTAGCACAGTGAAGCATGGAGGAAGAGCTGTCATTGTGTGGGGAGCCTTTTTAGCTGCTGGTATTGGTGAGCCACTTCACTGTGAAAAGAATTTAATGCTTTGGAGTACAGGAGCATATTGCAGAATGGCCTGCTTCCCACAAATGAAAAGTTGCTATCTAAATAAGAATGATCAGATGTTATTCTGTCCAAAGTACAAAGACAACCAAGAAGTGGCTTGAGAACAAGTCCATCAGGATCATGTTTTTGGCTGGTCAGAGTCCAGATAGTGAATATTTTGTTTCACATTGAACTCAAACTAACATTTTTCAACTATGAACTGTTTGAAGCCATTAACATTGAGTGGAACTACACTTACTCTTCTTCCTATAAAAGGTCGTCTACAAGTTTAAAGGGATCGTTCACCCAAAAATGAAAGCTCTGTCATTAATTACTCACCCTCATGTCGTTTCACACCCGTAAGACTTTCAATCATCTTCAGAACACAAATTAGGATATTTTTGATGAAATCTGAGGGTTTCTGATCCACACATAGGCAGCAACGTCATTGCACCTTTTGAGGTCCAGAAAGGTACTAAAGACATTGTTAAAATAGTTGACGTGACCGCAGTGGTTCAACCTTAATGTAATGAAGCGACAAGAATACTTTTTGTCAAAAGATGCAATGATGTTGCTGTCTATGTGTGGATCTTAATTTCTTAATTTCTATCTTAATTTGTGTTCCGAAGATGAACGAAGGTCTTAAAGGTGTGGAACGACATTAGGGTGAGTAATTAATGACAGAATTTTCATTTTTGGGTGAACTAACACTTTAACCCCTTAAGTGTCACGGTCCCGCTGGCCGGACGTCTCCCAGCCAGCACACCCATGTTTAGCACATGGTTTAGCCCAGATGAAATGAACACTACTCAGTGTGAACACTACAGGCTGACATGTAACACTGAATCTGTGTTGGAGTTAATGAGATAATTAGGTGATAACAAGCAGAATCACTGAAGGACAGAGGAACAACAAGAACTACGACTTCAGCCACAGCCTTCGATGAAATCAAATCAAATCTGATCAAACAACCCCACAAACAGCATTACCGGCTTCACTTATTACTAACCAGACTGACTTTATTTCTGACATACATCTACAAAAGTTGTTATTGAGAATTAACAGAGGTTTAGATGATGATGATTTGTTGAAAATAATAGTTTGGTTTGATGTCACCATGATTGAGGTCAGTCTTTGCTTTAGTTAGGCAGTTTTACTCTTTTAGTTTCACGTTTTTAGTGTTCTTTTTTGTGTGGCTGTTGTAGCTGTTTGTTATGGCAATAATGACAAGAGGAAATGTGATCAGCTACTTTATGATAAGAATGTAATTGTCATGTAGTGTCTTAATTCACTGATCTAATGACTGAGTTTTATATGAATAAAATGTTAAGTTTATGTTGACTCTCTTCTAGGAATACAATGATAAAACGGTTTTAATCAGAAAAAGCTGAATGAGTTTTAAAACACATTATACACCAAACACTTTAAAACTCCAGCAGAACTTCCTCACACACAGACATCAAGAATCAGCGTATGAATCTCAACAACGGTGACATGCTTCATGCCGCAATGCATTCTGGGTGCATCATGCAAAAAGAATACATTGCGGCATTAAGCATGTCACCATTGTTGAGATTCATAGGCTGATTCTTGATGTATGTTTGTAAATAAATCTCACCGTAGTTAAAAGTGCTTAGTGTACAATCTGTTTTAAAACTCATTCAGATTTTCTGATTAAAACTGCTGGACACAAATCATAATAAAACAAAGTTAGTAAGATATTGCTCATATTAAACTCAGTCATAAGATCAGTGAATTAAGCCACTACACAATGATTATATTCTTATCATGAAGCAGCCACAGCATCAGATTGTGTTTTCTCTTGTTTTTCTTGCTATAACTAACTCAGTTACAGCAGCCAGAGAAACTCTAAAATTAAAAAGTCAAGTTAAACTACCCAACTAAAGTAAACACTGATCACCATGATGGTGACAGAAAACCCCCCAAAACAAATTTCAATAAAAAATCAACAACAAAAAAACTCTCTCTCTTAATTCTCAATAAGAGCTTCTGTATATGGAGTTGTTTAATCCTCTGCTGAGATCTGGAGAGATTTAATGTCTTCTTTTATCTAAGGCTGTGGCTGAAGTCAGTTGTAGTGTTTCGATTTTTTCTGTTCTTGTTGTTTCTCTTCCCTTTGTTCATTCTGCTTGTTAACAGCAGCTTTCTTCAATAATTCTCAATCATCACTTAATTAATTACTTAATTACTCATTAACTCCAACACTGATTCAGTGTTACATTTGCAGCCTGTAGTGTGCACTCTGAACTGTACTCTTTTTTAACCATGTGGGCCCTACATGGGTGTGTTGGCTGGGAGGCGTCCTGCCAACGGGATTGTGACAGTTAAGAGGTTAAAGAAAGCAATGGGGAAGGCTATTCTATGCTAATGTTTGTGCAAGTCTTGCCAATTTCCTGACCAATGATTTGTGATTAAAATGGTTTAGACAATTAAAAGACCACTAAATGTTTTGTTATTTTTGGGCCATTTTTTGGCCCAGGAGTATAGTAAAATATATGGTTTCCACAAAAATATAAAGTACTGTGCACTGTCCCTTTTGATCAATTTATTTAATATATCCTTGCTGATCCAAAAAAGCAAAACAAACAACAACAACAACAACAAAATCTTACTGATCGAAATCTTTTGAATGGTAGTGTAGCTCACCCAATAATGAAATGAAATATTTCATATGATGTTCCAAATCGGTATGACATTATTATTTTTTTTCTGTGGAACACAAAAGGACAATTTCGAAGAAATAAACTTTAAACTGTAAATATATGGTAAAACTTTAGTTTAGGGTCCAATTCTCAGTACTAACAAGTTGCTTATTAGCATGCATATTACTAGGATATTGGCTGTTTATTAGAACTTATAAAGCTCTTATTAATGCCTTATTCTGCATGACCATATTCTATATAACTTAATCCTACTCAATATCTAAACTTAACAACTACCTTGCTAACTATTAATAAGCAGTAATTAGGTGTTTAATGAGGAAAAAGTCATAGTTAAGTTAGTTAGTGAGAATTGGATCCTAAAGTAAAGTTTGACCAAATATATAAATATCGAAATACATCAAAATCAACAAATTATATAAAAAAATAAAAAATAAATAATATGTAAATATATTATAGTTTTAAATATTAATAATTATTAAACTTGAATGAATTTTATATAATATATAAAATTGTCACAGTTCCAGTCATTCCCAGACTCCAATTCCCATAATCCTCTCTGCCAATCACCTGCACTCACTCCACCAATCAGTAATCACCACACCCAGCTGCAGCACATTATCTGGACTATTTAAACCATTCACATCCTCACACACGTTGTGAGGTCTTGTATACTGCCTGTTATCGAACCTGTTTGATCTTCGTTTACGATTCTCTGCTGCCTGCCCTCGGACTGTGTATTGTTTATTGGACTTACAATTGTTACCTGCCAGCCCTGACCCATTGCCTGTACCTCGACTACGATTTTGCCTACTCTCTGCCATACCTGTTTGCTGTTGTTCTACCACTGCCTGTTTGACTACGAACTCTGTTTTAATAAAGCTTGCAAATGGATCCTACCCTGAGTTCCGCCTTGTTACAAAAATAAAGGTAAATGTTAAAATGTCTTCCAGCTCTCTAAACTAAACTAACTCCGTTACTTTGTGTAGGGCGGCGCTAATTGTACGGTGTGCTAAAATATGCACAAAAAACACAAAGCCACAAGGGATGAGCGAATCATTCCAAAGCTGGATCAGAAATAATTTCCACTTTAGTCTCTTAGTTCCCCTCGGACGTCCAGTAATTGATTTTTTAAACCTCTATTGTCATCACTCCAAACCCAGTCTGTGCTCTCTCAGCTTTTCCACTTCTGTGTCTTTAAGCAGTTTTTTGGCCACATGAGGCCACAAGCCTCACCACCAGACCTAAAAGGACTTTACTTTTGACAAACTCTTCTTCTGAATGCTGGGCCTATCAAAATGACCGCAGAAGATGGAAAGTGAATCATAAAGTGTTTCATATGAAGCCTTTTTCATTTGTTATAATCTGATATTTTAGCTTGTGTCAATCTTGTTCCAAATAAAAAGGGAAATAATCAAGTATTTCATTGACTGGATCATCCAAAATAACACATTGTAATTTAATAAATACACTTTTCATTATTGAATTTCACACAAAAATAACTAAATAGTGATATATATGTGATATAAAATTAATCTTGTACAGTAAATATAAACATCTCTGTAGGTTTCTTAGGTTTTCTTTGTTCTTTTTATGTTTTCATCTGAACTCTTCTGTGACTCATACTCACAGACGTGCATCTTTCCCATACACATTTCAAAGGAGGCCTCTTCCAGTCTTGTAATCTGACGGAAGGTGCAGCGGTAAATAGGAAATCCTCATCATTGTGTTTTTTTGTCTGCAGAACATCAAAGAGCAGAATAATGGAGTTGTGAATGGTAATACAATTAAAGATGGATCTTGGAGATAATACAGCAGAAGGGCTCGCTCATCTTCACTGGGGAATACACTTGATGAAGTTCCTAATGAATTCAATTACGCTGAACCTGTTTGAAATATCACTCTCTGAATCAAGGGCCTGCAATGCTAAAGATCAACCCAGTCACGAATCGCACAAAACTATTTCAGCTGACAAATAATATTCCTCTGTGTCCAAGAAAATCAATGCAATCTGCAGTTGAAATGGTCCAGACAGAGTTGACAAATGAAAGATTTATAATAACAAATAGATTAGGACACAAACTGATTTCATTAGCATTCATAGCATTTATGTAAAGTAGTTCTGTCTCACACACACACACACACACACACACACACACACACACACACACACACACAGTATGAACAACTCGAAACATACAAATGTACACTTATTACATATTAATACTACATGAAATGCCTCTTCAGTTTGACAGCTATCAGTAAAAGAGACCCTAATAAAACCTCAGCCACCTCTGTGACACCAATGAAACACAAGGCCAATCAGAAAGGCTCTCTGTCTGCCAATCATTTTTGCATGGGCGTGGCTTTAGAGAGATGCCATGTGGTCTGGCTGAATTTAACAAAATGGCTGCAATCAGTTATAGCCCCTTTAATGCAGTAAATGCATTTAAATATCAGGGTCTATCCAAACTTTAAAAACAAAAAAATGTGTACACAAACACCAAATACTTATTATGTCATGTTGCACCAATGCAAACATGAGCATAAAATCACAGAGAATATAGGAAGCATCCTAAAGTGTAATTCAGGAACATAGAGCAGCGTTTATATTTAATTAGCCTTCAGTGAGCCTGCTGTGCCCAGACAGTATGTAATTACTGGGTAATGCTTTTAATTGGAGACATTCCCGTGATTCTGACAAGAGCATTTCTGAGCTTAGACCGAGATTCCTCCCTTCAGGAAGAAAATCCACTTGATAAGCAAACAGGCGCTTTACTTGGAAAGTGCATTCGACTGTTTTAACTGGAGCAAGGATTTAAGCTTTTTCTTTTTCTTTTTTTTATGCTCAGGGACTTCAGACATAAAATTTCAGAATGTTTTCAATGCCAAGATGCAATGTTTTGGGAAAAACTAACAGCCGGTATGTGTTTGTTTGTGTGTGTGTGTGTGTGTGTGTGTGTGTGCGCAAACGATTAAGATTCCAGAATGAGAATTTGATGCCTTCGAGAACTCAATTTCACAGGACAAAAAAAGCAGAAGATATGAAATCAAATGAAGACAGTGGCCTGGTGGTAAGTACCAGCGGGTCAAGGTTTGGCTGATTAGCATGGACCAATTATCCTCTGCTAACTAGCTGCAAAGAGCTTCATTCTCCAAAGAATGCATTAGTACCCACCCACTTTTTAATTGGCACAGGTTCCGGAAGTATTTTTTCCATTAATTTTGACCATAGGGATTTAAAAAAAGTCTTTGTTCAAGCATTATAATGACTTTATTCAACAATATCTAGTGATGGACGATTTCAAAACACTGCTTCATGAAGCTTTGAAGCTTTACGAATCCTTTGTTTCGAATCAGTAGTTCGGAGCATGTATCAAACTACCAAAGTCACGTGATTTCAGTAAATGAAAGAATAATGCTGCGTTCACACCGAACGTGTCTGGGGCGTCTGGAGCGTCTGATTTACATGTTAAGTCAATGCAAACGCGTGTCTAGACATCCTGCGGCGCGAATCAAGTTTATAGCGTGGCGCGAATTGGCCGTTGACGCGCAAATGGTGCGGCACGAATTGAGCGTTCACGCGCCTGATGCGTCTGACGTGCGAATTGAGCGTCTGACGCCCTAGACGCCCAAGTTGAAAAATCTGAACTTTGGCATAAATTGGCGGCACGTTAACCAATCAGGCACTCTGCTTTGGTAGTAACGTGTTCATGACGTGATCAGCGGTGAAGACCAGAACAAAGATAATAGTCTGTGTGTGGCCACCTATGATGTGTCATCATATTTTTACTGAGACAGGAATAAAAAGAACCTTGTCTGGAAGAGGATAAGCGAAGAAATCAGACTGGTTAATTTTAAAACGCTTTGCATGATTTTAGCCGTTGATCATAGCCCACCTGCTCGCTAGCAAAAGCCGGCCGGCATAACCGAGTTAAATTGCCGCTACTGGTTTCCAACTGACAAGATAATGTGTTTATTCAGAGGATCTGTGCAGAAAGAGATGGAAACCCCTTCCATGACGCGAATTCGCATCTGAACACACTTTGTTTATGCTGCGTTCACACCGAACGCGTCTGGGGCGTCAAATTCGCGCCAGACGCGTCTAGTTGGACACTTGAACATTTTGAAGTCAGACGCTTCAGACACGCGTAAAATTCGCTCAATTCGCGCGTCTAAACAAAGTGTGTTCAGACGCGAATTCACGTCATGGGAGGGGCTTTCATCTCTTTCTGCACAGATCCTCTGAATAAACACATAATCTCGTCAATTGGAAACCTGTAGCGGCAATTTAACTCGGTTATGACGGCCGACTTTTGCTAGCTAGAAAGCTAGTATCAACGGCTAAAATCATGCAAAAAGTTTTACAACTAACCAGATTGTCCGATTTCTTCGCTTATTCTCTTCCAGGCAAGGTCCTTTTTATTCCTGTCTCGATAAAAATATAATGACACATCATAGAGCTCAGGGTGGCCACACACAGCGACATCTTTGTTCTGGTCTCGGCAGATTCGCGCCGCGCTAGACGCTTGATTCGCGCCGCAGGACACCTAGACGCACGTTTACATTGACTTAACATGTAAATCAGACGCCTCAGACGCCCCAGACGCGTTCGGTGTGAACGCAGCATTAGACGCGCGAATAGAGCGAATTTTACGCGCGTCTGAAGCGTCTGACTTCAAAATGTTCAAGCGTCCAACTAGACGCGTCTGACGCGAATTTGACGCCCCAGACACGTTTGGTGTGAACGCAGCATCAGAGTAGTTAAAAGTCTCTTATTGGCCTGTTTAGCTGAGCCAATAAGAGACTATTAACTACTATTATTCTTTTTAATTATAGGCCTACTAATGTCTAATTAAAACGTCTACAAATGTACAAAACTGATCAGACATCAGGTAAAACCTATGGGTTCACAGAGATCATCGTCCCCCAGTGGTGAACCACTGAAATTTCTAAATGTTTCGAAACACTTATGACATAACGAAGCCTCGTTTACTGAAATCACATGACTTTGGCAGTTTGACCCACTGATTCAAAACAAAAGATTCGTAAAGCTTCGAAGCTTTGTGAAGCAGTTTTGAAACTGCTCATCACTGGATATTGTTGAATAAAGTCATTGTTTTGTTTTTTTGGTGCATAAAAAGTATTCTCGTCACTTCATAACATTAAGGTTGAACCACATGAACTGTTTTAAATATGTCTTTAGTAGCTTTCCTGGCATCTGAAAGTGTTAATTACCTTGCTGGCAATGGAGGCCTCGCTGAGCCATCGGATTTGATCAAAAATATCTTAATTTGTGTTCTGAAGATGAACAAAGGACTTTAAAGCCTTTAGTGAGGGAAAAAACTACAAACCCATAAAGCATTGCAAACAGCATAATCAAATTAAAAATGATAGAAATATAAAACTACTCATTTTAAAAAGTGGATGTGTTGCTTTTTTAAACTCTCTGATTGGTGGAATTTTCAGCATCATGGGTAATGTACTTTTTCACCATGAATTCCGCTGTTCAACACCATTATTTTAAAAATAAGCTGAAGTAATGCAGGCTGACGACTTCAGCAGAAGCAAATACCATCAATTGTCAACCTCAGAGATCACAGCAGGTCTGTCTTTAAAGCTTTATAAGTTACCATTCAAAATCAGTTTCCCTATGGAGAAAATTAATGGCGTTTTTACTTCTGGAACCTGACTGTTGCACTCTATTGACAGCCATTTAAGAGTAATGCACTAAACAAAATGCACTAAACATAAATCACAAATATTCATACACATTATAGTATAGTGATTTTCTTATAATAGGCTCTTAATTACGGTGGCGCAGTAGTGCACAACACAACAAAATTAAAAAAGCAAACATAAGTTGACAACACAATGAAAACAAGCCACAACACAACGAAATCAATCCACAACACAACGGAAATGCTCCCAACCACTTGGGGGCTCTCAGAACTCGGTAATATTTATTACGATGACTTTGTTTAACATTTAAAAACAGGCTTGTTCAAATTCCTAAGCTTGTTACATTTACTGAGTTGTTAGTAAATGTTAAAAGTAATTTTAATGAATACAAATTATACGTTTTAACCACTTGGTGGAATTGGCAGACGTTCCCTTCATCATTTGCCGTGACAGCGCGTCAAATCATTCACAGGTATAAATATGAAGCTATTGTGCACGTAGGTGATTTTGAATTAATATTTCATGTCGATATACAGTGGTTACATACTGTTGAAACTAATTGTGGTATTGATATCACTGCCGACTCTATAGAACATTGTCAAGGAAAACTAACTTTACTGAGCTCTGAGAGCCCCCTAGTGGTCAGGAGCATTTCCGTTGTGCTGTGGCTCGATTTCATTGTGTTGTGGCTTTTTTCCGTTGTGTTGTGGCTTGATTTCATTGTGTTGTGGCTTTATTCCGTTGTGTTGTGGCTTGATTTCGTTGTGTTGTGGCTTTATTCTGTTGTGTTGTGGATTTATTCTGTTGCGTTGTGGCTCGATTTCGTTGTGCTTACGAACTTATGTTTGCTTTTTTAATTTTGTTGTGCACTACTGGGCCACCATACTTAATAACATGAAATTGTATGGAAGTAAATTAATGCCAATGTTTTTGAAATAAAAAGCTTGTTGAATTGCACTAATTGAAAAAAAATGCATTACATTAGCTGTGCTTGCATTTAGATGCATTGTATTTTTAAGGCTTGCATTTTTATGGGCTGAAATTCAACATGGTCATATATTTAAGCTGTGAATATTTCAATTAAAAATATTTCACACACTGTTTAAAAATACAACCTATAAAATTTGACTAGCAATTTTCAGTCCATTTTATTTCACTTTACAAATACAAATTCGGCAGAAAATTCAACATTTCACATCCAGTAAAAGCAGTAGAGTACCGATGCATGATCTCCATCTGCTGTTAGTCGACTTCACCAGCAGGTGCCGCTAGCAACTGTTTGCAAAGACCAGAGCAACGGCTAGTAAGTCATCATTCATTCATAAAAACGGATTTACAGAAATGGAGCAAGCGGAAAGTGTATGTGTGATGATTATCAAGACCAGTATAAATGCAGAAAAGCTGATAAAGACACAAAAGCTGCATTTATGTTTAATTCAGTGTCTTTACGGTTACTTTCCCTGTGTAGGCTATACATGTAAGCAGCTTTTTCTACAGTGAATGAGATTATAACGTTATTGCCCGATGCTGTTGTGCAGATCAAACATTAAATCTGAGGTAGACATATATTTCTCTCTGTTAAGTTTCCTTAACTTTATATCACAGCGTTGGGTTTCCCTCATTCCTCATAGGATTCCCCTGCCATCAGGACATACAGTGACATAAAAGACCAAACTCGCACCTCATTTGTGATGTAGGTTATACTATATAGGCTCCAAGAAAGCAGATACTGGCATAAAGTTAGTTTGACTAAATGTTTCAAAAACATTTGGCATTAATTTACTTCCATAAAATTGGCTTATATTATGGTTCTATGTAAGACGGGGAGAGAATGTGTTGCCAACAGCAGTCATGTGCAGTGGTTCTTCTACAAATTCATCTTAAGGACCTCAGGTCACTAATTGTCTTCTAAGCATAATGAAAACCAAAACAACATTAACATCAAAACACCTTTGAAGATAATAAGGAATGATTTGTACTACCACACAGAAAGAAACTATATGAGCCAAGATGAGCAAGAAGAGGAAGGGAAAAAAGCTTGTTTTTAATATCTCTCTCTCTCTCCAGTACAAGAAATAAATGAGAACATCAACAGCAAATACAATACATTAAGAAGACACACTGATACTAGTTACTAATGTGAAGAGAATACGAATGAGTTTTTACACATCAATTTCAAACTTTTTTTTCCTGACAAGAGGAATTCAATAACATTTTGTTCCAAAAAGTCCTTCAAAATATCTTGTGTGTTCCGCAGAAGAAAGAAATGTGGGTTTTGAATGACATGAGAGAAATTAAGTTCAAGTTCAACAACACCTGCAGTCAAGCTACCTTTTTGAAATAGTAGTTCAAGGAGAAGAATACATTGAAGCTATTATACATTTTAAATATATACATGTTTGAAATAATTAGTATTTTTTAATGTTTTTGAAAGAAATCTCTTATGCTCACCAAGGAAACAAATCAGTTTAAAATCTGTAATTTATATGAACCATCAAAGAATAATAAATCAGACTTTCCACTTTCCAGCCAATTATCTGAAAACGCAGCTGAAACGTGATCCATTGAAAAGCAGATACCAAGAGAAACACACAATGAAACATTTGAGATGCGTGACCAGTCATCCAATCTGTACTGAACCAACAAGCTCAAGTTCGATAAACACTGTACCTTTGAGTCAACTTGGCACTTTTGTTTTAGTACATAACCTAAACACACCCAGAAAGTGAGTGCTTTTAAACTAGACACAAGCCATCTATAATGAAGAGCAGTGTTCCATAAAAAAGCCTCACCCATTGGAGCTTGTCAGAGAGATACGCTTGAATCGCTGGCACGCAGCGAGCTTCTGTATTCGTGCTGTGTTAGACTCAAGGAAACAGCTCACCTAATGTCATATTTC
The DNA here is from genome assembly GCF_018812025.1 of Megalobrama amblycephala. NCBI lineage: Eukaryota > Metazoa > Chordata > Actinopteri > Cypriniformes > Xenocyprididae > Megalobrama > Megalobrama amblycephala. The sequence continues at coordinate 15,981,321 of NC_063050.1, forward strand.
ATTCTGCCTGGGCTTTGATCAAGAGGGCTGCTGCTCCAGATTTCCTCACGATCATCTGTGATGGAAGGCGAGCCGGTCCACCGCAGCAGGAGGAACATGGGCGGCCGGGAGAGTGCTGAGGGATGACGAACCTGCAGAAAACCAAGAGTCCAACGTTCCTCTCAAATGTTTTTCTTGTACAAGAAAACAACATAAAACAGAATAGTCCCACTGAACACAGAAGGACACATTTTTAATGACAGGTAAAGCTCCAACAAAAAAACATCACATATGACTTTAAGGCTCACTTACGTAATAAGACTAATAAGAGAATAAGTTATTGAACATTTAAACAAAATCTAAATTAAACAAGTCTAAAAATGTTTCCATATGTTGACTATCATATTTGATGGCTCATATAGTATGATATATAGGGGGAATATGGAGCTCATACTCAAAGAGGAAAACCTTAATTTTATTCACAGGCCCAAACTGAGAAAAAATGTGGTGTAGATGCTGATATGTATATGGCCAAAAAAGTAAGATGAACTTCTGAAAGCTTGTAATGTAAATCAGTCAGTTCTATAACAGTCTAGCAGACTGAATTACATGAAATGCATAAAAATATCGATTGTTACTCTCTAGCTCCTAATAATATGTCTTGGTGAGATAATGTATAATAATGCTTAGATTTATGACCAAAGCTCTGTAGTTTTTATTTTGGGGGGTAAAACATAAAATCCAATCCAATACAATGATGATTGAGAGATGAACAAATAAATGTTCCTCAAAACAAGATACATCATATTAACATGATTTTTCTAAAAATATATTTATGATAATCAACTATACCTAAATTACTTCAATCCAGTAAGAATTCATCTTAAAATATTAGTAAACACTAAAAAAATTAGTAAATACTAAAAGGACTAATAGTTTATTTTTGTCATAATTATATTCAGTTGTTTGGTTTTCTGTCCTTGTGTTCATTTCCTTTCTGCATGTCTAATGTGTTGCTATGGTTTCTGATTTCTGATTTCTAATGTGTTGCTATGGTTTCTGATTTGATCTGATTTGGTTTCTGCCTTTATTTGAGGCCCCGTTTACACTAGTGCGTTTTCGTTTTAAAACGCATAAGTATTGCTACGTTTATGCCTGTCGAACCTCGAAAACGGAGACTTTCAAAAACACTGCAGTGCCCGTTTTAGTTTTAAACGCCGGGGATACATTTCATTTCAGTATAAACGGACCAAAACGAAGACTTTTAAAAACAATGGCGTCGCTGCCCACGTTCACTCTGCGTATCCTTGATGACCGTGTAAACAATAACATGGAGACTGAACTGCAATCTTTGCTGGCTTTGTTGTCATTTTTAGCAGCCATTGTGCAGTGTTTACACTTGTATGCACATGCTCAGTGTGCATGAACGATCATGTGACATGCGTTTTTGGCCCTGTAGTGTATAAGGAGATTATTTCTGAAAGGAAACGCCAATGTAGACGAGGATCGTTTTCATTTTAAAACGCCGATTTAAAACAAAAACACAGTGTAAAAGGGGCCTGAGTTTGCTCTGTGTGGAATTACTATTAAAAGGGATAGTTCACCCAAAAATGAAAATTCTGTCATCATTTACTCCCCCTCAAGTTGTTTCAAGAGCTCTGCTTGGAATTTTAATTAGGGCTGCATGATTTATCGCGATTAAATGCGATTTGGCAAAGGCTGTGATTATTTTATGCGCAGCTTGTCAGAGCTGTACGACTCAGTAATCAGTAGTAAATGCTTCTCCATTTGAAAGCCAGAGGGCGCTCATGCGCAGAAACTCTAAAAATGCCCTGCCGCAGAAGAAAACACACGTCATATCGCTGTAGCTGAATAAACAGAAGACTGAAACGCTTTGATTAAACAAGACTAATAAACACAATGTCAGGTTTTGCAGGAGTGAGGACCCAGGCGCAGAATGAGCAATGAAGGGATTTTATTAACACTAAAGACAGGGAGATTTAGGTGTGACAGTCAAACAGCAGGGCAGGGCAGACGACACGATGACAGGCAGGGAGGATGACCACTGGGAATCAGTCTAAGGTGACAACAGACTTGAGGACAGCTTGGGAAGCAGCACCAGGTGGGATGAAGGTGGGAAGAACCAGACAGGAATATGAGGAAGTCAAGGCTTGATGCGGATCTCTCAAGTAGTTCCAGTCTTGGCTGCCAGGCAGTCAACAGTGGCCAAGCAAACTCAGGACACAGGGCAGAGGAGGGCAGGAACAGAAAAGACTCAAACAATAGACAAGACACAAGACAAACAGACAAGGCACAAGAGAGGGTTAATAAAATAAAACATAAAAAGTAAATGACTGAAACTAGCAAACACAAAATAAAGCAAGAGAAACTAAAATAAATAAAAGGATTAGTTCAAATCCAAAACAAAAGAAATGAAAAAAATGAAGCTTTGGAGAACTAGAGCAAAATAAAGAGTAGAACTTAGAATTTATCAAGAAGGAAAATAATCAGACAAGGAAAACTAAATCTATCGCTGACTGAGGGAATGAGGGAAGTAAGCACAATATAAAGGGACCAGAGTACACAAGGTTAAGGTGAGCACAATTAGTGAAACGAGAACTAGACAGGACTAAACAAGGGGGCGTGGTGACAGCAAACAAGGAGGCAGGACAAGAGAAGCACATGGCAAACACAAACAAATACAGAGCCATGGGCTGACACACAACACAAACATAGAGACATGGAAAAAAGACAACACAGACAAGGCCGTGAGGGCAGAGCCCTGACACATGACTGCCTTATTCTGTGTAAAAAAAACACATCATCTCACAGAAGGATGCTCAACTGTCGTTATGAAGTAAGTTTGGAGTAAAATATGTTATTAAATGTTGTCTTTTGTTTGACAAGATGTTAATAAATGCTTCTCATGTCTGGAAAGATGTTTGACGCCTATTGATTTTTCAAATGTACATTATAAGCGACTCAAACTCGCAGTGCTTTCAGATCGATTAGCATTTGGAGCCATACTTAATTGACAAGTTGCACATAAAAAAAATAATTGCAGCCTTTGCGATTTCATAATCGCACTAAGAATTGTGTTTAAGTGATAATCGTGTTTAAGTTCAATGTTATTTTTCGTATCGTACGATAAATTGTACAGCCCTACTTTTCATTTTTGAGTATCCCTTTAAAGACTATTTAGTCTCTTTATCCTTCTTATCGCACTTTGAACTTCTATGAGTCGAAACAATATTATACTAAACAGTTAATAAAATAATATTAAAAGGGATAATTTGAAGGCTTTAAAAATTTGCATATCAAATATGATACAGCAGGCTTTATAGGGTAGAAATTCATATAGACCACTTTTATTTGGTTTGCCCGAATATTAAACTGAGACAATACCAATTAGACAGTATTTATTTTAATGTATATTACTGATAAATAGCAGATATAAAAATTCTGTATTTTTTGTATCAAAATACATTTAAATTAATGAATAAAACAACCATTCATTCATAAAATAAAATCAACCGTTTAAAATGATTTACAAGTAAATGTAGGCACCACAACATTATAATTGATAGTATTGTTGCAATTTTGGGAGAAAAAAAAAAAAAAAATATATATATATATATATATATATAATGGTGTTATTAAATTATTAATGTTTATAAAGACTAACCTACGGAAGAGGATTAGGGTCAAGCAATAATAAAAAAATAAAACCATCTCGAGATTAAAGTTGTTAAATTTCGAGAAAAAAGTCGAGATAAAATGTTGAGAATAAACTCGTTAAATTACGAGAAAAAAACTCGTTAAATTTCAAGAAAAAAGTCGAGATAAAATGTTGAGAATAAACTTGTTAAATTACGAGAAAAAACTCGTTGAATTTCGAGAAAAAAGTCGAGATAAAATGCTGAGGATAAACTCGTTAAATTATGAGAAAAAAACTTGCTAAATTTCGAGAAAAAAGTTAAATTTCGAGAGAAAAGTCGAGATAAAATGTTGAGAATAAAGTCATTAAATTATGAGAAAAAAGTCGTTAAATTATGAATTTGTTCTCATAATTTAACGACTTTATTCTCATAATTTAATGACTTTATTCTCAACATTTTATCTCGACTTTTTTCTCAAAATTTAACGTCATTTTTCTCATAATTTAACAAATTTGTTCTCGTAATTTAACGACTTTTTTCTCATAATTTAATGACTTTTTTCTTGTAATTTAATTACTTTATTCTCAACATTTTATCTCGACTTTTTTCTCGAAATTTAACAAGTTTTTTCTTGTAATTTAAGGAGTTTATTCTCAACATTTTATCTCGACTTTTTTCTCAAAATTTAACAACTTTAATCTTGAGATGGTTTTATTTTTTTATTATTGCTTGGCCCTAATCCTCTTCCGTACTAACCATATACAACTGAAACCAATCAATTTTTAATAGAAAAGGAACTAATATTGCCATTGTAACAGTGCTGTATTTCATGCATCCCTAGCATTAATCGCAAAATGCCATTGGTTCTCGTAACATTGTTAAAAGCATATGGGGTGGCATGACTTTCAGTAAAAATAAATCATTGTTGGCTTAACGATTACTTTAAAGAAACACATCACAATGAGACAGACAAAAATAACTTTTAAAGCTGCCACATTAGAGTGCAGAGTGTCTGTGAAATCTGTTCAGCATTAACTGAAGAGAAACCACATCATTCAGAGACGCTTCCTCCATCTGCTGCAGTGCAGGAGTTTTACAATCACTCACCAGAGCAATGCCAAGTGAAGACATTAGCATGGCGATGCACACTATGCACTGTGGTAGAGTGCTAGTTTATATGACATGATTGATATGATGTTGCCCACTGACTGAATGTCCCTGTTTGGTTGGTTAAATCAATAAGCCCTATAGTGAAGCCTCCTGAGAGGTGCTGACCACTGATGGTCAATATTATACCAATGAACTGAACATCATACGCAGGCAAGCATCAAGAATTAGTTTATGATTTATGAATGCTTCAATAAGACACTACAGATATATTCTGTCAAATGAGAGGTACAAAAAAATGACTGACGTTGTGGTCCTACTATGTACTAACATTTAAATTAATCATTTAATACAATGCAATTATTGTGTAGATGCATGTTTTTACATTGTACTTGTGTTATAAAAATGCCTGTATGTAATTACAGCTGTAATTACATGTGTTTGATTACACCGCTGACCCTTCCCTTACACCTAAACCTAACCTTAAGCTACCCATGTTACGTTTTTAAATGCGTATTCTGGAAATGTGATTTATTTCCAAAAATAAAAAACAAATAAATAAAAATGAAAATAATATGTAGATGGAAACCCGACTAATGTTGCACCAGTTCACAAATTCACTGTTGCTGCAGTGAAACTGTAAAGATATATAACCCAGATTGAGTGTTTCCTGAAAATATTCCATGAATATATCCATTGCCGATGCTCTGGGATGAAAAAAAGGCTAATCTTACCTTTTATGTGCAGGTTGCAGATATGTAGCACAATCACATGGACAGTGAAGAGGAAGTTTTGAAGTTTTTTTTGTCTTACTACAAATCCAGAAAAGTCATAATAACTGGGAAGAATTAGTCAAAGTCATTATACAAGTTACTGAGCAAGATATACAGTCATTATTTTAATAATTTATCCTTTAATAGATGAGTTAAGTATGTAAACCAACCATATTCATCTGGAACAAGATGTATCAGGACTTTAGGAGTTAATTAACCCACCCATAGTAATTCAGGGTAAGGGAGTAAAGTGCAAAAGATCATACAAACACTTATCCAGTGATTGATTGATCAATTTGTCCGATACAAATATGAAGCTGTTGTCAAGAACATCTAGTGATGAATTATGCACAATAAGAGCAGGAACATGCATTAAAGGGATAGTTCACACAAAAATGATTTACTCACCCTCAAGCCATCCTAAGTGTATATGACTTTCAATTTGAGTCATATTAAAAATATCCTGGCTCTTCAAAGCTTTATAATGGCAGTGAATGGGGGCAGATTTTGAAGCAAAAAAAAAGAGCATCCATCCAGCATAAAAGTAATCCACACGGCTCCAGGGGGTGTACGGCCATTTTATATATATATATATATATATATATATATATATATATATATATATATATATATATATATATATA